>NW_026858141.1:0-327108 GCF_026571515.1 Ruditapes philippinarum
GAAAAAACCATGACATAAAAAAATGCTCCATTATATGTTTGTTATGAGTCTAACTGTATACGCTTTAAATGTTTTCACAACTTTAGGTATGTACTTTGTCTACCGGAAGTCCTGGTGACGGAATAGATAATGACTGTGACGGACTTATTGATGAAGAACATTGTTCGGATAGTGCTGTACCGGGCACTATTGGTAAGTTCAGAAAAGAAAATCACGCAGTTTTGGCGATAAGGAAGATCTTGATCGAAATTAGCTGTCCAAGTTTTGATTATGAAAACATTATTGTTACCAGCAATAAAAAGCGATGAAGAAAAAAAATGCAGTAAAAGATTCAATAAAACTTGGAACGTCCATGAAATACCTTCACATCCAACAACACTATGTTCTAAACAATAATTATCCAATATTTTAGTATTGTGCTTTGTTTGGAAAACGTAATGCATTTTACGTCATAACCGTCATATTAAGTCTGTGATTGCTATTTTTGTGACAGTAAAATATATGAATAAATCGTAGAATTAAGGCAGAAATTTAACATTTTCATTTTTTGTTTTATTATAAATGTTTCTTGCACGTAAAATATAATTTCCTTTGCACGCAAAGCCTGTAATTTCAAGTAGTATGGGTGAAAATAGCGCGTGTATTCTTTTTTTGGAAATCGTCAAATATTAAATTACGGGGACTCTTGCTATACTTTATTAATTAATTGGTTAAATAAGTTTAAATTTTGCTCATTTGATTTTTAGAAAATAAAAATTGCAGCACAACCTCTCTGTAAATATAAAATATACATGTTTTGACTTCAAATTAAGTAGATATGTTATGTTTAAAATTTTACAAACTATAGATGGTTACAATATGAATATATACATGTAGTGTCAGGCAGTTTTTTTCTTCTTTAAAATGACCAACTTTACTGGACCTATTAAAAGGAACACAGCGTCCCATACATAGTTTATTCATTCTTTTATTCATGTTAGACATATTTAGTAAGAATTTCAAAGATTTTAGTACATTTCTATGATTAAAATATTTTGCTGAAGGATGTGCATGGTATATCTTTAAGTAACAATTGTTCAATTCTTCATGTTTTGTTAAATAACGTACACAAAGTTTCACTTTTTGTATTGCTTGTATAGATGTGCTTCATGTGTCTTTGATATAATTATTCAGATTATGACATCGATGGCAGGCTACACGAAGATTGCGCTAATGGAACACACAGTAAGTCGTACTTTAAATTATATGCCTGATGACGACAAGAACGCCCACGTATGCGCAAACAAATATCAGACGATCTAAACATTATTTGTACTATTAGTTATTCATTATCTCCGTACATATTTTGAATAATTTCCTCAAAATAGTAAATTATATTTAATTTGTCTGTGCTTTTTTTTGAGAAAAAATAACTTTATGTACTTAATGATTTTATATTTAAACATAGACCTCATTATCGATTTTAAAAATCATTGGCTCTGTGAACTTTTTGTCCGATTTGTTGCTTTTCTGAGAGAATTGAGGATACCTACACCTCCAGTCCCCTATTAAGTGCAACAAATTTTGCATTAATTCATAAGAACACATGGTTAGCAAAACACATTATTCCTGATAGCTATTAAGTGTAACAAAGTTTGCATTTATTCACTAAGAACACATGGTTAGCGAAAGCAAAATTATTACTGATAGCTAATAATTGCTACAAGGTTTGCATTCATTCCATAGGAACTCGAGAACGGGACCGCAGATTGCGGCGCATATTTTCGATCGTGTAACGGTTTTTAAAATCGTTTCTACCTCTAGAATTATCCAGTATATGGCCTCAAAAAAAATATATTATCAATTGAACCCAATCTGTCTCTTTTAAAACTGGTCAAATTTTACGGTATTATATACCGTTTTATGATTTTATTTCAATCACGCAACTGGGGTTGAAATATTTCATCGAATTGATTTTTCCTTTTAGTAGTTAGCGGATTTTCTACTTTTGTCTGGATATATCATGACTTACACATGCGTAATGAAAATAAACATTTAAAGCCCAACAAGCCTTAGAAATGCTTTTATTTCTATTTGACTAAAACCTTAAGTAGTCTTAAAATCTTGGTTGCCTGTTGTACTTTCTAACAGGTTACTAATTAATGTATATAAAGTTAGTTCCCTATTCCTTTTTCGAATAGGGAATACTAATCGGCCACCTGAACCATTTTTTGCTTCTATTTTTTTTTTAGTTATAAGAACAATTGCAGTCATTTTGCATTTTGTTTGGAAGTCAAAATACTATTTTGATTGTTTACATTTTGCTACTTTAAATAAGAATACAAATAAATAATTACAAATTCAGTACTTCTGTCTTATACCCCGGTCACATATTCACGGAATACGCCCACGGAAGAGCCACGGAATAATTCCGGCATCTTCCGTAGCTACCCGTACTGGTCAGTAGCTCTCCTTTTTGTAACCGTAATCAATCGTAGTAGTCCTTGTATATCCGTAGCGATCCTTGACAATTTCTGAACATGCACAAAAAATTTGTACGGAAAAATCAACCGTGTAGCTTATCCCTACTAGTCCGTATTAATCCGTACTGATACGGGGTACTGTCCGTACGTAAAAAACCGTAATAGTTCCGTACTGATTCGTAGTCCACCAACTTGTCAAAGGGGATTTCCACGGTTTGGTAACGGAGAACTACGTATTTGTAGCGTGTTACCCTACGTATAAGCTACGGTTTAATACGGATTATTACGGCATTGTCAAACGGAAAGCCACGAAAGTAATACGTTGTACTACGGAGAGGCAAGGATTAGCAACGGTCTTATACGGTTTATTGCGTTGCAACACGAAAACGGTACGGAATGGTACGGCCCACCACTGTTTAGTACGATTAATTAAAGTTTTATCATGTTACTTTTTCAAGGGTAATAAATACTACCTTCTTGTTAAAAAACAGACATAATGATATTTGCAGGAACATATAATAAATTGATAATTTGCACTTTCTGGCTGGCAACTTTATATTGAAATGGCTCAGAATGCGGAGGCAGTGGTCGGAGCTGCTTGATGACATGCATAGAAGTAAATTTATATTAATATCGTACTACAATTCATACGAAATAGAATAACATTTAATGTTACATATGTTACAAAACATTGGATCGTGAAAATGGAGTAAATATGTATATAAAACGAAGTTGTCTCAAAGCCTCGGACACTCCATATGAGTGATAATAAGATTAATTAACAAGCTTTTACATATTTTAAAAAAATAAACATCACGATTATGAATGTAATTGTAAGATGAACAGCAAATCTTAAAATTAAAAGAGAAGCAGTATTGATCAACAGTTTTTATTCATGATTACTAGTCCATATCTAATCAGGTAAGGGAAGACAGACGAGATGGTGGACTAGAGATGGGCTTTTACGAAGAGAAATGAAGGCGCCCATGGCCAAACTGTTGAGGATCCAGCGTTCTTCAAGAAATTAACTTTAATTGGACTGATGTGTTCTGGGGTTCGGACGCGATTAGGCTGAATCCTCTCCGCCCAAAATCACCGAACGTGCAATTCGTTTTCTAGGTGTTTCTTTCTGAAAATGAGCAAGCAAGATCGGTTGTGGACGGATGTATTAGGTCCGTATAGATCCGTGGCAATTTTCGTTCTTCTCCGTATCAATACAGTTTCTTCTCCGTGTCAGACCGTACTTATTCGTACAACCTACGCCATGCTTATACCGTAGCAACCCGTAGTGTATCCGTAGTGCGTCCGTCCTGATTCGTGCGCTCCGTATCAAACCGTGTCGGTCCGTAACAATCCGTGTCTTCTCCGGGGGCTTTAAAAGGTAAATCACAGTCGGACTCCGTACTCATACCGTTGTGTGTCCGTATTGGAACCGTAGCGGAATACGGAATTTCACTTATCCGTAGTAATCCGTGAACGATTAGACCTTGGCTCTTCCGTGGCATTATCCGTGAATATGTGACCGGGGCATCAAGGTGATAAGCAAGTAATTTTCTCTAAAATCATTATTTAAACATTATAAAACTCCTGCTTGCCCTTTCTAAAGATAAGAAGAAAAAACAACACATTTATTTCTGAGGCATAATGTGACTTTAATAGAGGGGCCGATGTATAATAAAAATCAACGCACACAAACTAAAATTACTATAATCGCGTAAATACAAGTAAGTGATTGATTATTTATTCTATCATGTAATTATAAATGAAGTATTGATCAATATAGATGTAATAAAATGCGTATTTTCATTTTCCGAATTTTCACTTTAAAATTTTATTTTTCACTGCAGTCAAACATATTTTCCTTATTTTCACTGGTGTCTTGTCGGACTACTTTCTTCTAAAATCTGCCAGTACACAAAATTATTTTTTAAGGGAACGTCCTTCAAATTGCAATGTCAAAAAAATCTAATACTATATATTTGTGATGTGAAAATTATGATATTTCACTCGTGGCTACCGCCACTTGATGAACAAATCCTGTATTCATAGAAGAAATATCCTCTATGTATTTAATTTCTTCTTACACATGTACACTTGGCACATGAAAACGTTTGCTGAACATGAAGATTGATGCTATCAAATTCGATCTTTTAATAAATCTCAAAATATTTTATCAATATTCCATTACATATTGTAGTATTTTCTCACGTTCATTTCGTAGCTTAAAAATAGAAATCTTACGAAAAAGGGAAACACAAATGAAAACAGTATATTGTCCGAATGACTTTCATCTCTATTAATAGATCTTTTTTGGTTACAGCAACACTGCGTGTTCTAGACCTGTCGATTCCAGATGCAATGGTTTCTTGTAACTCATCTTCAGTAAACGTCAGTGTGGGACATAATGACACAGATGGTGGTATCGTTATAAGTGGCACAAACTCTACGGATGATTCTGCAGATAGCATAGGCCCAGCCATCCAAGTATCAGGGTCAGCACCATCATTTGAACCATTAACAGTCATTGGTGCAGACATAAACATGGACGGATTGTCCGATTGTATGTATTTTGAAGCCTTGTTAAACCAGTTACGAAGTTGTAAAATACTTTTTATATTATGCTAACCTATGGGATACTACGTTTTATGTCTGTGTGATAAGATCCATATCACCCACAGTATATCGCACTGAGTGTGGGTAATATGACTTTGCCGAATTTATTTATTTATTAATTAATTTTTGGCAAACTGAGAAAATATCCACATTTCCACTATTTTCAACATCTCCTCGGCCCTTTCCGTCAAACTTCGGAACACATCATAGTTAGAATACACAGAACGGATGCGGTATTTCGGTCAAACCTACGCTAAGAAACTAAACATGTAAACATATAGTAGTTTAATGCTAAAAGATTTTGACTAATTTTAATCCAATATTTCGAGTTAAAATCTACCTTGAGTTAGTATATTTTTATAGATGATATGGTTGTAGGAACCGAAAGTGCAAAAATTCTGCCTGTTGAGATTGATTCGGATTTGGTGATAAATGTCATTGAACATCAGTGGACGTTTTTAAATTGATTATTATTGTCAGACTTATTTTCAATCATAGGATCACTGAAAAAGACTTTTTTTCTACTATAATTGAGCCGTGTCACGACAAAACCAACATAGTGCGTTTGCATTATCATTACCCATGGTGACCTATATGTGTATGTAAGATCGTTTGCTATACGGATTTTTATAGTTTCAATGTATTCAAAATACATCCTACCGTAAAATTCCTATGTATTAAACGCCTTCCCTGAATACTCCCCCCCCCCTCCCCTCCAGGCTTATTGAAATGGAAAAAATCTACTCATCAGTGCTAAACTCATAAGTAAATCCATAATTTTATTCAAATCCTTCAGAATTCATTTTTACTTTGACGTAGTGAACACAAAAATGTGTCATATAAACTTAAAAACCTTTTAAATGGTAATAGCAACACTTGAGTTTTGGATTTAGGAAAAACTGTGTTGTGATAACCATGATAACAGCCCCCCTAATGTTTAGCCCCCAGAGGAGATTAATAGGAATTTTACGGTATGTTAGTTTGGAAACATGTTTAAATGTTGAGTTCCGAACGTCTATTTCCAGTACCAGTAGAAACGTGCCGTACAGAGTGCCTATGTCCGTGTGGATGGGTGACGGTGCCACGGAACTATACGCAGGAGGAACTTGATGAGTCCGTTGTAGAAATACAGGAGAAATTAAAAGTGAAGGAAAACGAACTCAGTGCAGTGGTAAGTCAAGAATGTTTCATGACGGAGCTGTCTCAACAGAATTATATATGATAATTTCTTTTAACTATATACAAATATTTGCATACTTTGTAAGATTAATTTCGTACACTTTTTGAGATTAACTTCTTTCACCTCTTTCTTTTCTTTTCTTTCTTTCTTTCTTTCTTTCTTTCTTTCCTTCTTTCTTTCTTTCTTTCTTTCTCTTTTTCTTTCTTTCTTTATTTCTTTCTTTCTTTCTTTCTTTCTTTCTGTTTGTTTGTCTGTTTGTCTCTATTTTTGTCTCTGTTTGTCTCGCTGTGTAATATTCGCATAATTTTTAAGTTTAATTTCGTTTTCGTTTTCTTTCTTTCTTTCTTTCTTTCTTTCTTTCTTTCTTTTTTCTTTCTTCCTTTCTCCTTGTTTTTTTTATCATTTTCAATCAGACCATCTTGCTCTATCCATATACGTTTCTTTTTAACATCATCTGTATTGTGACCGTATAAATGTAAACAGGTTTGAACATTTTATTGTCTAATGAATTAAAATAGTTTTTGAAGTTTCATCGATATCAATATTGATTCTTTACATCACTTTCATACAGCCTTTCTTTCATGATTTGAAATAATATCCCGGCAGCTTCCTGTTATCAGACAATATTGATCAGTACATTCTGTTTGATCAATACCATTGTATTCTTGAATACCACATTAGACGTTGTCATGATTGTGTACCGTAGTATTTAACAGGGCAAGTTTTAACACAACATGTGGCAACCGCTAATGATAAACAAAAAATATGTCAATTGTAAATGTACAAGTTTAAATTGCAATATCACACTGTATAATCAAATGGGTAGACAACCGTTCAACGCGTCGGCATATGTCGGTGTAAAAACATAATTGACGAAATCCATCTACACTTCAATAATGTGTAAGTTGTCGGCCATATAAAATGATTTATTTTATAACGTATCAATTAGTTTTAAGTATGATTACTATTGTACTATCCAATAAAACCTGTACCAAGCTCCTATCGATGTTGACTATGAATCCATAACATTAAATTACTCGAACAAAGTTGGGATATGTTAAAAATAGATAAATTCTTACCGTCTGTCAATTATGTTTTAATACCGACATGTATATACTAGTACGGCTGTCGATGCGTTGAACGGTTGTCTACCCATTTGAATGTACGGTGTGAGTATGAAAACTGAAACTTAACGAATAACTGCATTTAGTTTAATTAAATGGACGAAACGTTGTAGAAACCAGCTATATAACTACATGTAGTTTTATTTTATTGATAGATTCGTACGAAGACAAGCGCCACCGACGACAGGCCGTCGGCTACTGCGGTAGGGGTTGTTGGTTTAGTCTTTCTTATTGCGGCATTAGGGTCGATTGCTCTGTTGGACTTCGCCGCCTTGATTAACGACATACGGATTCTTTGTAGGACGATCAAAGCATTCATAACGTCTTAAAATAACACGCATTAAGACATTTCAATGCTTATTTTTAAAGTATAAGAAAAGGATTTAAATGCTAAAACTTTTTGAAATGAACAGATAAAGTTATTTAAGTTAGTCAATGACACATGGTAATGGTGTTATCCGCAATAGTTTTATTTGTTGTATCAAATATGTAACCGTTTTGTTTGATATTTTTGTATCTATCGTTTATACATTTCCTTAATCTCTACGCATTTATTTTCTTTTTTATTTATTTCAATAATCATCAGACGGTTTCGAATTTTAATCCATATCCCGCTAAATACTTAAAATGGACTCGCCTATCTTTAAACCTGGACAAAACAATTCATCATTTTAAGGGTACATTTCAAAATATATACTGACTGAAAAAACAAACAGTGCAGACGATGAACTGACGACGGCATGGATTCCGTTGCCGCCAGTACTTTTAGCAAGTACTAGTATTAGACGTATTGTGTTAATATTAAATAATGTGGAACTCAATAAAATGGTTTTGCACATGTTTGTTTCAACAAGCAAATCTGCGAAAATTTATTAATGTATATTTTCCGCTTCTTTCTTAAAAAGAACCAAAAAACTTATCTCTTCTTAAATTCTTTGAATTCAAAGTGATTTATCAACCATTTTTCTTTGTACACATTTTTCTTTTATATTTTTAAGCATAGTTCTGTCGCTTTTAAACTACATTAATTTTACACATGTATGTTATAAATGTTGTATATTAAACTTATTGTTACTTTTTGTTCTATTGTACATATTTAAAGTCACATTATCTCTCAGAAAATAATAAACTTTTGCTTCTTTATAAAGAGCAAACAAGACTTTAACAATGTTTAACAAGAGCCCGGTTTGAGCCGGGTGATGCTCCCCGAATAGGTTTTGGACACAGGAAAGTACACCTCTTGTAGTTTCAGAGTTATGTCCGTGGAAAAAGTTCAAAGTGCAATAATTCTAAAATTAGGCAAGGCAGAGTTACAGTTCTTTGCACTGCACTTCTAATCAATGTGATCTATCAACCTACAAAGTTTCTTGATGATATCTCTTATGATTTCCGAGTTATGTCCTGGACAATTCAAAAAGTAAAAATAAACAAAGGGCAATAACTCCAGAATTAGGCAAGGTAGAGTTATGATTCTGTGCACTGCACATCTACCCATTGAGATTTATCTACCTACAAAGTTTCATGTTGATATCTCTTATAGTTTTACAGCTATGTCCTGGATAAGATTTTTCTAAAAGGGAGATTATTCAAAAATAAGGCTTAACAGAGTTATGGTTCTTTTGCACTGCACCTCTACTCAATGAGATCTATCTACCTACAATGTTTTTCATGTTGATATCTCTTATAGTTTTTAGAGTTATGCCCCGGACAAGATTTTTCTATAAGGGGAGATAATTCAAAAACCAGGCAAAATAGAGTTATGGTTCTTTGACACTGCACTCCCCCTTGATGCCCTCTACCACTGTATGAAGTTTCAACAAATTATCTCCAAGGGTTTTCAAGTTATGTTCCGGACAAAGTTCAAGTTTCAAAGTATTAAAATAAACAAAGGGCAATAACTCCAAAATTAGGACAAAAAGAGTTATTGTTCTTATGCACTGCACATCTACACATTGAGATCTATTCACCTACAAAGTTTCATGTTGAATCTCTTATAGTTTTAGAGTTATGCCCCGGACAAGATTTTTCTATAAGGGGAGATAATTCAAAAACCAGGCAAAATAGATTATGGTTCTTTGACACTGCACCCCCCTCAATGCCCTCTACCACTGTATGAAGTTTCAACAAATTATCTCCAAGGGTTTTCAAGTTATGTTCCGGACAAAGTTCAAAGTATTAAAATTAACAAAGGGCAATAACTCCAAAATTAGGATGAAAAGAGTTATTGTTCTTATGCACTGCACATCTACCCATTGAGATCTATTCACCTACAAAGTTTCATGTTGATATCTCTTATAGTTTTAGAGTTATGCCCCGGACAAGATTTTTCTATAAGGGGAGATAATTCAAAAACCGGGCAAAATAGAGTTATGGTTCTTTGACACTGCACTCCCCCTCGATGCCCTCTACCACTGTATGAAGTTTCAACAAATTATCTCCAAGGGTTTTCAAGTTATGCTCCGGACAAGAAAACGGACGGACAGACGGACGGACGGACGGACGGACAGACGGACAGACGGACAAGGCGCCGACTATATGCTCCCCCGAAATTTTTCGGGGAGCATAAAAATGTTTATAGAGCTTCTTAGATTCTTTAAGTAGTGCTGAATGTAAATACAAACAAAATGTTAACAAAGTAGTATTTTAACTTCCATACAAAATACTAAGTCACTGTAATTACTAGACATTCAGAGTCCATGGAAGAAACAGAAGCAAAATATGGTTCAGGTATTAATTTGGATAACTTTTTGAAAAACTATAATAAGAAACCTAATATAGAAAATGGTGGAGAAATAAAACTAAAACATTTCTTGGCAATAATAAGCCTTTAAGTAGATAATGAGCAAATCTTTAAATCTGTTATATATTTTAAGATAACATATTGTATTAAGAGACATATTTTAACAGGTTAACTTTTGTTAATCATTTTCTTTAATTCAATATTTCTTGCTCCTTTAAGAAAATAGGTTTTTTTAAGACAATAATAAGATTATTTAAAGACATTTATTTTTCTATATATATTTATATAAGGTGGGTGATCACGTGACAATATTTGAATAATAAATATATACCATTTTCCGAGTAAATATTTGCCTATTCTAATGTAGATCTATTAGTATTCAGATCTAATGCATATAGAAAAGGTGTGTCCGGGTCAATATGTAATGCAAACATGGTAAATAAATGTAATAAAAGAGCACATTTTTAACAAAATTCTACTTCAACCGTTCAGAAAATACTTTCCTCTTATAAAATACAAAGTTTCTGACGTAAAATCCAATTTCTCAATACTTCAACATAGTCCTCCATACATTGCCTTAGGTATACCTTACAATATCTGAAAATTTTCGACCAAGCCCATTTCCATTCTTGAAGCTATGACCCGCAAGACTGATGTTTTTCAACCTAGAAAATAAAAAAAAGTCACAGAAAAAGTCTTGAGAATACGGTGCATGTTTACGGACAGCAATTTCTTTTTTCTCGGAAAAAAAGAAAGAAAAAAATCAATTACAGTAATGTAGCTTCTATATATGCAGGAACGTTATTATGCAGAAAATACAGGGTTTTCATACCAGTAGGACAAATTTATTGAAGTGGTTTTTTACTTTTTCTTAAAACGACACAATATTACAGAGACATTCTCTTGAACAGGGATTTGGACACCAGTTCCATGTGCATTCAATTTGAACAAAGTAGATAACTTTCTCCAAACCTGTCAATCTCTTCGGAGATCAACCACGAATCCAATCATGCACCAAAGAAAAAACAAAAAAACAAAAATAATGAAAAACACACACACACGCACGCACGCACACACACACAAAGCAAAAACAACAAAAAAAATAAATAAATAAACACTTTTCTGTTTTAAAGTGAATACATGCATGCATTTTTCCGATGTTTTATTTCAGTTTTAATATATGTGCATTATTGAAATTTGTTATTTATCAAGCTAAGTACATATGTTTAATCACGTTAATAAATATACCTAATTTAACGTTTATCAAAATCACACATGATTGTCGAGACAATGTTTTACATGTTCCTCGCCCATTGATTAAGGTCGCCAACTTCAATTTACTTGTCCCTGACCTCTGTTGGTTCGAATCAGGGAAACCGTATTTGAATTTTAATCATCGTATTACATTTAGCATGGTGTTTAGCTTTACGTCCCATTTAAAAAAAATGATATGAGCCGCGTCATGACAAAACCAACATAATGGGTTTGCGACCAGCATGGATCCAGACCAGTCTGCGCATCCGCGCAGTCTGATCCGGATCCATGCTGTCGCTTACAAATTCCCTATTCAAGTAGAGAAACTGATAGCGAACAGCATGGATCCTGACCAGACTGCGCAGATGCGCATGCTTGTCTGGATCCATGCTGGTCGCAAACCCATTATGGTTGGTTTTGTCATGCCGCGGCTCAATTATATGTTCCGTTGATTAGTTTCATTTTGATTGAAATAAATTTTGTCTCCCAAAATTTGACTGAGAAACTTAGATATATGCATCCGAACATTGACCTACAAATGATAGGGTGACAATCAGTGTATAAATAGTAGAAAATGGTTTTCAGTAAGAGTTAAAAAATCTCGTCTGCTAACAGTGAAAGTAGCGCTATGAAAATTTTTTACTTGAGATTTACCATGGCAAGTGTGATTTGTGTTTATAGTTCTCATTTGTAGTATAAAAATATGAGCCGCACCATGACAAAACCAACATAATGGGTTTGCGACCAGCATGGATCCAGACCAGCCTGCGCATCCGCGCAGTCTGATCTGGACCCATGCTGTTCGCTGTCAGTTTCTCTACTTGTTATAGGGTTTGTAAGCGAACATAATAATAATAATAATAATAATAAACTCTTTATTTAACGAAGGTAACTTATTAAGACAATACATCAAAGCATTAGATACAACACATATAATGCAAAATCTTATTTTCAACAAGGCCTTCAATAAAACATAAACATAACAACGGACATATTCAAACAATTGTAAAGATTACAACATTCAGTAAATCTTAATCAACAAAGAAGACAGACATAATATTATATTATAATATAGGTAAATTTTCTATAATTCATCTCTAGATAATAATAAATGTTTGAAATGTGATTTAAATAATTTAAGACTTGAAATATTTCTTATTTTTAAAGGAATAGTGTTCCATAACTCCATACTAGAATAATAAAAAGTACGTTTCAAATAATTTGTTTTAGGTCGTTTATGCATAATATCTTTTTTATGTGTTGATCTTAGTAAGTAAGTTTTATTTTGAGATAACGGAATTAGATTAGAAATATATGCTGGCGTTAATTCATTCATCGCTTTATATACCATAATTCCAGAAAAGTATTTACATCTAGATGGAAAAGATAACCATTTCATATTTTGAAACATATCAAGAGAATTTGTTTTTACGGGTTTATTTAAAATAATTCTAGCGGTTCTTTTTTGTAATTTTGTTATTCTATTTAGATCTGATTTGTTACATTGGGACCAAATAATACATCCATAATCAAAGTAGGGGCTCTGTGAGCGTTATAAAATAATTGTTTCGTTTCAGGTGTAAGAAATATTTGAATTCTTTTCAGCAGCAAGCATAGAACACTTTTTGCCAATATGTGTTGTTATCAATATGCAATCTAATTAGCTTTTGACAATGAACATTATTTGTATATTTGTACTCGAATTCTCATTATGCAGAGAAAAATTGCCTATGTAATTTATTTTAAATTTTGATCCAATTATCATGCATGTTGTCTTTTCTGGATTGATGGCAATATTATTGAGAGTGCACCATTCCTGTATTTTTAGTAAGTCTAGTTGCAACTCAGACTGTATATTACTCAAACTTTGGTCAGCTATGTGTAATGTTGAATCGTCTGCGTACATATCAATGTCTGAATTCGTAGTGACTGATATATCATTTACATATAAAAGAAACAGTATAGGACCTAAGATTGAGCCCTGTGGCACGCCTGATATAACCGGTAAGCTTTCAGATTTATCATTGTTGACTTTTACAATTTGCGCTCTGTTAGAGAGATATGACTGGAAAAATTGTACAGAGTTTTCAGAAAAATGATAAAGTTTTAATTTATGAATCAATATATTATGGTCAACTAAATCAAAGGCTTTTTTAAAATCTAAAAATACAGCACCTATTATATTTCCATCATCAATATTCGTAAGCCAAGCATCTATAAGGCGGATCAAAGCCGTTTGGCAAGAATGATGTCTCCGGAAACCTGACTGGTGTTCATTAATGATATTGGTATAATGAAGATAATTATTTAGCTTATTTGCAACATGCCTTTCAAGTATTTTTGAAATGGTTGGAGAATAGATATTGGCCTATAATTATTGGGGTTTGACTTATCTCCCCCTTTGTGTAAAGGTATAACACGTGCTAGTTTCAGTTTATCTGGGAATATACCTAGTGAAATACTCTTATTAATAATTGAAGTTATTGCTCTCGTTATAGAGTCTTTACATAGTTTTAAATATTAGGACCAATTCCATCAATGCCAGAAGATTTACTTTTATCAAGGTTGTCAATATATTTGCTTACTTCAAATGTGGTTATGAAATCAATGTCAAATTGCTTATGTCTAAGTTTATGATCTAGAAAAATCTTTTAAATATGAAAATTGTTAACATTAAAATAAGATTTCTTAATTAGATTTGAAATTTCTGTAAAATGTTTATTTAAGGCATTTGCAACATTCACATTTCCTTCAAAAAGAACATCATTAATGTTTAATGTGATTGGTAAAGACGGTTGCTGCTTATTCTCATTTGATATGTCTTTTAAATTTTGCCATAAATATTTACAATCTCTCGAATCTTCAACTGCCTTGTTATAGAACATCTTCTTACTCTTTTTAATAATAGCCTGGCATTTATTTCTCCATAACTTATAATTAATCCAGTCTTTACAACTTTTATAGTGATCTCTTTTATTGAGTACCAATCTGGTTGTTTAGTCCTTTTAATACGCTTTACTTTTACAGGCGCATGTTTGTTAAATAATGTTTCAAGCATATTGTATAGAACATCAAGTGAGTTATTTGGCTCTGCAATAGTTTCAATCATATCAAAATTATTAGCATTCAAATCATCTTTAAATACTTGTTCATTAAAATTCTTGAAAGAACGATAATTTATCATTTTATGCGAGAAAGCATTTGCCTCCCTTCTTGTAACACAATTTATTGTAAACGACAATGGATAGTGATCGCTTAAGCTTAAATTAGAGACACTCACATCATGAATATGGTTAAGGGAAGATACGTACAAATGGTCAATTATAGTAGATGTATCTTTAGTTACTCTAGTAGGAGATTGGATTAATTGCTCGAGGCCAAAATCTTGAACAATATGCGCCCATTTGCTATTATTAAAATTGTTAGGGTATGAATAGTTAATGTTCATATCTCCAATTACATACAAATCTAGATTATTTTATCTAGATGCGCAGGCTGGTCTGGATCCATGCTGGTCGCAAACACATTATGTTCGTTTTGTCATGACGAGGCTCATATTTTGATTTTCAAACAGTTATTCATCGAAAAAACATCGCACAGGGTGAATATAATCAACTAAACATTTGTGTATGCACCTTATTATAGAAAGAGCAATTAGTTTGGGGGAAACCGATGTGAAAATTACTTCTTATAAAAGCCAAAGTTAAAAAATTGCTCAAATTGCTTTTCTCGTTACTTTAATTATGGTTCCTATCAAACAAAGCATTTCTAAATGCCTTTGACGAAAATTATGGTTTTTTTTGTATTCTTTGTATTCTTTATTGTTTGTATTTTGTGTTTTTACAGTATGCAATAATTAAAAACATGGAACTTTAAGTAAAAAATAAGGTAAATGAGCTACACTTCGTACACGTACAGTACCAGTCTTTTCTTAAAAGTGTTTTCTTACAGACGTAAGAAGACAGTTCGCTAGTATAAACAATCACTTGTCCGAGGCGAAGCCGAGGTTAAATTGTTGTTTGTCCTAGCGAACTGTCTTCTTTACGTCTGCAAGAAGACACTTTGAAGAAAATACTGTATCTGACTTATACAACGTTTAAGTGTAAAAGACAGATAAATTAATAAAAACATTTAATTATAAATAGATCTAATTGAAATTAAATGTATGCCCACGTTGAAAATATAAAACTATAGAAAATATTTGCATGGCCTTTAAGCTCTGTGCAGTGAAAGGTGTAGGAAAATGTATTCGCACGGAATTTTCGTGCACTTATTTCAATCAGACAGAATTCACTACCATGCATGATAAACTATGTTAAAATGGCTGCCTTTATCAGAGAGATCATTTATGTCATTCAACATTGAAACCGTCTCTGAACATGTTTTGTGTCAATGTTATATGGATAACGTTTTAAAATTTTGTAAGTTTCCTTATTTACATGCTTATCTTAAGGTCAGACGATATACAAACAAAAGATAGAGTTTGAACAATTGTTAGTTTTGTCAATGCTAAAACCAACAGTAACTATGTTCTTGGAAATGGCCATCCAATTGATTTGATTCATTTCTCGATGAACTGAATTTACTCATGAGATGCGGTTTCAAGTTTGCTTCAATTTTCCGTCAGTTTCTATGGTGTTCTATTTGAGGCAGTTAAAATATCGCCTGTTACGATTTAGGATTGACTAAATCTCTTGTTTATGATCGGCTATTCGAAAAGTAGGGAGAGCTATTGTAATTATGAGTTTTGACAGAACTATGCTCCCTTTGAACTTAGAAGTTTTTCACATTATTCAGGCTCTTGTTTCTATCAAGCACTGAAAATAGTCGAGCCCGCTGGCTGTTGTTAATATATAAGTGGCTAGATTTAACATTCTCGTCCGAAGATTTCACTATAGACACTGGTACTGTAAATAAAGGCATCAAAAGACGGTAGGATTTAGCTGTACAACACTAATTAGTGATAAGATGTACATTTTTCAAAGCAATACAACACTTGCATTCAGCGGTAATTCTGCATTGTAGGAATCGTCTCCGGTTTCCCTTCATAAAATTCCCTCCCAATTGATCCCTTACATACTTTACTCACTAAATAATTTTTTTCTCCATGAGTAATGATTGAAACACCTCCATCTTTTTTTTAAAAAAAATTGTTAATTTTTTATGTTTTTTTTTTTTTATGAGCAGTCTGATCGAGACTCAAACCTGGGACCCTCGGAATACCGTACTGCGGTTCTACTGAATGAGCTACACGGCCGCCTACAAACTACCTCCCCTGATTAGAGAACAGCTCAATACCATGACATTATCATTTTCGGAACAATTTGAGATTCGAACATACCACAACTTTGGGTCTCCTGAAGAGTTTTTTCAACATCATTTTACCCCCTCTTACTACTTTGTTTACCTTTTAGCCCTAATTGTTCTGGAATTTTATTCATTACACCCATTATCAGCAGATAATTTGGTAATCTGTTACTTGTCATTGTTGGAGGTCTGTAGAATTCTGTACGACAAGGTTTTCAAAATAGAACATGTCCTATCCCTTACATCTAGACTTAAGGTTAACGAATTCAAAAAATAGTATATAGCCTTCACACATTAAGATTTGTTTGTACATCTTAGTTTTAATTGGTGTTGTACTTCAAAATCCTACTGTCTGTTGAGGCCCATAGTTACAGGTCTCGAAAGAAAAATGCGAAAATTTAGGTCAATTATCGCGAAGATTTTTACATTTACAGCCCTGACAATGTGAGAATTGTCAACAATAATACAATTGAGGTATCGTATGGGGAAAATCTTTTAAAAAAAAGTAGTCTCGTCTTTGAAAAGTGTGAAATTATATTTTGATAATTTTCAATGAGAAATTATCAAATATAATTTTCACTGAGAAATCTGTAATTCACTGAAAAGCGTAAAATAAAGTCGTATAACTCATTTTAAGACAGTCAGTAACCCAGAAAAATGTTGTTTGATCAGCTGTTTACATTTTGTAAAGTCAATAAATGAAAAAAAATTTCAAACACGAATAGAAGATCAAACACGCAGCGTGTCAGCATGGCATATATTTACAATATATTTGCTAATAACCTTAAAAAACATTAATAATTTCTGTATTTGTACATTTCATTAAAGTCTCTTGTCATTTATTTACATTTAAGTTCGGATACTTTGAGCAATTCATAATAATTTAAAAGTAGATACTGTGGAATTGGTCCGCTTGTTCAATATATGGCTCATATTTGTTGAATGGTCTAATAAGCATAGCCCAAGTTCTGAATTTTTACAACAAATGTTTGACATTTTTCAGCGAATTTAACTTTGTTTTTGTTTAAACTCAATATATGCATAGATCTATATGTTTTAAATATTAAATAAGTAAATGGATAACAATTGTAAATAAATTATTAAAAGTAAGTAACATTGAATTCACGAGAGCTCTACCTATTGAGCTAGACGGACGGTGAAGAGGCAGTGCCGAAAACATATCTTATATTACTGAAGTTAAAACTTCAAAAACTTCAAAAAGAGAAAGCTTCATGACGCTTTCCCTTGAATAGTTAAAAAGGTTGTGATAAATGTTCTATAGACAAGACTTAGTGAGTGCATAAGTACTGTATTTAGTTAATTAGAATTAGAAACATTCACGGCCGTATCAGTGGGAGGTCGTAATCTTTCTTTATAACAAAATTTCAACAGACATAATTAATACTCGTTTCGATTTATGAAAACTTTGCAAGTTATTTACTAAAAACTTCTATACTGAATAGGTTTCTTTTATTATCTAAAATAATATTTTTTTCTATTTGTTAAACTCGTTTTCTAAGGCTTTATTTATTGATATTTTATTAATATTGTATTTCAATAATTACGTATAATTATAACAACTCTTTGATCTTTACTCGATAATGCAAATAAATATTATTTTTCTATTCCACAAAGCTTTCCTGAGTTTTATCAGTAATGAAGTTGACGAAGAATAACACCAATCAATGGTAAGGTGTATTGACCCATGTGTTAATTAATTAAACCTGTGAAATATGAAAAGGAAACTGTGGCGTGGCTATTAACTTAAGAAATGCAAAGGTGGATACAAATGATGCATCAGGTGAAGTAAATTGGTTAACAATGGACAACAACCGTAACTTTTCGGTTGTTGTCGATAAGGACCAAGAACACAATAGTAAGAATACCCAAAAACGGATACGGTTTTTCGGTCTAACATACGCTGTAAAACAAAACATGAAAACAAATAGCAATTGAATGCTAGGAGTTGAAGACTATATTTTAGACCAATATATCGAGTAAAAGTCCACCTACATTAATTTACAGTTATAACAGTAAAAAGTACTTTGTTTATATACTTATGAGTATCACGGGGGAGGAAGTGTTACACGAAGGATGGAGTTCTTATGATAACTTGTTCATGAGTTCTTGTGATAACTGTCACGGAGTTCGTCGGAAAACATCTGTATATACTATAAAAACACTCGTTATAAATGGTTATTTTCATCTTTCAAAAATGAGTTTTAGGTGCTAAATTAAACTTTTATAATTAAGCTTGTCTTACATCTTGTATTATGTGTCAAAAACTAATTCACAGGCCATTTTTAATCGTCTCTTGCTTAAAATCTGGTAGTTTTGAGTAAAATTTTCAAATTATTTGCCAATTCGCAAGTTTTGACCGGTTTATTTCAAGTCTTCATCCTTGCCATACATAATTACCTAATTATAATGCAAAATTGCAAACATAAGGCACCGGCTAACAGATTTATACCCGATTTTTCAAATGTCCCGGAGTTCTAGTGATAACTCTGAAGATGTCACAGAGTTCTTATGATAACTTTTGTTATTGCCAGTGTGTTTCTTGCGCTAAATCACGGCACGTTTTAGTTTTTTTTTATTATTCAATGAGATTGTTAATCATTATGAAATGTAGTACGATCATCCTTTGAGCAAAAAATAGGATAAATAATGTTGGTTTTGAGTGAATTTTAGTTCAAGAGATATTTTATCTTACCCCCGTTTCTTTTTCAGATTTGTTTATGTTTGACGCAGATTTTGTAGACTGGAAAAAGGATTTATGTTCTGGTTTCCTAGCAGTTTCCGGCTCCTACCAGTATTCTGGCCCTTTATCATTTTCATCCAGGCATACAGACTGTTTTTTCTCAGTTAAGCATCTATGTTACTGCATCAATCAGTGAAACATTTGTTTTCTATGTAAAACAGCAGTTATAATAGTACAGCGATTAATATGTTTCAAAGTTTTGTCTGTTGTTTTAAGTTACATTAGAGAACTTGCGACACTTACAATTCAATTCAATTCAATGTTTATTTGACTTTAACATATATACAATGTTTATCGCCAATACATATAGTATTCTGGCGGCACAATACAAAACAATATATATTTTGAACATGAGAGAAGCATGATAATAACAATTATATACTTTGAACATAAAAACATATAAATTATTTATGACATTACAACAAAGGTTACACAATACATAAATTATTTATAATCATCCTCTTAAAGAAAATGATTGGTATATATATTTAGCTAGCTTGATAATAGTACTGCTTTGAGAACTGTTAAGAAGATTTTTAAACTTGAATAAATTAGGCCAATGACAATAATAATTTGGCAAACATTTAATACGTAATTCTCTATAAAACGGACAAACTAAGAGGAAGTGATATTCATTTTCAATGACATTCATATTACATTTGGTACAAATTCTAAGGTTTCTTTCTATATTTCTATGTCTTCCTTCTTCTATAAGTAAGTTATGTGCAGAGCATCTAAACCTGGTCAAACTAATTCTATGATTTTCATTCTTAACACAAGAAATATATTTTTCTGGTTCAAAATCTGTTTTCAGTAAACAATACGTTTCAAGTTTAGGTTGAGTTCTAAGATCAGAAAACCATTGTTGTAAATATTGGTCATATATGCGTTGTATTACATTTTGGATTTGCACATTAGACAAAGAGACATTATTTTACTTTTTTAAGACATATGTGTGGAAATTATCATGGTTATATACTTATTTATTATGGTATAAAATGATACAAATTACTTAGCCCTTAGGTAAGGGAATCATGCCTATATATTGTCTGCTTAAGAAAGGTGGTTACTTAAAACATGTGAAACTTAGAACAACGTTATTAGTATACGTTTTGAGACATTTTTGTTTTGTGGTTTAAGTCATTATACTGCTGAATATCAGTGGCCGCTGGTTCAATTTTTACGGTAGATGATAGCCCATCACCTATTTGTCCTTCGAAGACACTTTAGAACAACGTTTTATCCACATTTTTGTGCAAAGGATAATCGAACTGCATTTTATAATGATTTACAATCTTATTGAATGATAATAAACGCCAAAACATGCCGTGATTTAGCGCAAGAAACACACTGGCAATAACAAAAATTGTCATAAGAACTCTGTGACATCTTCAGAGTTATCACAAGAACTCCGGGACATTTGAAAAATCGGGTATAAATCTGTAAGCCGGTGCTTTATGTTTGCAATTTTGCATTATAAAAAGGTATTTATGTATGGCATGGATGAAGACTTGAAATAAACCGGTCAAAACTTGCGAATTGGCAAATAATTTGGAAATTTTACTGAAAACTTCAAGATTTGAAGCAAGAGGCGATGAAAAATGGTCTGTGAATTAGGCTTTGACACATAATACAAGATGTAAGACAAGCTTAATCATTTAAGTTTAATTTAGCACCTAGAACTCATTTTTGAACGATGAAAATATACCTTTTTGACGAGTGTTTTTGTAGTATATACAGATGTTTTCCGACGAACTCCGTGACAGTTATCATAAGAACTCATGAACAAGGTATCATAAGAACTCCATCCTTCGTGTAACACTTCCTCCCCCGTGTGTATGGTTGTAGAAACCGTTGACATTTATTCAGATTTGGTTATAATTTTAATCAGTGTGCATTTTTAAATTGATTTTGATTGTCAGACATATGGTCAATCATAATTTTACCAGGATATACTTTTGATGTCAAATATACACAATCGTTATACATTATCAAAGATTACACCCTCTGTTTTTTGTTTTACATCTTAAACATCGTGGAAGAACTACTTACAATTCGTATTAAGTCCGAGGTTATTGTTCAATTTGATAATTGCTGAGATATCTCGATTGCAATGGGCACATGTGTCATAAATATTTCAAATACCTTTTATTAAACCCTGTAGAAAAATATCATTTTGGATATTCTATTCTTATAAAGTGTTTCTTGAAAGATAAAATGTTTATAAAGTTCTAAGTAGATTCAGTATGAGCATTTATATGATGAATAATATCAGTTTCCAGAACAAATTATAATCTGCTATATATATATACATATGTCTTGTCGGATTATGTGTCTTACACTTACCAACAAAATTGTTTTCTCACTATCAACATAATTATTAAGGGTATTACAGTCTTTCTATTATGGACCTATTTACAGTCAATTAAATAGTTTTATTTGCCAATATCATTTTTTTTCACAGCACACGATTACACGAATTTAACAATATTTTCAAACATTTCAACACGTAAGCCTTAGCAAACGCCTCTATCATAAAATTATGCAATGTTTAGAAAAAAATGTCTAGGAAGATACTGACAAAACTGACAAATCTGTGATAATGTTACTGTATCAAAAAGCAAAGAAAATGCCAAAAGCAGAACTGGTATTGTTTTGTCACTTTAGTCTTTATTTTATGTCAAACCTGGCAAGCTTATATCTCGTTCATATCACGATTATAATACTGCACTTTTGTAACGGCGCTTTTCATTGGATAATCGTGACGTTTATATAGTTTTATATACCCGGCTGTTGTCGATTCATGAAGAAATCTTACTTTTTTCTCTAAAAAATTATGTTTGCTATATTATAAATTCGTTATAAAGATTGTTGATAGGTTATATGGCCGTATATAAACGGCTGTTTGTAATATAACCCTTGCCTAGCGGCTCGGGTTATATTTACAAACAGCCGTTTATATAGGGCCGTATAACCTGTCAACAATCTTTATCACTAATATTATACACGTACCCTCAATTTGTTTCTTGAAAACAGTAACAGTTCTGATTCATATTTCACAACTCAACTCGGCTCAACACGTTTTTTTTATAATAAAGTCGAGTGTTCCTTTACATAATTATTCTTTACATCTACATATAACACAATTGATTTAAACCAAAGGTATTCTGAATGTGATTACAATATTCGTAGCATCGGAAAACTTTATAGCATGTGTAAATTGTTTGTTTTTTTTCATATTGGAATGATAAAGATCAAATATGATTAAGCAAACATACACCTCGAAACGGAAAATTAAGCGCCATCAAATACCATCACATACCAAAGTCAGTCTAACCACTACCCATAACACCAGTTTCTTATCAAAGTGCAGTGGGAAGCGCACGTTACAACAAGAACGAGAATTTGTAAGGTTTTGAAATGATATTTTTTATACCAATCTTATAAATATTACTTTTTGATATACCTTATTTTGCTGACTTTTTTTGCTTTGTCATTTGGCTAGTCCTTATTGATTGCTTTGTTACATTTTTGCTAAGAATATTTATTTGACATATTCTTGTTTTTGATTTTTTCCTTATTTAATATTTATATATCCGCCTCTTTAAATCGTTGTGTACTCGTCAAATAGAATTCAGTAAAACAAATTTCAATGACCTCATACAATCGGATGATGTTTAAAAAAAAATGACTTTGAGCTTTCATAATTTTATTTATTGGCCGTAAGTTTCATAGCAAAGATGCCATGAATCAGGGACACATAGTCCCTTGCTGACCATTCTGTTACAAAATAAATCATGGGTGAAAAAGTTACAGGTTGTGGAAAAACTAACAGGTTTGTAACATGACAATAGTGAATAAATAGTGCATAATATTTATATCTTGGATATATGCTTCACAAAGCTGCCAACATTGCTGACATAAGAATAAAATTTTGAATGTCTCCTTAAATTTTCGGAAAATATTGAACGCAGTTACATTTTTGCAATAAACAAGCTAGTATGACTTTTAGCATTAACCGCTTGCATCGCCTTTTCTATTATAGTTTAGTTTATACAATTTTATTTGAGTTTTTTTTAATCGATCGTGTTGGAAGTTATCAGCTTATTGAAATTCTCTTAAATCCGTTCCTGGAACGAACCAGTACTAAGCAATAAATGTAAAGTTTCTTGCTCAAGGAAACAATGGCTTGCCCCTGACTGTGTCCGATTCCACGCGGTAGATTACTATAGCATTTTCTATTTATCGCTTAACTCAATAAAAGAACAATTCAGCTCTGTTTTGAGAATAAAATGATAATTTTATCATTAAAAACTGAATAACTCATAATTAAGCTTAAATTACATTATCTCCTTCCAGTCAAAGATGGAGTGATATATCTTAATAAGGATATACATATATTTAATATTAAAAATATTCAAGTCACTCGTCACAAATGTTGTTCCTTTGCACCTAAAAATTACAAAGTTTTGTCAAAATGTCTGATTATAATGCAAATTAAAAAAAACCCACAGTATGTTGTATCCTTAACAATTAACAATGCGGCTGTGTATTTGAAATATACATTTATATACGAATACGAATACGAATACGAATTTTATTAAGCATAAAACATTAAAAGATATATATATACTACTAGTATTTGGATTTTATTGTATTCTTTATTATATGAGAATATAACCAATGTGATACAATATATACAATATATCAATGATACGAAAACACAGTTAAACATATTTAATTAAAAACAGAGCACATTGCCATTCTCTAGAGACTATGTATCTGTATCTGATAATATCAAAATATTATACTAAAATCATTATTATGTGATGTTGTATTAAAATTCACTCATTAATCTACATTTTGAATATGGTAAAGTATATTCAACGGTTTGCCGCAACAATGATTTTACCTTAGTGTATTTGGTTGTTAAGAATATGACATAGTCAGGATAAGGATCAGGACAAGTTATAGAAAGAGAATCGAAACATGATGCTATCTGATTTGTACGAGGGGAATGTAGCCCCCGAGTATAAATCAGACTGCCGAGTGTTTTGACGTTTTTCTTTGCATCAATACAAACACGTTCCATGTCGTCAAAATATTCAACCTCAGAAAAAGGTAACCAATGTACGAGCATCTAAATATGACTTCTCTATTGTTCGTCGCAAAATGTAAACCCCAGAAAAAAATAACCAATTGACGAACATGCTCTAGACCGTAAGTATGGGATAACTAATACATGCCCTCTAGTGAACGCACTGTACATATATTGGTATACGAATTAACTCTGAGCAAAGTCTCCACACTAAAAGATCAAGAAATAACATGAATGTAGAGAATGTAACAAAGAATATGATTGCACAGGACATGATACGAGAGAACACTGTAAACTAATGTAAATAAAATGCATTGACAGCTACAGTAACTACATATTTGTTTTAATGTTTCCAATTTTACAATGTATCAGGTAACATCCATTTCCCTTCAATTGTTAAAAGGTTTTAGAAAGGGAATAAACTGGAGCTCTTTAAGCGTGAAAAAAACATTATTGAACAAATAGTTGAACATTTTTCCTATATTAATTCTATGAGGCATTTCTCTTTGTTTGCCTTAAATGACATTGTTATCTACGGAGTGAAATGAAATTAAATTGTATAGGGTTGTACCAATTTCCGATGAGTACGTGTTGTGACTGGGACAGAAATCGGTTTAAATAGAAACGCGGAGTGAAAATCGATGGTGATTTATAGATGGTACAATAGAAATATAATCTATGGCATTTAATAACAGTTCTGTTTCAATTAAAATGTCCGCGTGTCTTTTGTAAATGTGTCCGATGCCATGTCAAAATAACATTGAATTTTTAACTTATTGGAATATTCCTATATTTTAGAACTAATGCTGGAAAGTGACGGATTTACATTCAAATAGATATTGTGTTAATTTAAATAAATACTTAGATAAGAATTGTAGTGTATATAAAAAGACTAAGCTTATTATTCAGTGTGCACACAAGTTACATTGAGTAAATGCAAGTACACATATGAAATAGGTTATTTGCTGATTTAATTGAATCTAGAGAGAGAGAAGGAATTAATGCTTTTGTATAATTAATAGTACTAATTTCAAACGTTGGAAAAATTAAAAGGATATTGGATTAACTCTAAAGTGTTTGGACACGTACATGCGCGCATTACATTTAACTATTATTAACACACAGTATTATCAACTATAGAATAAAAGCAGTTAAAATTCAAATATTGAATGTGATAATTGGTATTAATAAGTAATTAAATCATAAGCTGGGTGTGACATTTAATTAGCTAAACGGGCAGTCATATAAGGAGTGTATTTACTCGCAATGGTGTATACAAAACATAAACGTGTAACGTGTTAAAAGGATATTTGGATATGAATTTCGTACGGGTTCGAGTCACTGAAGATAGTTTGTTGTTCATTTCTCTCCTTATTTGTGCCATACTTCCTTCAGGTAAATTGAGTTTTCTTATACTTCTAGAAACACAACTTTAACTTTGCTATTTGTCTTGATTGAAAATAAATCTGCAAATGTATATTATCACTTTGTAGACTGTCAAAATTATAACGAAACAAGGTTTTAAACATTCAATTTAATTAACGAAAGACTTATCTCGTAATCAACTATATTGTAAATACTAGTATCTTAATAGTTTTTTTTTGTTTCTCTGAATATATAATACGAGCAATGATTTTTCTTCAAACTATAATTAAAGTCGTGCTAAAATCAGTTGTAAAAAAGCATATTCAAAGCTGTAGATATATGTTTTATAAAGAGTAATCATTAAGATATTTGTAATATAATGAAACAATGTTTATTTTAATTAAAAGATTCAACGAAGTATTATGTAACCTTTCTCGGAAGAAACGTGACAACTTCACCAGTTGGAGTTTTCCTTCAAAAGTTGACAGGAACAGCCCCAGGTATCAAACACGATGTCGGCGCGTGCACCCCCAGTGCCTCAAATTGGGGTATTTCTTCAGACTTTACTGCATCTCAATTCGATGCACCAGACTGCGGGTTACTTGTTCCAAATGGAACTGAGATGGCAAAGAAAGGAATTAAAGTTGAATCAGTAGATGACTTCACATTACATGTCATTCAAACAGATTCCAGTGGTTCCTGGAGTGATGGTTACATAGCTATTCCATATGATCACCTAGGAGCAACATATTATGTCATAACGTATTGCGCAACGGGTGGTGTGTGCCAATTTGCTATATTAGCAACGGATAATTATACAAAGGTCGAGGTCACGTTTTCGAATAGCGTTCAACCTCGTGCAGTTTGTATCAACGGAAGTCCAGTAGAAAATGCCGCGGCACCGGGAACCGCCATTCCTTTTGAACTAAATGAACTAGATGTTCTACACTTTGAAAGTGAGAACGATCTAAGTGGAACATATATCTCCGCTGATAAAAATATAGCTGTTGTAGTTGGCGCTCGGGATATACCAAAGAAAGATGGTACAACCTCTCATGTAGTAGAACAAATTCCACCTATCAGAAAATGGGGTACCGAGTTTGTTGTTGTGCCCAATATTCTAGATGAAGCTGGAGATATAGTAAAGATTGTAACACAAAAAGATAACACAGTTATATATATTCTTGGATATTCGCCTGTCATTATACCGAAAGCAGGAGATGCAAAAGACTTTAGAATTGACTGGAAAATGCATACAACAATTCATTCATCAGAACCTGTCCTTTTAATTCAGGTTATGAATTTGAATCTGTATAACAGTAGCAATGCAAATGATTTATCAGGGTCTTCGGCAATGGTGATTGTGCCGCACATTGAGCAATGGGTTGATACTGAACATCATTTCCAGTGTGCCGTGTCATCTGCAACAAATGAAAGCCTTATAGCAGTAGTTGCAGAGCCTGGCATGGCTGTATTATTTGACCCAACTCCTTCTGTTCACTATTCACCGTGGGAAAGTATACAAGGAAGTCAGTATGAAGTTCTGATAGCCAAACCATCTGCAAGGGAGACCTCATTAAGTGGGGGAAGGCGAAGCATGTATGGTTTTTGTGAAGGACAATATGCAGTACTCCTTGGTGTTAAATGGGACTGGGAAAACGAGGTAATGTATCCTTCGTTGACTATTGTAAAATATTTATAATCAGCTCGAATGTGTATATGTAAATACAATTGTAGGATGTCAAGGCATGAAGTAAGCTTTGATTTTAACTAAGATTATGAAATGGGACATTTATATTATTTCGATCGGTATAGAAATATTTATTTCTATTTGAATTTTATTATTTTCGAATATTTGACACCCAAGTTAAGTATCTAAAACCTCTTTTTAAGCATCTCTTCTGTATATTTTATATAACGAGCTCTCAAAAGTGTGTAATTTTATATTGGGCTGTTGGTAACGAATATAATATTCAGCTGAATGTTGTTTTCTTTACTGTCCGATGATATATGAATGTTCTAATATAAATGTAAGTATATCACACGATGATATGTCAAGGTATATCAGTGAGATATATAGAATCACATTGTTTATAGGTGTTGAATATATAGAGGATATTCAAGTTTTTTCTATAAATGTCATCGGGTGATATTCCTGGTATTTCTATTATTTTTATCAAAGTACCTGCCTTAGAAGAATTATATAAATATTGTAACTATAGAATACGGATAACGCGTGCGCGATGTCATCGTTAACCCATCTTAAATATCATTTACAGTTGATTTTTTTACTAGGGTTGCTAGGGAATGTTATATTTCGCTTCCTTATATCATGTATGGGTGTTAATTAAGTAAGAAATACAGTTTTGAATAATTCTTTCAATTCTTTATTACATAGATACAAATTAGATCCATAAATAACATAATTGTACACTTTTTATTTGTTAAAGTATCTGACACTCTTGAACATGAAACATTTAATATACTTACAATTTCTATGTACAGAAATATTTTAAATATACTTATAATTTTTATGTACAGAAATATTTTAAATGTACTTACAATTTCTTACATGTACAGACATATTTTAAATATACTTATAATTTCTATGTACAGACATATTTTAAATATACTTATAATTTCTATGTACAGAAATATTTTAAATATACTTACAATTTCCAACATGTACAGACATATTTTAAATATACTTATAATTTCTATGTACAGACATATTTTAAATATACTTATAATTTCTATGTACAGACACATTTTAAATATACTTACAATTTCTATGTACAGAAATATTTTAAATATACTTACAATTTCCAACATGTACAGACATATTTTAAATATACTTATAATTTCTATGTACAGACATATTTTAAATATACTTATAATTTCTATGTACAGAAATATTTTAAATATACTTACAATTTCCATGTACAGACATATTTTAAATATACTTATAATTTCTATGTACAGAAATATTTTAAATATACTTACAATTTCTATGTACAGAAATATTTTAAATATACTTTTATTTATATGTACAGAAGTATTTTAAATATTCTTACAATTTCTATGTACAGACATATTTTAAATATACTCATAAATTCTATGTACAGAAATATTTTAAATAATCTTATAATTTCTATGTGCAGATATATTTTAAATATACTTATAATTTCTCTGTACAGAAATATTTTAAATATACTTATAATTTCTTTGTACAGAAATATTTAAAATATACTTATAATTTCTTTGTACAGAAATATTTAAAATATACTTATAATTTCTTTGTACAGAAATATTTTAAATATACTTATAATTTCTTTGTACAGAAATATTTTAAATATACTTATAATTTCTTTGTACAGAAATATTTTAAATATACTCGTCTGTAAGTAAAAGGGTGAGTTTGAGACATAATTTGAGTTTCTAAACGCAATTTAACACTAAAATGAGCAGATTTTATAATAGTTAGAATTAGAAATGATCGAAAGTCATCACACTATTTAAGATTCAATTAACAGTTTTATTGTATTGTAGAACGAATTCGTCATTAAAGCCACATTATGCCCTTCCAAGGGTATATATAGTGAGTGAACAGGTGAAAGTCAAAAAAGTTACACTTTTCTATCATTCCTTTGAATTTTGTAATTTACTTCTCATGAATGATAAATAACTCATGTGACCCAGTGAAATTTCTGTAAATACCCAGTATGTGAGAAGTTAGCAGTTAACAGTGAGCTAAGCAAAAAGGCATTTCGATTTATATAGGGAAATCAATGATCTGCTGTTATGCTCAGCTGGGTAAGCAATCTAACAGAGCATTCCAAAATAAAGTGTAGAAATGCTTTGCTGGTATACTCAGCTGGGTAAGCAATCTAGCAAGCCATTACTAAATATAGTGTAAAAATGCTCTGCTGGTATATATGCTCAGCTGGCTAGGCAATCTAGCGGGGCGTTCCAAAATATAGCGTAAAAATGCTCTGCTGGTATGCTCAGCTGGCTAGGCAATCTAGCAGGGCATTCCTAAATATAGTGTAAAAAATACTCTGCTGTTATACTCAGCTGGCTAAGCAATCTAGCGGGGCATTCCAAAATATAGTGTAAAAAGCTCTGCTGTAATGCTCAGCTGGCTAAGCAATCTAGCGGGACATTCCAAAATATAGTGTAAAAATGCTCTGCTGTTATGCTCAGCTGGCTAAGCAATCTAGCGGGGCATTCCCAAATATAGTGTAAAAATGCTCTGCTGGTATGCTCAGCTGGCTAGGCAATCTAGCAGGGCATTCCTAAATATAGTGTAAAATACTCTGCTGTTATACTCAGCTGGCTAAGCAATCTAGCGGGGCATTCCAAAATATAGTGTAAAAAGCTCTGCTGTTATGCTTAGCTGGCTAAGCAATCTAGTGGGGCATTCCAAAATATAGTGTAAAAATGCTCTGCTGTTATGCTCAGCTGGCTAAGCAATCTAGCGGGACATTCCAAAATATAGTGTAAAAATGCTCTGCTGTTATGCTCCCTTGATAAGCAATCTAGCGGGGCATTCCAAAATATAGTGTAAACATGATCTGCTGGTATGCTCAGCTGGCTAGGCAATCTAGCAGGGCATTCCAAAATATAGTGTAAAAATGCTTAGCTGTTATGCTCAGCTGGCTAAGCAATCTAGCGGGACATTCCAAAATGTAGTGTAACAATGCTCTGCTGAATTGCTCAGCTGGCTAGGCAATCTAGAAGGGCATTCCTAAATATAGTGTTAAAAATGCTCAGCTGGCTAGGTAATCCAGCAGAGCATTCCTAAATATAGTGTAAAAATGCTCTGCTGGCAAGCTCAGCTGGCTAAGCAATCTAGCAGAGCGTTCCAAAATATAGTGTTTAAAATGCTCAGCTGGCTAATCAATCCAGCAAAGCATTCTGAAAATTAGTGTAAAAATGTACTGCCGGAATGCTGAGCTGTCTAGGCAAACAAGCAGGACATTCTTAAATAAAGTATAAATTTCGTTGGTCTACAACTGATTATTTGGTATTCGTAGACTTTCTAAAATATTTAGTGCCAATGCAGATAATGACATTTTTTACTTCTACGGGACCCTTAAGTGTCTATTTCTTTGGTCTCCGACTGATTCTGGACGATCGCAGACTTTCAGGAATTTTTGGTGTTAATGCAGATAATGACATTTGTGAATTTTGAGGACCATCCAGAGTCCATTTCGTTGGTCCGCGAATGTTTCTGGAACACTCGCAGACTTTCAGAAATTTTCGGTGCCAATGGAGATAATGACATTTTTACTTCAAAAGGACCCTCCTGAGTCTATTTCGTTGGTCTGCGACTGATTCTGAGTCACTCGCAGACTTTCAGGAATTTTGATGTCAATGCAGAAAATGATGTTTCTGACTTATTGGGACCTTTCTGAATCCAATTTTTTGGTCTGCGACTGATTCTGAGGCACTCACAGACTTTAAGGATTTTTTATGTCAAGGCCGATAATGACATTTTTTACTTCTAGGGACCATCCAGGGTCCATTTTTTTTGGTCTGCGACTTAATCTTTGACAGTCACAGACTTTCAGGAATTGTTGGTGCCAATAGAGATAATTACAATTTATGACATTTTTGACCATCCAGAGTCTATTTCGTTGGTCTGCGACTGATTATTGGGCACTTGCAGACTTTCAGGATTTTTTGGTGCTAATGCAGATAATGACATTTTAGGGTAAAAATGCTCTGCTTATGACTAAGGGGTCCTTAAAAAATAAAAAGTCATGATCACTAAACATCCTGAAAGTCTGCGAGTCTCAAGGAATCAGTCGCAGACCCAAGAAATGTACTCTGGCGGATCCCTAAAAGTAAAAAATATCATTATCTCCATTGGCATCAAAATTCCTGAAAGTCTGCAAGTGTCCCAAAATCAGTCGCAGACCAGCGAAATGAACTCTGGTGGGTCGCTAGAAGTCAAAAATGTCATTATCTCCATTGGCACCAGAGATTCCTGAAAGTCTGCGAATGTCCCAAAATCAGTCGCAGACCATAAAAATGGACTCTGGCGGGTCCCTAGAAGTAAAAATTGCCATCATCTCTATTGGCACCAAACTTTCCTGAAAGTCAGCGAATGTCCAACAATACGCTGCAGGCCAATGAAATGGACTCTTAAATGTCCCTAGAAGTCAAAAAATATGATTATTTCCATTGGCACCAACAATTCCTGAAAGTCTGCGAGTGTCCAAGAATCAGTCGCAGACGACCAAAATGGACTCTTGAGTGTCCCTAGAAGTCTTAATTGTCAATATCAGCATTGGCACCAAAATTCCTGAAAGTCTGCGAGTGTCCTTCAAAAAGTCGCAGGACAATGAAATAGTCTCTTAAAGGTCCTTAGAAGTCAAAAATATCATTATTTCTATTGGCACCGAAAATACCTGAAAGTCTGCGAGTGCCTCAGAATTGCCTAGAAGTCGAAAATGTCAATACAACTTTGGCAACAATAAATCCTGGAACTCAGAATTAGTCTGCCAACAGAGCATTCCACCAGGGCATTTTTTAACTATATTTCGGAATGCCCTGCTAGATTGCCTAGCCAGCTTAGCATTTCACCAGAGCATTTTTACACCATATTTAGTAATGCCCTGCTAGATTGCCTAGCCAGCTGACATTCCACCAGAGCATTTTTTCACTATATTAAGGAATGCTCTGCTAAAGTGCCTAGCCAGCTGAGCATTCCAGCAGAGCATTTTTACACTATATCTAGTAATGCTCTGCTAGATTGCCTAGCCAGCTGAGCATTCCACCAGAGCATTTTTTCACTATATTAAGGAATGCTCTGCTATAGTGCCTAGCCAGCTTAGCATTCCTGCTGACCTTTTTAACACTTTATTTAGTAATGCCCTGCTAGATTGCCTAGCCGGCTTAGCATTCCAGCAGAGCATTTTTACACTATATTTCGTAATGCTCTGCTAGATTGCCTAGCCAGCTTAGCATTCCACCAGAGCATTTTTACACTATATTTAGGAATGTCCTGCTAGATTGCCTAGCCAGCTTAGCATTCCAGCAGAGCATTTTTACACTATATTTAGTAATGCCCTGCTAGATTGCCTTGCCAGCTTAGCATTCCAGCAGAGCATTTTTACACTTTATTTCGTAATGCTCTGCCAGATTGCCTAGCAGCTTAGCATTCCACCAGAGCATTTTTACACTATATTTCGTAATGCTCTGCTAGATTGCCTAGCCAGCTTAGCATTCCAGCAGAGCATTTTTACACTATATTTAGCAATACCCTGCTAGATTGCCTAGCCAGCTTAGCATTCAAGCAGAGCATTTTTACACTATATTTAGTAATGCCCTGCTAGATTGCCTAGCCAGCTTAGCATTCCAGAAAAGCATTTGTTCACTATATTACGTAATGCTCTGCTAGATTGCCTAGCCAGCTTAGCATTCCAGCAGAGCATTTTTACACTGTATTTAGTAATGCTCTGCTAGATTACCTAGCCAGCTTAGCATTCCAGCAGAGCATTTTTTTCACTATATTTAGGAATGCCCTGCTAGATTGCCTAGCCAGCTTAGCATTCCAGCAGAGCATTTTTACACTATATTTAGTAATGCCCTGCTAGATTGCCTAGCCAGCTTAGCATTCCAGAATAGCATTTGTACACTATATTTAGTAATGTCCTGCTAGATTGCCTAGCCAGCTTAGCATTCCAGAATAGCATTTGTTCACTATATTTAGTAATGTCCTGCTAGATTGCCTAGCCAGCTTAGCATTCCAGCAGAGCATTTTAACACTTTATTTAGTAATGCACTGCTAGATTGCCTAGCCAGCTGAGCGTTCCAGCAGAGCATTTTTTCACTAAAGCTAGGAATGCTCTGCTAGATTGCCAAGACAGCTGAGTATTGCAGCAGAGCATTTTTCCACTATATTTAGGAATGCCCTGCTAGATGCCCAAAACAGCTGAGCATTACAGCAGATCATTACCTTCCCTATATAAATTGAAATGCCTTTTTGCTTAGCTCACTGTTCACTGCTAACTTCTCACATACAAATACCCATCGGAACTTTCTTGTAATGTTCAATTCATAAAAAGAGTGTGACAGTTGTTTTTGTATATTTTAGGCTGATTTATATTTTATTTCATTTTTTTTTTCGAAATCAACTGTTTGTCAATCACCATAATAACAGTCAATCATTAGCAATATCTAGTCAATTCAGCCCAACTAAACAATGAAAAAAAAAATGAACATAATTTAACTATAAACTACGCTTTGCCAAGCACTAAAAAACTTCTAAAAACATAATGCATACTAGAAAGTGTTTAAATTATCGATATTTAAATAGATGACAATTTACAACAAAGCAAAATGATGTAATGAAACCGCTTTATTTGTCATTAATCGCGTTACAATTCTATACAAAATCGAATTTACAAAAAATATATATGAACTGTAAACGTTGAACATTTTCGACTGAAAATAAACACTTTTCTAACCTGTCAAATTTATTACAATAGCTTTTTACCACGGATCAATTAGAATAAACACGTTCGTTTTCCAGCAGTAAATTGTTCAAAACAACGTTAATTGATCGATTTTGATCGAAGTCTAAACAAAAACTTTTCCTTTTCTATTTAAACGGGTGCTAATATAATGACGCACTAATGTAATATTTATTATGTCTACAGTTCTTTTAATATTTAAAAGCTGGCTTTGTAAGAGAATATTAACCCAATTTACTAAACGTGGCCGACCTCGATACTATGGTGAAACACGTGGCGACGTTCGATATATAAAGAGAAAATTGATATATTGAATGACCGAGTTGAGAAATGTGTTAAAATTGTTCTTAAATATAAAAACAATCCTAACAAACACGAACATTTTGTTATTATATAATTCAAACGTTTTGGATAGATGCCTTCATTGATGCACAACATAATAAAATTACCTGAAACGGCGTCATAACGAAACACACGTTTAACACGCGAAATATTTTCTGTATGGCGTTAAGCGGCAGAAAGAACTAAATATTTTCGTTATTTTAAAGGTACAGTCGCTCTACGTCGCTCCTTCTTAAATAGTGTAAGATTTATTTCTTGTTAGCGACTATGACATTGAGTATGTCTAGTTATGTGTTTATATTTTTTCTTCTTGCAATTTTAAAACAACTAAATGGTTAATTAAATATTGTTTCAAACAGTTCATATGGGAAATAGACATCTTATTTTTTCTTAAGGTTTTTGCGTTCTCGTTGAAAATAAAATGAGCCGCGCCATAACAAAACCAACATAATTGGTTTGCAACCAGCGTGGATTCAGACCAGCCCGCGCATCCGCGAAGTCTGATCAGAAGCCATGCTGTTCGCTATCAGTTTCTCTACTTGTTATAGGGTTTGTAAGCGAACAGCATGGATCCGCGAAAGCGCAGGCTGGTCTAGATCCATGCTGGTCGCAAACCCATAACGTTGGTTTTGTCATGACGCGGCTCAAATGGTCAAAGATCTTCAGTATCCACCCATAGAGCATTCATGATACCTGTATCATACATGCCATTTTCTGAAGCATTCATTTTGTAAAATTCTTAACTACCACCTAAGATGAAATGACAAGAAACAAAAGTAGTACTTTGTTTTGTTTTTCCCATTTAATGAGATTAATTGAAAACGAATGTTTAAATATATGTCATTACATCTTATACATCTATACATCTTAAATCTTTACATATATAGCAAACATAAATCCAGTCGCTTATAATAATTGTCAACTAAAGAAGAAGAAAAAACACTGCATTTACACTGAATATCACTGAAATTAAAAATTGTATGTGGGTATGAGTAGATTGTGTGACTATAATTGTATTTTAATATGTTATTTATGTGCACGATGTACAAGCTGTACATGTGAAATAAATGTTCTGTTCTGTTCTATTCTCTTCTGAACAGACTAGGTCCAATTTTTCAATGTAGCTACATAATACTTAGAGATTGCATTGTAGTTTCTGTATTTAAAAACCTTAAACAAGCAGCTTTAGGCTAAACGTTTACACTGCATTTACAGGATATAATTACTGTTACAGTCAAAAAGTCAAAGTCAAGACAAATAATTTATTAGCAAAACATATACATGTTCATCGTCAAGTTACAATTTAGCGGTACAAAACAAAGTATAGAAAAGTAAGATACATTATTAATTATACATTATGAATTAAAACATAAACATATGTTTCCGTATGTTTCAGTGTACAATTATTCAAAAAATGTATTAATTAGATTCAAGTGATGTATGAACAAATTTTGCTATGCTAACAATTTCATTTCGTGTTTGTACATTTAATTATTGATCTGAATTTATTTGAATTAGGCCATTAGCAATATTATATTGGTTAATATATTTTCCTTAAGTCATTAAATATGGACATACTAATAAAAATGATACTCAGTTTCGATTTGTTTCATATTTCATTTCGTACATAAACGTTGTTTTTCCACCAATATTTCTATGTCTACCTTCTTCTATAGCTCATTTGTGCGTAGAGCACCTACACATTGTTAACAGTTTACCATGTTTAAAATTATTAACACAACTTAAATATTTCTCTTGGGTAAATTCAATTTAAACAAATTATAACAATGTACACCAATAGCTTGTTTTCAAAATTGCGAATGAACATTTCCGATGTCTAGTGCATTATGAAAACCCCAATCCTCTGAACTATATGTAAGAAACGGTAAGGCCACGCTATCAATCTGTTCTGTTACATTAAGGGCGATTGATTCAAAGAATGACATTAACAGAGGATAGTGCATTTAGTGTTTGATAAGACATGTAAGATAAAACGTTTTTGGCTTGATAAAAAAATCCCATTAGACGAGAATGTAATACAAAGATAGGTGAATGACTAACCAACGCTACGTAGCTCATTATGAGAAAAAAATATAGCATCGTTTTATCTACATTCACCACAATACCCCGCTTAGTGCAATATGCATTCAATCCTTCCTTAGCATAAGAAAAAAAAACTGTATCGTACGCAAACAATATTAAAAAATATTTGTATATCATCTAATGAAATTGACTCAATATTATCTTCTTGTAAATTTTCATGCATATCATTTGCGAAGAAAATAGATAAAAGAGGTGATAGTGGCTCCCTTTGTTTAAAGCCCACTTAAGTCTCAAAACTACTATCTGACAGGCAACCGTTTGCTCTTACACAAGATTTCACACAATTATACATACGGCGCAACATTTTTCAACTTTATATGATACACCAGATTCAATCAATTTAAGCTGGCTAATATTCAAATTTGGGATAGAAATCAACAAAAGAACGAATCTGACAAATTCCTAAGATATTTGTGCTGAAAAAAGTTACCTCTAGATTGTTAACGTATTTTTTCTATTTTTCCGGCCATTTTAGATGACCCAATTTCCAAAGACCTCCGAATAATAACTTAGCAAATCTTCTGTCTAAGTTTTGTGACAATTAAGGCAAAATGGGATGAGCTGAAATGAAATAAACAATGTTTTTTAAGGTTGCTTGCACTATATTATTCGAGTGTTGACGTTTTTTGTTAGACTCTTTTACAGCAATGACACCCTTTACCACAATTAATCAGTTAATTGATAAATATCACTCTCCTTTGGTTAGAATAGATTTTTTTAAAAGAAAATCAATCAGCCGACGTAGGTTCTTTTATGTTGTCTTACATGGCTTGTTTAAGTTTAGTTTCGATAAACAAACGGCAAAACATATGTATTATTCGTAAACATTGCTTATTCAAAACTAATTAATGTAAAATGTAATGCTTCATGAAAACAAAATTTCAACGGCTTTTGTCTGCCATTCTGTTCCTTAGAGAGCAACTAGAATTTGTATGCCTCCGAGAAAAGAGGAACGCTTAAAGAAAGAAAAAACATCATATGTTATAATACCTTTAACGGATGTTCATGACTGAGTTAGCATACATTTTTAAATGTGCATTAAGCCTCGGAAATTAAAATTATTTTTTCCTTCTTAAGAAAGGTATACATGAGTTGTATAATGTTAAATGAGCCGCGTCATGACAAAACCAACATAGTGGGTTTACGACCAGCATGGATCCAGACCAGCCTGCGCATCCGCGCCGTCTGATCAGGAGCCATGCTGTTCGCTATCAGTTTCTCTACTTGTAATAGAGTTGGTAAGCGAACAGCATGGATCCTGATCAGATTGAGCGGATGCGCAGGCTGGGCTGAATCCATGCTGGTCGCAAACCCACTATGTTGGTTTTGTCGTGACGCGGCTCAATTTAATAATGGTTTCAGAGCATGTTAGATACTTATCACATGTAGAAAGTAGCACTGAATGTATATTTTTTATTTGTCATAAAAAGTAGCAAGATGTAAACAAAGTAGTATTTTAACTTCCATAAAACTAAATTACTATAACTGAATTTATTCCCAGAAAGCAGCAGAAGTAAATTGTGACACAGATACAAAGTCAATGAATAGCTTTTTTGAAACCTTTAACAGGACATTAAATATAAAATATTGTGATGTGCCACTCCCCACCCATTTTTATGAACTGTTGTTTTAAATAAACAGTGTGCTTATTAATAAAAACTTTTTTAGTTAAGTTCAAAGTTTATCATAAAGTCAAAGAGATACATTAACTTTATAATTCACGAGTAATTTTACCGTTAGATTTATTAATTATTTCTCTATTCAAAGAAGAACATTCTAACTTGTAACCATTGTATTGATATTCCGCCATTTTGTTTGCTTACAAATATGACGTCACACATTAGTTGATTTATGACATCATCATCTTGTGCAAAACTTTTCTTTACATGTGGGGTACAAAGTGGGGTTACATTTAATTTATTAATCTTAAAATTTCATATCTCCACACATAATAACGGTATTTCACTTATTTCATGTTTTTATTAATTCCAATAATTATTAGCTTAATGTAATATGTGTTCAAATATGTTGTTCTATGTTGTATTTTTATCTTTAATGTAAAGTTGTGGGAGGTGTTGGATCTGTAGGAAATCCTTTAGGAGCCTTTCCTACATTTTTCTTAAAGTTTCCCACAGTGTGGGACAGTGTAGGAATCTTGACTATAAAAGCGCAGTTTTCCTGTCGGAAGTGACTCCGCTCAGATCAAAACATTAGAAGCAGAATCTCATTCAGATATTATTAAGAAATTATTTACAAGTTACATCTTTGGTAATTTTGATAGCGTATTGTTTTAAATACTTAAACATTATTTATAAAGATTTAAGTAATAATTTTTGTTCTAAAAGAGTATTTGTTGCATAAATTTAAGCATAGAAACTTCAGAGTTCTTTGAAAGTTTAAACAGTTGTTTTAAATTTATTTTGCAAAGAGCACATGAGTATAGTATATTAAAGATGAAATTTCCATTAAAGTAATATTTTTTATTGTTAATTTTATTGTATTAAGTTGCCGACACCTCACAACGTACGCACACAGATCTATATTTATAAAGTTGTTTCGGTAAAGTCGATATTTGAAATAGTAATTGATATGTTATTTTAACAGCCGTCACTGGTAGAGATATACATCATTTTACCGAAGTAATATAAATTCGGATATATATATAGATTGTTGTTAATACTATATAAGTAGCAGAATTTGTTTAATATAATTATACAACATTTGTTCAAGATTAAATAATATAGTTCATTACGGTGAGTCCGTAAATAAACATCGTTAACTTGAAATTGTCTTGGTTGTTACTGGAGAAGTTTTATATTAAAGACCCTTTATATATCATCCAAAAATAAATTACAATAAACTGATGCGGAGTCATCCTCTGATAGCCCAATCTTAGGAATTTTTGTGATCACTTGGTGTCCGTCCGAGTCCGTCATATAAATATATAAAATACAGAAGCTCTATACCAAGGAGACCTATTCTTCTGAGTTAGCGAATACATGCTGGTAGAATAAAAGACATACAAGAGACAGCGGTACGCAACAATATGTTGAGAAATAAAAAGAAAAGCCATTCTAGGGCATAGTTGGCCTTTAACAATGGAGCTCATATACACCGCTAAGATTTCTGTGTGTGTTATGTAATTTTAGAGTGTAGGGGTACAGAGCAGGGGTGTGGGGTACAAAGTCGGATTTTCTTTTGATGTATTTGCATTTGCTGTCACAAAAACTGTTCATGTATTTCTTTAGAAGTACTTGTTTAGTTGGCAATATTGAGAAATCTGTTCTTCGGTAATGTTGGCAAATATGTCAGTATAATTTATAAATTTATCTTATATCGGATTTTCTTATCTATTGAAGTTGTGTAAGAAGACAATATCATCACCAGGTGACGATGTAGACAATGATTGTGACGGTGAAATTGACGAAGACACCTGTACTGATGCTGACTTTAGTAAGAATATTGCAGACTTTTGTGTTATGATATCACACCTTATTGTCATTTATATTATGATGATTTAACAATATACCTTTACTATGACATTATATCCATCCAAAGGGTATATAGTGAGTGAGAATAAGATTACTTTTTTTTCATAAATATTCTCAATTTTATAAGTAACTTCGCAAGAACGTTAAATAACTCAAGTGGCCCGTGGATATTTTTATAAATATCAATCGGAATTTACCTGTAAGGTTCAATTTATGAAAAGAATGGGGCAATCACCATTAAACAGACAATCTTTTAAAATATATAGTAGATTCATCTCAACTTGACAAATTGAATGAAGAAAATGAGCATAATGTCACTTTTACTTAGAATATGGTTGATTATTTGTTTTTAAGATCCTGTGTGTTGTAATTGAGGTTGCATACCACACTTAAATGAAATTATATATATATGTATATAATTATGCTAAAGCCACCTTATAAAATTTCAAACATCGAAGAATATGTAAAATACGTACTGCAAATATTTGTACAAATTATATGTAATCATTTTTTTTTTGAAAAATTTGACTTAGTATTTATAAAAAAATATTTTTTTACTTTCTCCCTTTATTTACATAAAATGTTAAATTCGGTAATATCTTTATAAATAATGCTTTTTGGAACTTACAAAATTGATAAATCTTAATTTGAGCATCTAATTTATGATATTTAACCATGAAATATTGTGTTACAGGATCTTTAAATAGATTCATATATACAGAGCTTTGTCCAAAGTCTTTGATTAGCGCATAGAAGAAGCAGTACAATTATTTAATATCCCGTATATTTTCCTTTCAGGTTTCAATTTTACCGCTTCTCAGACCAGTGACGGAACCGTAACATACAAAATAGTAAATGCAGGTAAAGCTGGACACATTGATTTTACTGTATCCACATGTGATATTGCAGTGGTGACTCTCAGGACAACTTCCTCTCCTCATGCTTATATAACAGTCAAGGTATTATTTTGCCCATGTTTGATAAAAAGAAATTAATTCATTATCTAAAGCTTGTTAATTTGAAACAGTTACACGTTCTTGATAAAATCTATGAAATATCTTAAAGGCACATTATAACTCATAAACGAATATTTTTCTCATTCTTGAAAAGGGCAAACATATATTTGAATAACGTTTAAGTGATAGTTTAAGAGCATTTTAGATGCTTATCGCCTTGAGAAACTAAACCTGAATAAGAAATTATTTGTCATAAAATTAGCAAAATGTAAACAAAGTGGTATTTTGACTTCCACACAAAATTCTGTATCACTATATTTCTACTTATGGACAAAAAAAGCGACAAACAAAAGAAGGAACAGGTAATTTGCTAATGAGAATCGTCTTTGAAACATTTACGGGGCTTAAATAATAGAAAGCTGCTGCATGATGAAAATATAAGCATTCCATACGACATATTGTGCCTTTAATATTTCCAATTTCCAAGAAATCAATCACAGTCAGAATACAACAGCTCTTTTAAAATAACATGATATGATTATATATTTTTGTATTTTTTTTTTGCTTTTTTTAAAAACAAGATATCCCCGACATCAATTGTTGAAGAGATATGTGTCCCGAAGTGTTTTCCTGCTGCACCGGAAACCAATGTTGTTGCAGACTGTATCAACGATGTACAATACTATTCAATTGAATGGTTTGAAGATAGTGTTGGTTTAAAGCATGTGTTTGTGAGTATATTTCTTCTGTTCGTTTGTTGTTGTTGATATAAAAGTCGCGGTGCATTTTGGGATAGATTGCATAAATTATGCAAATGAAAAAGAGCCGACAGAATCCGATCACGACTCGGGATTATTGGTAAAAAATATTCGGCGATGATTGTATGCAAAACTTTTAGCCCATTTTTTTACATTTTAAAAAACATTTTCTAATTATAGCGTATGGATTTGATGGATTTTTGGCGTTGCTGGCTTTTTTATGATACAATGGTATCGGCGAACGCTTATGGATCTTTAAGAAGTTATATCGGTTTAAGCGGTGTTTATCGGCTATTTAACACCGGTTTGGTGCTTTGATTCGTAGGAATTTACCACGAAGGCGGTCGAGTCATATTCACGAGGAATGTTAGAATTGATTAAATGAAGGATTATATTATATCCTTAACAAAACTTAAGTACCATGATGCAAAACTAACAAAATGTTACATGTATGGTTAGAGTAATTTATTCAAAGTACCTGTCGCATTAACACAGCAAAAAAGTAATAAAATGGTACAGTTTGGTCAAATTTAAGGAAATCAACAAAAACAAATGCCTTGCAATGAATATTCTGAATACAACAAGACTAGTATAGTTAATTACCCAAAAACAAATTGTTCCATATCAAAAATGTTCAAAAAGAACCGCCAAACATACCAAATGTTCCGATATATTCGTGCAGTTTACCATATGTTTCGATATTTCCGCACAACATCAAACGTTCCGATATTATATCGAGAACATAACAAATCCGTGCATCATACCAAACGTTCCGATATTACCGAGATCATAACAAATATTCCAATATATCAGTGCAACATACAAAATGTTCCGATATTACTGAAAACATACCATATGTTTCGATATCTCCGCACAACATATTAAATTTTTCGATATCTCCGCAAATAACATATCAAACGTTCCGATATCATATCGAGAACATAACAAATGTTCCGATATGTCCGTGCAACATACCAAACGCTCCGATATTACCGAGAACATACCAAATGTTCCGATATCTCCGTGCAACATTCCAAACGTTCCGATATTATCGAGAACATACCAACTGTTCCGATATGTCCGTGCAACATACCAAACGTTCTGATATTACCGAGAACATAACAAATATTCCGATATGTCCGTGCAACATACCAAACGTTCCGATATTACCGAGAACATAACAAATATTCCGATATGTCCGTGCAACATACCAAACGTTCCGATATTACCGAAAACATAAACAAATATTCCGATATGTCCGTGCAACATACCAAACGTTCCGATATTACGAGAACATACCAAATGTTCCGATATATCCGTGCAACATACCAAACGTTCCGATATTACCGAGAACATAACAAACGTTCCGATATTATCGAGAACATACCAAATGTTCCGATATATCCATGCAACATACCAAACGGTCCGATATTATCGAGAACATACCAAATGTTCCGATATATCCATGCAACACACCAAACGTTCCGATATTACCGAGAACATAACAAATATTCCGATATGTCCGTGCAACATACCAAACGTTCCGATATTACCGAGAACATACCAAATGTTCTGATATATCCGTGCAACATACCAAACGTTCCGATATTACCAAGAACATAACAAATATTCCGATATGTCCGTGCAACATACCAAACGTTCCGATATTACCGAGAACATACCAAATATTCCGATATATCCATGCAACATACCAAACGTTCCGATATTACCGAGAACATAACAAACGTTCCGATATTATCGAGAACATACCAAATGTTCCGATATATCCATGCAACATACCAAACGGTCCGATATTATCGAGAACATACCAAATGTTCCGATATATCCATGCAACACACCAAACGTTCCGATATTACCGAGAACATAACAAATATTCCGATATGTCCGTGCAACATACCAAACGTTCCGATATTACCGAGAACATACCAAATGTTCCGATATATCCGTGCAACATACCAGTCGTTCCGATATTACCAAGAACATAACAAATATTCCGATATGTCCGTGCAACATACCAAACGTTCCGAATATAACCGAGAACATAACAAAATGTTCCGATATATCCCTGCAACAAACCAAACGTTCCGATATTATCGAAGAACATACCAAATGTTCCGATATATCCCTGCAACAAACCAAACGTTCCGATGTTATCGAGAACATACCAAATGTTCCGATATATCCCTGCAACAAACCAAACGTTCGATATTATCGAGAACATACCAAATGTTCCGATATATCCCTGCAACAAACCAAACGTTCCGATATTATCGAGAACATACCAAATGTTCCGATATATCCGTGCAATTTACCAAACGTTCCGATATTACCGAGAACATACCAAATGTTCCGATATATCCATGCAACATACCAAACATTCCGAGATTACCGAAAACATACCAAATGTTCCGATTTATCCGCACAACATACCAAATATTCCGATATTACCGAGAAAATACGAAATGATCCAATGCATACGTGCAACATTACCAAATGTTCAGATATGTCCGCACAACATACCAAATGTGCCGATATATCCACGCAACATACCAAATGTTCGATATATTCACGCAAGGTACCAAATATTCCGATCTATTCGCGAAATATACCAAATGTTCCGGTATATCAGGGCAACGTACTAAATGTTCCGATATAGACGCGCAATATCCCAACTGTTCCGATATATCCACGCAACATACCAAATGTTCGATATATCCACGCAACGTACCAAATGTTCCGATCTATTCGCGAAATATACCAAATGTTCCGGTATATCAGCGCAGCATACCAAATGTTCTGATATAGACGCGCAATATCCCAACTGTTCCGATATATTCGCGAAATAGAGCAAATGTTGCGATATATGCGTAATACTTACGGAATCAGATGGGTAATGTGATACTTAATCGCATGTCCTATTAAATATGTTATGCTCAAATACTTTAATTAATAAATAAAAGGCTGTTTTAGCTTCCAAATGAGTTGTATTGCAAAAATCATTCATGCCTCGTCTGGTTCAATACTTCCAGAATTTGCAATACTATTATATAAAAGACCAAATGATTAAGTAACATGATTTAATTTTATATTGGCAAGTTTGCATATATATGTTTCTTCGAATACATATAAATGAAATAACAGTAAGTCAATGTTTGAGCATCCCTCATCTTTGAAATAAGAAGTGCACGATTAAATAAGTTGTCTCAGTTTAGTTGAATTATTCAATTTGTAACTTATTAGTAGGGTGATGGGAATTTAAACAACATCTTTTCACCACATGCATGTATCTTTCTAAAACAAATACAGAAAATAACGTTCATATTTTATTAATACTTCAAGCACACTGATACTACGGACTATTACTGGGACATTGATAATGTTTTTGGTGTCGACTACGAGGAACTTGTCCTGTCAGCCATGGCCGGCTCCGCAGCTTTTGTCGTCGGTAAGTTCAAGACGATATTATCTGGCAAATTTCTTCTTAAAGATACCTTTTCTATTATACTATTTCTTTATCATTTCTATAATTATAATATATATATAAACAACTTGAGTCCGATTTTAATATGTTTTATTTTAAAATCATAATTTTACATAATAAAAATCTAGTTTATGACATTTGAATATGTTTTATTTTGGTAACGGTTATGTATTATTTACAGATTTACCAGATAAAGATTGCAGTAAAATGATTTCCGGTTAGTAAGTTTAGATCATGTACTCGCCAAAAGAAAGAAAGAAAGAAAGAAAGAAAGAAAGAAAGAAAGAAAGAAAGAAAGAAAATAAGTGGATAAAAATTCTTCACCTTGTGATTTTTATAAATATTTTTTAAAAATAATTTTTGTTTTAAATACAATACAAAACTAATGTATTGTACATCTTTAATACCATTTTTGGTTTAAATTCGTTATGCACTATTATATGTACATCTATATACTCTCAGTGACCGGCTACAAATCGTAATTTGATCGTATAGTTCAAATAATCCGGTATTTAATAATAAATATACATGTAATTGTTCTATTTATAGAAACGGCTGATGCAGCTGGGAGGAAGTTTATTATACCTGTTTCTGATGGTGATTCTGATTTCACCATTATTCTTACTACACGAAATGATTTAGCAACGACGCTCAATATCCAACTAAATGTTGACAATTCCCTTGGTACAATCACGATGACCTTATCTCAGACGTTAACAATAACAAAAGGGGACATAACCGAGCCTGCTTATAGTAGTGTAAGTCAGTATGAGTTATTCATCTTTTACCTCATGAAAAATATTACAGCAATCTTTTTTTTTTGTATTTGCAGATCCAAGAAATTGATGCCAGAGAATATTTTCTTGCATATCAGACAGGACTGATTATTTTATTATCCTCGAGCAGACTGTATGGGTAAACAATTCTGAGATGTTAAACTATTTGCTACATTTCAGTGCTCACCCCTTCCAAGAACTTTTATACCCAATACAGCAAGTGTTATGTGCTGGGTCGCAGCTCCGGTACTATCTTTTAGTGTTGATACAGTTGTCTGGTTCTTAGGGATGATTGATTACACTAACAAACTTCCTTTAAAAGCCGGGGCTTGGGGCGGGCGGGGCATTAAAAATGTTGTATTTTTTTATTTTCTCTCATATACAGACTCTACTGCTTCTGCGATTTTAAATTGGTTATTTCGTTTATATTGCTGTTAGGTAGCTTTCTTTTCTAAGACTTTTGCAGTTGAAAGATGATTGATTTGAAGGTACGACGAGCGGTGTCATACAGGGCTATTTGTTGTCGCATTTCATAATTTGTCTAATCTTATCAACCTGATAATTGCTTTGCTGATAAACGACCAATGTAATTAATATATATCAATTATAAGTAAACAACAAATTAGTCTAAGTGCATGGTTCAACACAACTGGGCAATTAAATGTTTCTGATACCATAAATATGTGCAATAGAATGTTTTAGTGCAGTTGCCAGTGGGCGTTGATATTTGTCTATCGGTTTTAAAATTAAGATGAATATCTAATAAACTAACATCTTACTTTTCGTGTATTATGACCTCTTGCGGTTGGGGTTAAGGGAAGTAAACTTTTTCTTTCATTAACTTTTTATGAAAGCATAATTGACACATCAGTAAAATGATGGACGAAAATAAATCATTATATATCAATTTATGTGGTCTTTAAGGGGGCAATAAGCGTCAGAAAAATATTTTAATATTTGTATTATAATTTAAATTTTTTATTCTGTAGCAAGGGTAATTCTGTACTTTATAAGGTTGAAGTAATGGTTTTAGAACATTTGATACACATTGATTATATACCGTCCGTGCTTTGCCTTGTGTCCTTCCTGTTTTAGTTTGGGATCCTCCGGGCTCCTGGCCGCTAGTCCTTGTTCCTGGGTCGTGTTGGGTTGCGTTTATTGAACGTTGATCTTAATTACCATTTTTTACCTGAAGACAATAGTGCTGAAAAAAGGTAGCAAAACGTAAACCAAGTTCTATTTTGACTTCCATACAAAATACTATATCAATAATACTGTACAAATTGCAAGAGAAAGTAAATAATGTAAGATAACTTAGTTTAAAGGGTATTTTTTATTTGTAACAGGACACCGATATTGAAAAAGCTTTTACATATTACATAGTCGCAGAATTTAAACATAATAAACCTTAAAATAATTTGTACGACGACAAGGCTTACGACAAGTAAAGTGAAGCCTTAGGGGACACTACAGTTTTATATGGAACTGATATAATTAAGTAGTGCAGAATTTATACAGAGGTCATATACTAATAATACGAGTACCTTGCTCAGAGTTTAAATGTCTCGATTTTCCGTACGTGACATGTTTTTAATAAACTTTTAGGCTATATCATTTCCTTTAGGGGAGAACTACTTTTACATACTTGGTTTATACAGAATTTATTTTAGTTTGATTGTGCAGGAAGCTATAAGTTTATAGACGTACCTGGAACCAGTACTGAATAATAAGTTTTTTGCTAAAACCACTTGCCCCTGACGGGGTTTTGAATTCGCACGACTTGCAATCTATATAGATTAATTGTCCGACGCGTTTACCATTCGGCAATGCTGCCACTAGAACTACTTACATAACCTGTTGGAGTAATGTTCTTTGTTTAAGAAATGATATATCCCAAACTGTGATTTTATTGCTCAATAACATCACTGTTTGGAGTTCGGATGAGAGGAATTATATCACGAGGGCGTAGGGCTCCGGATGATATAATGATGCGCATCCGAACGACAAACAGTGATGTTATCAAGCAATAAAATCACCGATTTGGATATATTATTTCGATTCTAACACGACATCAACAAATAAATGCTGCCGTATCTGATATTTAGCTAAATTGGGTCTGATTTGTTTCCGTACTTATTGTCAGCGCGTCACATTTTTAGTGGTTACGTCACGTGTATAATGATTACGTCACATGTCTAAATATAGAACGTCAAACAGTGATTTTATGTATATGTTAGTGTTCATCCATGCTGTTCTACAGAAATTAGAAACTTCGACGAGAGCGACAGGAGAATGTTTTTAATTTCTGTAGAACAGCTACGGATGAACACTAACATATTTAGTGTCAAGCTTTATTTGGCCCTTGATTACGTCACTACGCGGTACTATGAAGCACTATGAAAAATAGAAGGCGACTATGAACGGATTTCAATATAGTATCGACTTTTTTTCTTCTATGAAAATTAACACACATAATTTTTAAGAAATACAGCGTTTTCATTGGATGACAAATAAAGCTGGACACTAAAACATAATAACACACACTTTCGGTTCTTCTATGTTCAATAGGGAAAAATGCGAGTCGTGTTAGAATACGATATAATTAGTGATATGTACTATATCTATTATAGTATCAAGTATTATACTATATACTGTTGTAAATACTTTATACCTGTTGTTTTCTTGTCAAAATAAGTTTGTAAAAAAAACACCATAATTTACTAAATCTAAAGATTTAGAATTTATTTTGTTTACAGATAACAGTTACCAGTACCAATGGGGAACTTATGGTATACTTGCTGCGTTCTTTAACCAACGGTATTGCACTAGGCTTGAGTATTCTACCCTCTGATATACTTGGCCCTACGTACCTTTTGTTTATTGACAGTGTAGTGAATATAAACGATGATACAGGTCAGTTTTTAATCTTCATAAATTAATAATAGTTTTTTTTACTAAATTTACATATTTCAAAGAAAATAGTTATTTATTGTTATTATCAAAAAAGATAGGATAGAAAACAAACATTAAGTCAAAAATGCAATAATATTTTGTTTGCATTTTTGTTTGATTTTAGAAAACCACAATTTTGTTTAAAGTATACCTTATAAAATGTAAGTCGCATGTTCACATGTCCTTTTTTGTATGGTTTATTCATTTAACTTGTCTAGTAAAATAAAACAATAAGTTTTTGTCTTCAATTTTAATTTCATGTCATTATTTAGCCAAATAATTTACACTTGTGTTGCATCAATGACCTCTTGAACATTGGTCAATCTTTGTCCAAACTGAACATAAACAACATTAAAATTTTATTTTTACTCTTTCGAACTTGAAATCTCTAACTTGAATTAATACCGTCCTATTTACAATGAACTTATTTTGAGTTAATATTGTATAAGTGAAATCAAATAAAATATACTGTCTGACAGAAAGGAAATTGACAGATGTTTCCTAATGGTCAGTGGTCAAGAGGTCAGTGGTCAAGAGGTCAGTAGTTAAGAGGTCATTTTCTTTAAACCCTCTTTATTTATAATAGTACTGTCATTTATCAAAACCCACCTAAACACAAAAAACACCAAGTTAAAGGGAAAAGAATCGTACACATACTATATATGAGCCGCGTCACGACAAAACCAAAATAGTGGGTTTGCGACCAGCATGGATCCAGACCAGCCTGCGCCTCCTCGCAGTCTGATCAGGATCCATGCTGTTCGCTTACCAACCCTATTACAAGTAGAGAAACTGATAGCGAAAAGCATGGATCCTGATCAGACTGCGCGGATGCGCAGGCTGATCTGTATCCATGCTGGTCGCAAACACATTATGTTGTTTTTTTTCGTGACACGGCTCATTTTACATTTTACAGCTGTAATTTGTGAGGCTGTAGCTACAGACAGAGCAACTGTTTCAAATAGTGGGGAATACATAGGTAGAGACGTGTTGACAGAAATCACAAATGGCATATATTCCGAAGGCAATTCATGTATGTGAACATTTTAGAAGATATACTATGTTATCTTTAAGTAAAATAATTTTTCTAGCAGAAATTTATTAAAATCTATAAAAAATTCTTACTGAACATGTCTTATTTAAGTAAAAGACGTACAAACTATGTAGTAAGGAATCAGAAATCCTTATTACGGTCAATTTAAGATGGTTCTTTCTTAAAATAAACTGGCAATTTTAATGATAGTGTGTCCACTAATAGTGTGTAGGATTTAGACTTTACATATCTACATTGTGTTAAGTCAGAACACGTTTATTCTATATTTACAAAAAGACTGTGTAGCATTTATCATTATTTTCAAATATGAAATTTTGAGCAAAACAATTTTAATATATTTTTTATTTTGTCTTATTTTTGACACAAAGAACGCTATCTGAATCTGTAATTTACACCCGAAGTTTACTTTACATAACGTTTGTTTTTTTATTGGTCCATTAGAATCCTAAAGCACATAAGGCAATGACTGGTTGGTTTCTAGTAATCTTTTTAAGCGCGCTATGCCATACAGCATAAGATTAAGTAATATTATTAGCGGACGTTTATAAAAATGCGTCATCAATTCGCTGTTCAGAGCAAAACATCTTTTAGCAACTGAAGGATGAAATATTTCCAACTTGAGCGTTCCAATCTTTTTTTTTTAAATAAATACAGTAAAACTTAATGAAGTGAATATGTAAACAAGTTATAATGCAATAATTTATATAGTTTATGAACCGCCGTAAGAACACGTCCTCGGATGTTTCCAAATTCAAAATTACAACATTTTCATGTATAAATGTTGATTTTTGTTTAAGCCAGTGTTAGAAGGCGTGGACAGTAACCTGTGCATTCCAGTATCGTCAATGAACAGAGCCAGCCATATTTTCAATATTTTCATTCTGGACGTTTTTTTGGGATTCCGTTTTTTCTTTTTTGCGTAACAACCAAATGCATTGGCACAAAAACCTTTTCAGATTTTTTTTAATAAAATACTTCTATTAATCATTTTTTTGTCAAATACGTAGTTTCTAAACTAAATACATATTCAATAAAATAGATCAAAATATTCTTAGAAATTTAGAGTATTTAAAAAATCGTTTATTCCTGATGAAATTAATTCTTCTTTTATCTTACCAATATTGGTTCTGCTCTACACAAAAATCACTTGCTATTGACAAAGATCTTCCATAGACGGTAAAGTCAATCGTAACTCTATATAACGTACGTCTGTTTTAATGAATATAACCTTAAGAGTCGCGATCAATGTCAGTTTTATTGACTGTCACGTGACCGCGTCTCGACCAATCAAAACAAGTGATTATTGCTGGTCATTAAATAAATAAATAGTTTTCAATGTTTTCACACACATTTATAATTATCTCTGTCCGTGAATTACAGATCTTGGTGTAAAACACTTGTCAGCAGACCGCCCACTTGCTGTATTTTGTGGCAACTTTGCCGACACATTGGTGCAAATGCCCCCAAAAGAAACGCTTGGCACGGAGTTTTTTATACCCAGTTTGGATCTCAGCTTACTCAACGCTGTTGCAGAGATACACGTTGTGATTACAGAGGACAGTACGGTACTGGTTATCGGCGGGGACTATGATCAAATGGATCCGGTAGATTTTACCGGAGATTTCTACATCAGAACGATAGAACCAAATACGGTATGTTAGCGATATGTGATGCTAGCTTCGTTAAAGCGAAATGCCTCCAGATGAGTCAAAATATTTCAGTAAAATTAAACTTGAGAAAAATGTACTAAGATGTAAGGAAAAGTAAAAAGTTTCAAGATTCAAGTAATATTTTACATTTAATGCGCGATTAATGGCTGACTTTTTCAGTATATACAATTATATTTCTACTGCGTTAGTAACGCAGTAAAGGCTTTTTTTGCATATTTGATCACTTTTTAATAATTTACGTGGTTTGTAAGTGCCTTTGATAGTGTGTCAATTGCGTTCATTTACTCCGTCTGGGATAATGGTTCGGGGTTTACAAATGACCGTTACAATGTGGGACCAAAAACCTTATGTGTTCAAGCTCGAATACTTTCTGGAGCATTGATTACATACACATGTTACCATTTAAACACTGTACATTTCTAGATATACAATATCACGGCGAGTAAACCGGTTCAAGTTCATCTAGAAATGAGATCGACAGCAGACAGCTGGGCATCAGCGGTGGTTATTCCACCTACCACGCAGTACAGGAGTAGTCACGTGTTTCCGGGATTTAGCAACTCTCTCTTTGGACTGAGGTTGAGGCAAGTATAAATTAAATTTATAATTTGTTTGTTTGTTAGTTCGTTCTGGTTAAATAAGAGATCAGTTGTAGTTGACACATTACTTGCTATGCATACGTCGTCGATTTGTCATGTATATGAAAATTTAAAAGAAAACTAATAAAATATAAACATAAAACCTTACAAGACCTGCCTTTATAATACCCTGTTCCTACCTCATTTTATAGAATTGTTATAATAATGTTATCACGTTACCTTTAGTTCAACCAAGTAATTTGAAATGCAAACATAGTCTGTCCAGAAATATATCGGTAGGGGTGGGGAGGGGAGAGAGAGTTTGAGCCGCTTGTTAATTCACTGTCTTTCATTTTTTTTTGGACAGTTCGGCAGTGGATCAAAATGGATTAGATGTTCCAAGCCTCGTGACTTCATCTGTACTAACTGGAGCATCATCTACCACGCTTACGTATGCTGGTCCGACGTTTTGTCTCTCCGTGTTGGGTTATGTGACGGGTCATACCGGAAAGAAGATTGTAGTTTCTTGTGACGTATTATATGCCGACAATAATGAGGTAATATTATGACGTAATAATACCCCAGAAACAAACCAAATAAATTTTTGCTTCTTAAGAAGGGCAAACATGAAACAATGGTTTTGGAGAATGTTAGATATTTGTTACCTGAAAAAAGTAGTGATATTTGTGATATAATTTTCTTTATAAAAGTTACTATAGTAAAATGTAAGCAAAGTAGTATTTTGACTTCCAAGGGATCACTTTTTACCAGATATTTGTATACATATTTTTTGTTTGTTTGTTTGATTGGGTTTTAAGTCGCACCGACACAGTATAGGTATGTGACAACGTTCCAGCTTAACTGTTGGAGGAAGACCTCAAGTTTACAAAGACATAGCGCTAAAATAAATTCCTTTTAATCTTTATTTATATTTTGACAATTATATTAATAAGAATAAATTATACTTACCCAATGAATATTCACCACCTATAACATTAGAAGCGTTGTTTGTGCCGTGTGGAGGCTGTAAAAAGTCGCCCCGTACATTCAATCAGAGATCTTATATTTCCGATCCTTAAAGATCGTTCTGCACGACATTATTGTTGTGCTTGTGGTAATTTAGTTCTTTCTATTTAGCTATTTTCTTGTTGGGTGGTTCCGGTATTCCTCACTTGAATACCGTTGAATCACCCTTAGGATATGTGGCCTGCTTTTGAATTTTGTCTTTTGACGTCTTATCTGTGATATGCAGGCTTCATAACCTCTGATCCCCTTTCAAAATTCCATTTTATTTAGTTCCGCCCATTGTTTTCTCGTTTAGGGCACACGCATTTTTTTACTTGGGGACCATATGCCGCTTTTCATGGAATGGCACTAACGTGTCACATTGAAAGTTCCATGATAACCGCCATATGAACACATCTGCGGATGTTTCAAAATTCAAAATTGTACCAGTTCATGTTAAATGTTGAATTCTGCTTAAGCCGGTGCTAGGGGGCGTGGACGGTAGTTTGTACTTGACAGTACCGTCCATGAACAGGCTCAATCAAACCGAGCCTGCAACATTTTCAATTTTGCCGTGTTGGGCTTTCTTTAGGGATTCTTATTTTCTCTATTTTACTAAATTAAATACATGCATATATTCACTTACAGATATGCATAGTATCGAATGGAACTGCTGGTGATGGTGTAGACAACGATTGTGACGGTTTAATTGATGAGGAGTATTGCTCTGATAGCCGAGAACCGGGCACATTTGGTGAGTTGATATTATAGTAGATAATTAAAGATCTTGGTACACATTTTTTATGGTTTTATATCATGAATATGATGCTAAAATTAAGATTTATCAATATTAAAGGTTCCAAAAACCATTATTTATAAAGATATTGCCAAATTTAATATTTCATGTAAATAAAGGGAGGTAATTAGAAATTGATTTTCTATAAAGTTTAATAAGAAATGAATGCATATATTTTGATGATTACATATAATATGCGCAGATAGGTGCAGTACATATTTTACACATTCTTTGATGTTTGAAAGTTGTTTTATTAGCATAATTTTATACATGTATTTAATTTCTCTGATTGTGGTTAACCACTTTGATCACAACATACAGGATCTTTAAATGATTGTACATTCTAAGGTAAGGAAAGAAGAAGAAAAGTGCTCATAGATTATTATTAGATTAAAGAGAGTAAATGTAACTTTATAAAGATAAAAGCATGTGTTAGCTATATGTATGCCTTATTGTCTAGCCGTTTGTAAAATTCACCGGTGCGTTTCAAGTCATTGTATCATAATTATCTAAAGGCAGATACAAAATTTTCAGGTCTGATTTAAATTTTGTGTGCTTTCGTTCAATACGTGATGCTTTCAATATTATAATGATACGATGATCTTGACATAATGCATTGTTTTTAGCATGTAAGACGGTTGTTGTTTTGCTATACATTTCAGATTACGATATAGACGGTAGTTTAAATGAGGACTGCTCGGCAAATTCTACTGGTATGGATTAAAACTAGTTTTGAATATCGCCTTTTCTGAAAAATTGATTTACACGTAAAGCATTAATAAAAAGTTGTTACTGCATACACTGCAATTTCAAACGCAAATAATTTCACGCTCCTCCTTGAACACATTGACTCCATGAAAATGTTTTAAAGCTATTTTATTTAACCAATCTTGCGTATCTAAAATAATGCCATTGGTGCGGAGAGAGTGGGGAGGCAAAGATGTTAACGGCTGGAAATTCACCTTATGACCATGACAGTGACGGGGAGACTTTTAACAAGACGTTAACTTTGCTGTATACGAATATAAACATACTTTTCATGCATTATAAGAAAAGTCGCAAATCATAACCATTAGCAAACAAATATCGCTATCAATAAATACTGTTGACAAAGAGGTTAGCAAATCATTATTAGCACAACTGCAAGCTTGATTTATAGTACACTTATATTATTTTTCTTTCTTTCCAAATTGGCTTATATAGCCACAGGTTTAAGCAAAGAGATCGCGATTCCTTTATCAATGTTAACATGTTCTTCAAGTATTAACAATACAAATACCAGTGACCCTTCAATAACCATCGGCCCTGGTGCACCAACAAACACCACTCCAACCAGTTTTCCTACGTTATCACAAGAATTGGAATCTGAAGCTACGTATGATCCTATCATAGCAAGCACATCGGGTTCTATTAGTGTACCTACAACCGCTCCAGCTACTGGGAACGTTACTGGCAATTCCTCAGGTTTGTAACTGATTGCTTGATTATCATTTCTTTAAAGAGTTTCAGGATACAAAATGTTGTATAATTAATAAATTATCAATACTATCTATTTGTATGCTAAATTTGCATACTGTTTATTTATTAGCGAATATGGCGGAATTTACATATAATGTGCATTTGCATCATTAATTCATTTTGCTTATTATGAGATTAAGATGGACATATTAACCTAAAATGATTGTTAATTAAACTGATGAAAAATAAATTAAGCGAAATTAAAATGCAGTTTGTAAAATGATTTAAACGAACTTATACTCATATTACTTTTGTTTGCGACTTAATTCAAGCAAAAACGGTTACTATGAATATCGTTCATTGTTTTGTACTCAATAACCTTCATCATGTCCTTTGTCTTCAGCTGCCCCTGTAAATATATGCGTGACTGAATGTGTGTGTCCGTGCGGATGGGTAAATCCTCCACAAAACTACACTCCTGAAGAACTTGCGGAAATAGTTGAAGAAATACAAGAGAAACTTAAAGTTAGCAAAGCCGAACTCAGTTCAACGGTAAAATATTATCCTAAATACAAACAAGCATAAAGATATCGATGTTAAACTGAATAAACTTTGACAATGTAAAAATTCAGGAATTTAGCTCCCCCCGAAAAGAAATTGTATTCATTATTTACATACTTTATTATAAAAAGCCGAAAATAATGGATAGGTTATAAATTCTTAGTTAAAACGTTGGAACAGTTACAAAAATAGACCACGTGATATAACCACATGATTATCTACCCGGTCCCTCATTTTCTGTATATTTTGAGCATTACAAGTCTCATTCTTACTGAAAACAAAACAAGATATCGTTTAACGTCCGTTATATTACCAATTAACCACGATAAATAAGATGAATGCGATACAAGATAAATAAGACCTAATGGTATCCCGTCCGTTGTTTGCCCGTGTGCCCTGTCCTGTTAGTATCCTGTTGGGCTCCTTGCTGGTGCTAATTTGTTAGCGAAGGATGCGTTCATTGAACGACACCCTTTCTTGTTGATCTTGTTTTTTTAACAACCACGGTGAATTTCAAACCGTTGAAAGTTCGATTTGTTTTTTTTTTGGATGATAGAGGTAATTCAAGTAACCTTCAACCTCCCTTGGCATCATCTTAAGCAGACCTTATGCAGATCTTTAAACATGATAAAAGTGTTCAGTTCAGAATTTCGTAGGTCCTCATTCTGCATTTCAAGCAATGATTTGTCCCCAGAAATGCAATATATGTATACCAAATTATAACAAAAACCTAGAGTCGGAACTAAATAACCTAATATTTTGTAATGGATTGAGAACGCACAATTTATTTTGGAATATATTTGTAGAACTAATTACAATCTGTATATATTTAATTTCTCAGATCCGCAAAAAGTCAAGCGCACCAGACGACCGGCCGTCTGCCACCGCTGTAGGATACGTTGGTTTGGCGTCGATCATTTTCACCTTGGGGGCAATGGCGCTCTTAGACATTACAACTGTATTTAGAGATGTGCGAGTGATGATTAAGAATCTAAGAGAATATTTTCAGCCATGACTGCGTTTTGTTCTCCGAATTGTACAACCTCATACTGGTAGATTATCTGTTATGTGATATTCAAGCTTTTTCTCCAAATGTCTACAGAGTGTTATATGGTATTTAGAGGATTCCGATTGGTCTGAGTAAAATCACAATTGTCTCAACTCTAGATGCATAATTTATTAGTGTTTGTTTCGATTTGACCCATTTCTAAATTACTTTCCTCTATTGCGTCATTTTGGCAAAACAAAAATCTTCGTTGGTTTTGATTATGCATTGTACATGACTGCACGAAAAAGTTTCGTTGATTTTGATAATTATAAGCAAAGTGAATATTAAAGAATACATACTGCGTCCAATTATATATGGAATTTGTAATTTTAAGAGTGTTTTCAAAATTAGTTTATAAACTGTGTGCCTTCTCAATTAGTGTATCTGTAAATTTACCTAAAGGTGTATCGATGGCTTTGTATGGACAATTGAAGAATGTGATGCAATTGGTATATGGTTCACAATCAATGAATCAATAAGTTTATATCTTATCCTAATCTCCCGAAACAGATGTATCTGGTTATTCTAGTTTTAGTTACAGAGGCCTAGCCTTCTAGTTTTGTTGATGAATTATCTTTCTGTTTAGCTGTTAAAAATCTAGCCCATTACTTTTGTTGATGACTTATGTTTTGGTTTATATATCACAACCCTTTGAATGTCGTCATTTGTACAATTCGAAAGGAATATTTCCAAATCCTGTCTGGGCAATTCGTTGCTTACATGAAAAAGAAACTTTACATTTATTGTTTAGTACTGGTTGGTTCCAGGAAAGGATTTAAGTGTTTCAATAAGCTTATAGCTTCCAACACAATCGAACAGAAATGAATTTGTAAAAACTATATATAACTAACATATTTTTGTATACATAAAAAGAACTATTGCAAAGCAACAAAAACAATGTTTTTCATCTGTTATTCAGATAAACGGTAAATTCGTATTCAAAATGATTGATTTAATTCATATAGACTATAACAATATTCATTATATTCACTGTTAGACACAATCTTAGTGAGAAATAACAGTTATCCAATCTCTAATTATATACTTATTAAGAGCTTACATTCCAGAATGTATAAACTGAAACATTTATTATTCTGTTACATTTGAATACCAACCATGACAAAGGTTTTATAAGTATTATAAGTATTTTTGATTTATATCGAGATACATGTAATTGTATAAGTTCAATACAATTTCTTATTTCTTCTTCGTATTCGAATGGTATTGAATATACTGTGTTTAATATATAGATTTTGTAAACTCATAAATTACAATGTAACTGAAACCTGTAATGAGAACATCAGTGCGTTATTGTGTATTCTGTAAACATTATCGTTGATATACGATCAAGAACAATATCTATCATTCTGTCGATATCATGTTTTTCCGTTAATAAAATGATTTTCATAAGAATTGTCTTTTTTTCGATTCTAAGTGTTATAGGATTTAAACATTACTTCATTACTCGTACAGGAAAACACACAAAAACAAATACAGAATCAAAAACATGCCTATTATTTTAAAAACAAACAATAATGGAAAAAGGTTTGAGAGCATATCAAACAAGATCAGTTTAATATCATGCATTTATCACATAACCGTGCCGATTTTGCGACTCCGTAAAAACGGTATTGCACGACAATGCATATATTTTGACGTGACGTCATTAGCGTTATACAAACAAAGTGTTAAGACGCGCTAAACGTTAGCGTTATACTTTAGGCGCGTTAGTGAAAATGACACTTTTTTCACTTTAAACGGTCTTTGTTTTGGGTGTGTGATAAATAGAATATTAAATTCGTGTAAGTTAATTACTGAATTTATTGAACTCGTTGAATAAAATAATATTATGCTCGCCAGAGACTCGCATAATATAATTTTATTCAACTCGTGCAATAAATTCAGTATTGAACTTACACTCATTCAATATCCTTTATATCTGTTGAATTGAAAGTTTCTTTTAAACTACTAAACAATTTCAAATTTACATTCATACTTTATTATAATCTGAATTACTATAATAAAACCATTTACTCCTTGTGTTTACTATATTGAAATAGTATTCATTGAAAGGAACCTGATATCAAAGTTACTTTACTTACATGATTACCGATTCATTTTCGTCGGTTTTCATGTTTGTACTATCCTTAGTTATCTTTCAGCTGCTCGGCTGCCAGGCTGTTAGTCTGCTAACTTCATAAATTTCTCGAAGTGTCAGAATGTAAAAAAAAATTAAGTTCAATATTTAAAAAAATAAAAATCACGATATTAAAATAAGACATGGAATGGTCTAAGTATGTGCTACCGATTCATTTCCGACGGCTTTCATGTTTGTACTATCCTTAGTTTTCTTTAGGCTGTTAGGCTGCTAACTTCACAAATTTCGAAGCGTCAGAATGTAAAAAAATAAAGTTCAATATTTTAGGGAATAAAGATCAAAATATCAAAATAAGACGTGAAATGGTGTGACTATGTGCTACCGATTCATTTCCGACGGTTTTTATGTTTGTACTATCCTTAGTTTTCTCTAGGCTGTTAGGCTGCCAACTTCACAAATTTCGAAGCGTTAGAATGGAAAAAAATAAAGTTCAATATTTTTAAAAATAAGATCATGATATTAAAATAAGACTTAAAATGATCAAAATATGTGCTACCGATTCATTTCCGACGGTTTTCATATTTGGACGAACCTTTTTTTCTATAGGCTTCTAGGCTGCTAACTCTACACATTTCGAAGCGTGAGAATGGAAACAAATAAAGTTCAATATTTATTTATGAAATTTGTGAAGTGAGCAGCCTAGCAGGATAGTACAAACATGAAAACCGCCGGAAATGAATCGGTAGCACTTACTTAGACCATTCCACGTCTTATTTCAGTATCGCAATCTTTATTTTTTAAATATTGAACTTTTTTTTATTTTGACGCTTCGTGAAGTTAGCAGCCTAGCAGCCTAAAAAATACTAAGGATAATACAAACATGAAAACCGTCGGAATTGAATCGGTAGCACATACTTAGACCATTCCACGTCTTATTTCAGTATCGCGATCTTTATTTTTTTTTAAATATTAAACATTGTTTTTTTTTTTTTTTGACACTTCGAAATTTGTGAAGTTAGCAGCCTAGCAGCCCTTTATATATATAGTAAATACTTAAAAAGTCTTCTTTTAAAAAACCCTAAGAGCTAGAGCTAAGATATTTAGCATGAAACATCTTCTAATGGGTTACTACCATTTTTGTTCAAATAAGAGCCTTGGGGGTTAAAATTGAGCCCGCCCCGGGTATCATTGATTTTCCTTATATGTATCTAGTAAAAACATAAAAAAAATCTTCTTTTAAAGAACCCAAAGAGCTAGAGTTTAGATATAAAGCATGAACTACCTTCTAGTGAGTGACTACCAAGTTTGTTCAAAGAAAAACCCTTGGGGACAAAATTGGCCCCCGCCCAGAGGTGGGGTTCATTGTTTTTCCCTATATGTGTATTGTAAAAACTTAAAAAACTTCTTACAGCTAGAGCTTAGATATTTATCATGAAACATCTTCAAATGGGTGTCTACCAAGTATGTTCAAATAAAAGCCCCTTGGTTAAAATTGGCCCCGACCCGGGGATCTATATACAAGTGAGTGAATTCAGGGCCATCATGGCCCTCTTGTTTAAATAAGGATCGCAATATTGGAATAAGACGTGAAATTGTCTAAGTATGTACTACCGATTCGTTTCCGACGGTTTACATGTTTGCACTATCCTTAGTTTTCTTTAGGCTGCTAGGCTGCCGGGCTGTTAGACTGCTTACTTCACAAATTGCGAAGCGACAAAAAAAAAAAACAACAAAAAACAAAAAAACAAAAACAATGTTCAATATTTAAAAAAATAAAGTTCGCGATACTGAAATAAGACGTGGAATGGTCTAAGTATGTGCTACCGATTCATTTTCGACGGTTTTCATGTTTGTATTATCCTTAGTTTTCTTTAGGCTGCTAGTCTGCAAGGCTGACAGGCTGCTAGGCTGCTAACTTCACACATTTCGAAGTGTCAAAATAAAACAAAAAAACAAAGTTCAACATCTTAAAAAAATAAAGATCACGATATTGAAAAAAGGCCTGGAATGATCTAAAGAAGTGCTACTTATGTATTTCCGACTGTTTTCATGTTTGTACTATTCTTAGTTTTCTTAAGGCTGCTAGGCTGCCAGGCTTCTAGGCTTCTCGCTGTCAGGCTGCTAGGCAGCTAACTTCACAAATTTCGAAGCGTCAAAATAAAAAAAAAACAAAGTTCAATATTTAAAAAAATAAAGATCGCGATACTGAAATAAGACGTGGAATGGTCTAAGTATGTGCTACCGATTCATTTCCGACGGTTTTCTTGTTTGTATTATCCTTAGTTTTCTTTAGGCTGCTAGGCTGCTAGGCTGCTAACTTCACAACTTTCTAAATGTAAAAAAAACAACCCAAAAACAACAAAAAACCAAGTTTAATATTTAAAAAAATAAAGAACTCGATACTGAAATAAGACATGGAATGGTCTAAGTATGTGATACCGGTTTTCATTTATACATGTAACTGTATTTTCTGATTTTTACATACATGTACAAGCATTAAAAAGAATTTCGATAACTATTCATATTGCAAATAACCGTTTATATACGACCATATAACCTGTCGGATTTATTTATAACGAATTCATAATACTTTTACATCAAGCATTATTCTTTAAAGCGAGAAAATTTCATACATCGATGGCAGCCATGTATATGAAAAAAGTACATTATATATAAACGTCATGATTATCCAATGAAAAGTGACGTAACAAACGTGCAGTATTATATATTCTTTAAAGATATACTATGCTCATCTTTGAGTAAAATATTTTAATCGAAGAAATTAATTACAACCTATGTAATTCTAACTGAATATGTCTAATTTGGATAAAAAATGTATAAACTGTGCATTGGAAGTCACGTTCTCTATTATAGGACAGGTAAAGTTGGTCTTTCCAGTGTTTTTAACGACACTTTATATTCATACTGTGGTGACCTGTAGTGTGTAGAGTTTTAAACATGACATATCAACTTTGTGTAAAGTCAAAACATGTTGATTTCATATTAACAAATAGACTGTGTAGCAATTATCTATATTTTCTGATATCAAATTTGAGCATAGTATATCTTTAAATGGCATGATGCTAGAATATGATAACATAAACATTTCGAGCGAAAAAAACCTAAGGGTCACCGATCTCATTTTCTGTACGTGAATTTGATTTTTTTCCTTATTTTGGATTATTTAAGGGACAGATAAGTTAAATATATGTCTGAAAAATCCTTTTTCCGCTTGTTATGTTCTTTACTATATTTGTGTACATTTTCAAAGAAACCGTAATTCCATAAAATATTTCTGTTACCTTTTTAATTTCTTTTCATACTTAAAATTCTTTAAAAATATACCATATTTGAAACCACTTGTCTTCGATAAATGTCACAATTTAAGATAAAGAAGAAGAACAAAAGCTTTATAACGCGCATGTCTTTACAAAAGTAATAGAGAAAACTTTTCCTGAAATAACTCGTACGCTGTAAAAATAAAATTTATATATATTAGTGTTCATATAACACAGTGACATTCAAAACTAAGATTGTTTTTCGTATTCAGGAATCTTTACGAGTTTCTCTTTTATATGTATGTATGATAAAAACATTGTTGAACCTGAAACTTAAAGTCTTTTTAAGTGCAAGGTTGAACGTGAATTATTCTATGATAATTACGGCGAAAGGAATTTTCAATGGAAGGAAAATGGAAGCGGAACTCGGACATCTATTTGTACGAGTGTATATATAATGATTAATATTGTTTTAAACATCAAATAAACACGTTTCTCAGATGCCAAAGTAAGAAAAGGTTTGTACTCAATTGAAAAGTGTGTTACGTCAAGTTAAAACCTCAAAATATACATAAATTTTATCGGGCCCACCGCACTGCGTTGCAATCAAATCCACCGCCGTCTGCGATGAAATCATTTTTTTTCATTCATTTATAACCAGACAATAATGATTTTCCAAATTTCCAAAATATGTTTATTTTGTGAAAGTATCATACATACGATATGATGCCGTTGTAAATATTGGGGTCGTTTTGCACACATTTGTACGTGCTTTAACCAAAATAAGGCAAAAGTGGCGCCCCTCATCAAACTGTACAAAAGTGTTTGCATAAACGCAATGAATTGCACCGTATGCATGTAATAAGTTGAAAGAGTACATATGTGGGCTCCAGTCTCACTAAGTGTTTCCAGTGAAACATTAAAACATTAAACAAAATTCAGTCAAATACTTACCGACAACAGCAGACGGCCATATTTTATCCACCGCTTCTGCGACGAATACTCCATCGCCGCTGCAATGGACCCACCGCTTTTGCGAAAGCTATGGCCAGTGTGAGTACAGTGTCTCTGAAATGTTGCTTTCACCGTTTGGATTCCCGAAATTTGACATGAAGAATGTTGTTCAAATTGTTTCAAAAAGACATTTTGCACAAAGTAAGATCTAAATATTTGAAAAAGCATAAAAAACTAACAAAATTAATCAACGAGACAAATTTTATTTCTCACAAGGTGAAGTGTCATATATATAATTATTTTTTTTTCTGTTTAGACGTGAAAGCACTGTACCCAAGTGTCCCACGAGCAGAGGCACGAGGTGCGGATGCACGTGCATTAAATCAACGTGCCAACCCTAGCATACCCACAGAAGATGTTCTTAATATGATGGACACTGTCCTTGAAAATAACACTATAATTTCATTTGATGGAAGAAAATTCACATAGACAGAAGGAACAGCGATTGGTTCACGATTAGGGATAAAATTACGCATCTAAATATCTTGGATCATGGGAATCACAGCTGATGGAGATGTCGGATTAACTTCCGATTGAGTACTTCCGGTATGTTGATGACCTATGGGGATTTGGACTCGAGGCATCAAGTCTTTGAAAACATTCCACGAGCTTGGGAATATCCTTCACCCCAGAATACAATAAGAGTTAAGATATTCCACTGAAAAGTTTGAGTTCCTTGATGTGATGACAGAGATTCAGAATGGCATTTTAATAGCAGACCACAGATAAACACCTGTACCTACACAAAGACTCTTCTACCCGGAAACGACAAAACAATCAATACTTGATGGACCTGCCCTCCGTGCTAAACGAATTTGTACTAATGAATCGACTTACAAACAACATAGGGAGAACATTAAAACTCAGTTACGTTCTATGAAGATCGACATATTGAAACCGAATTAAATAAAGTAGATAGTAACGAATGGAGTGACATGAACATAAAAAAACACTGAAAGAGTCCCCTTGGTACGAGCGCTCCCGAATATATGAACATAGTACGATAACACCTACTTGACACAAACACCTCAGACAAAATGCAAGAAATATTCAATTACGGCATTCAGAAGAGACCATTACCTACAGGACATTCTTGTCTATAAAAATACAACAAACTATTCTTTCAAGAGACGAATTCCCGCGCTCCGTGCAGATCGAAAAAGTGTGCGATTTGTCCATACGTCATTAAAGCAGACACATTTATTGGTGTGAACGGGGCCTCGTACAAGGTACGCAAGATTCAAATCACGTGTAAATCTACGAATGTGGTGTATGCAGTTTATTGTAAGCGTTGCGAACGTTATATTTATGTTAGTGAAACAGGAGATACGTTGTACCTACCAAAGACATCTTCTTAATATATGCAGAAAACGGACTATAGTCCGGTATGAATTAATACTCCAACACGTCCACTATAAAACTGCTGACTTGTTCTTTGATTTTAAAAGGAATTTGTTGCTTATATTTTTACAAACAAAAGTAAGCGTTACTGATAATTTAATCTTTTTACACATTTTTGTTCACAGGTTTTAGCTCGACTATTTGCAGAATAATCGAGCTAATGCAGTAACCCATTTGTCGGCGTCCCTGTGGTTAAGTTTTTGCGTGTGCCATTTTTGGAACAATTTATGCATTCATAGTAATAAAGCAGTGATTCATTCTATAAAACATCTTAATAACAAGCCTTTGTACCTTTTCGGACAATTTTGTGTATTCATATAGGTAAGCATTATTATACTCAATGAAACACCCTTGTGACAACTTTTCGAATAGTCGAGCGTTACTGTCCTCCGACAGTTCTTGTTTATAATTAATGTGTATTCTTGTGTACAGAAGTACTTTTGCTATCATAACTATTCACATCTTTATTAAGACACATTTACACATTGCAATTTGACCGAATGTGTACTTTGTGAAAAAGTGGTTTGCTTTGTTCAAATGTTTATTTACTTTTATGATATTCAGTTTCTTATTGGTAACTTAAGCTTATGATGGCATCTTCCATTTTGTATATTCATAAATACTTATAAAAAGTACCAGTTGTTTCATATATAACTGCATCTTTTTGAATAAATATTTCAATTTTCACTTGCAGTACTTCAAACTTCTTTTCAAAAGTCATGTTCATAATAATATCCTGATAAATATAAAATGCATTTTCACTAAACCAGCCGAGCTAGCGTATAGGTAGAATGCTGGTCTGTCAAAAGGTAGACCTGTATTCAACCCCTGTCCTTTCCATTAGTCCAGTGCCATTATTTTGATAACTGTTCTTATTGTCGAGCATGCTGTCATCGGACAGCTCTGATTTGCTTATTTCCAAAATTATGCCCCCTTTTATACTCAATGAAACTAATGGTTAACTTTTTGCTTGTAAGCTGGTATCTCCCTATCTACTGAAGGGAATGGAATGAAACTTAACATACATTTTCACTGTGATTGTTTTTAACATGAATGGCATAGGTCCCATAACTCTGATTTACTTAATATTTACATTTTATGCCCCTTTTATACTTAATAAAACATCCTTGTGACAACTCTATCGAACAGTCGAGCATTGCCGTCCTCCGACAGCTCTTGTTTTATATAGATTTACTGTCTCTGTATGTAATAACATTCCAAAACCAGAACTAACGACCCATCAGGTGATAGAATTGTCAAATAGTTCGGCTACTGTATAACAAATTGAACTTGACGAAAATCCGCATTTTGAAAATTCTGATAAAAGGTAGATCCCTCGGAGAACAACAAAAACAGTAATTGATAATCAGATTCAGTTTTCTGTGAGGTTATGTAATATTTAACGTCTCCCACGCCCCCTTGCAATTGCATAAACGTAATTCAATTCTCATCACAAGAAGTATAGAAATTAATGATTTCTACATAGACCAGAACAAATATGAAAACAGTAAGATGAAATACGGGGCAAATATTCACATCTGCCGCTCGAGCCAATAAAAAACACAGTTTAAAGACCATTAACAGTCACATTTTAAAAGCTGCCATTGTTTTAAATTGTTCCAGTGTTAAGTTCATTATGTTAATTAGAAATGTGTATCATGTCACTAAGAGCTTTAAGCAAAATGTTTTAGTTTTTTATTTTCGTTTTATATACTTTGTACTAAATTATGTTATAGTATGCTTTTTTTATATTTTTATTGACCATTTGACTGTATGCATATATAGATGGCACGTACTGTGTACGCATGTCCAAATGTTTCGAAATAAACTTTAGTAAAAAAGGTTACATTGTTTATAAATTCTAACTACAGTCAAACCTTTTTAAAGACCATCTCTAAATAAATATCACCATGTGTATAAAGGCCACTTTGATTCAACCCTTCATTGATTATAAAGAACAAAGTGACCTTAAAATTATGATCACTTAATTGTCTATAAAGGACATGTTGGTCTCGCCATGGGATGACCTTTGTTTTCAGGTTTTAATGTTTCATTATTCTATTTTTCATTGGTGTTTCATTGTTTGAGACGATTTGTATGCCTCATTATAAGTTTCGTGTTCTTTAAAGGCACATGCCTAAGAAACTATTTTTGTCCTTCTTAGAAAGGGCACACATGAGTTTTACAACGTTAAATAATGGTTTAAGAGCACGTTTGATGTTTGTTATCTGAAGGAAATAGCATGTAATGTGAAGTAGCAAAATGTAAACAAAGAAGTATTTTGATTTCCATACAAAATATATACCTAATCACTATATCTGTACTAACTGCCAGAATGCAACTGAAGCAAAAATTAGTTCAGATAAATGGATTAATTAGTACTTTTTAAAACTTTAACAGGACATCAAAAATGAAAGCTTTCGAGATATGAAAATAAAAGCATTCTGGGCCATAATAGGCCTTTAATGGAGAACTTTCGGTACTTTCGGTAGGACCACTGTCCTTGCAATAATATGACTGAAATGTACAAAACATGAGATTTCAAAGTTTTGAGAAATGTTCATGTATAATAAGATTATTTTCGTTCTTGATTCTTCCAAATGTTTTTCTGTCGTGTTTTCTTCATTTCATGGTTAAATCGCATTTTGTGTCAGGCGGTTGTCAACGATGTGATAAGAAAACAGAAATATTTATGTCATGCATAAGTCAATGGTAACTACGTACCCCATCCCTAAAAAGGTAAATTATTAGTGTACCACTTTGTGCTACGGCTGGTGACACGTTTAGGATCCGTTCTGAAAAGCGAAAGCTGCTTTTTGTGCTTTAACGGGCAGATGAACCCTCAGTATACATATATTTTTTTAATTGTTTGTTTGTTTGTTTGCATGTCGGATGAGACTTCATAAACGGATGTTCCGTATACCCCTTGCATATAAAATGACTACAGTTGTATTTGTTTCTCCTGGGCTGGAGTAATTTGTGTATTCGTTTGCTCCAGTAAATAAATATATAAAATAAATAAAACATACTCGCAGTCATCAGGAGTGCGGTATCAATGTAAGCTTAAGGTGATGACTTTAAATAAACGTGCGTAATATATTGTATATATTTTAATGCCCAGATAAGAATAAAAAAGTGTGAAATTCAATAAGGAGTCTTGTGTGACTATACAGCTGCAAAAAACACTGTTTTCTCAAGGTTTGTGCTTCCTTATATTTGGCGCCGGATATATCCTTACTATGTTTATAGTTAACATAGTTAAAGGGAGATAATAAAATTTGCAATTGAAAGCCGTAGTTTTGTTGTATTTATGTGTAGATATAACTCGTAAGAACAAACGGTGATTCTTTACAGCCGTCCGGTTAGCTCAATAGGTAGAGCGTTGGACAATGCATCGATTCTCGGACGGCGCAGGTCACTTTTGTTGTGAATGATCTTGAAAACCTTTCTACAATCATTCGCGCAGTACCTCTGCTCAAGCATGTACAGAAGTTTCAGAAGTTTCACTCCCTTGCAAAAGTGAGGGCAACTAGTACTGGTAAACTGCTTGACAGCCTGCCCAGGAACGATGCGGTGGTTTAACAGTGCTCTGTCTTACTGTCGTGATCCGGTGTGAAAACAACCAACACCACCACGGTGATTCGTCTCTCTTCACCTCTGTATGTGCACGTTGTTGTGAACGCACAGGGCACCTGCAGATGTCCATATTACATCCTCTATGATGTTTAAGACTAATACTCAGTGGAAATTGCCTAGAGGTAAGTTCGCAAAAGGATAAAGAAACGATTTTGTTAAGAAACATTTCAAAGCAATAAACTAAACTTGAGATATTTTCTTTTATTTTCGTGAAAATCCAGACCCTTAGAGAATAGCAGACTTAAAAGTTTCAGAATAAAACCCTTTTTCTTTTTCTAGTGAAATCAAATTAGGAAAAAAAGATATATACATTTTTTTCTAGTGAAATCAAATTAGGACAAAAGATATATACATATATTTCAATATCTAGATTTTGATTTAAAACGATGTTCAGGCAGTACATATGTGTCATTGGCATAAATACTGTTACCCTTTCTTTCTTCAAAGGTAAATGCATCCTAATATTTGTGCCGATTAGAGAAAAACATAGACAAATCATTTTTAATGTCTGTAAAGTATATTAAAGGTACAAAATAATATACTTTATACATGTAGTGATTTACAGTCTACCTAGTTAAAGGGAGATAAAAAATATGCATATTAGAAAGCTGTAGATTTGTCGTAATTACTTTTGTATAAAAGTCATAAGAACATTTTATTGTGACACACGAATACCGTGAAACTACAACCTCCTTGTAAAACTAAGATTTAAACCGGTTAAAAGGAGGTTTACCTTGATGAGTTGGATGCAAACCAACCATCTCGTGCCATTGACTTAAAGCAATGGCATCAGTTGTGCACTAATGTTTGGTGCATGGCAATAAACGGAAGCAGGGACTTTCAAATTAGAACACCCTGTCTGAAGGGAGATAATCTTCCCCTTGTTTTTAAAAACTTTCATCGAAGGTAATTTAGAAAATGAAAAAATAATGAAATTTCAAAGACATAAAACAGTCTTGAGCTATTTTGTACCAAAAAAGTCACTATTTCTTTAAAAGATAAGCAGTTCTCAATGAACAAAGTCCATGTTCTTATGAATTGGTTAAATAGCTGAGATAAAATATATTCTTGAATTTTTTCATAAACATCTTTAAACATCCTCCAACAGCCCCTACCAACCACCCTACAAAGTGATTTTTATATATAGTTATTAATATATAACAATCCAACAACTTTTTAATTTGCATATTTTTATTACCCCCCTTTATCAGATATTCCTCCTTGATACATCTCCATACTTGAGTGCCTGTTTGATATTTCCTTGCATATTAAACAATATCATAGTGTCAGTTTATTGAACATCCTGTTGGAAGCATAGTGACTGTCCACAGCAACATTAGCTGCTGGTGTGAGCAATCCTCTCGACCCATGGCACATTTCTTTATACTGTGACTTGCCAGTTTAAAATGTGCATGCATGATTATGTGTTTACCCTCGTCACCGGAATAATTACCATATGGACGAGCAAATTTGTATTGCTTATTTGTTTGTTCTGTCTTGTTTATATAGTCATCCTAGTTTGACAATGTAACTGGCATTAAAATTAGCATAATTGTTAAATTACCTCCCTTTATTGTATCTTTTGACATGAAATGAACTTGAAATAGGGACAATGGCATCGTCTTGGCGCCATCTGATAAACTAGAGATAAGGCCCTTGATATACATAACAAGTTAACCTTAGTTAGTATTGCCTCATTTACTTTAAGTTGACTCCTTGCCTCATTGCCAAAACAATTTACACTACTATTCATTGCAATAAAAAGTTAACCCTTGTTTGTTAGTATTGCCTCAACAAAGTTAATTTTAGCATTGTCTTTTGCCACAACCAAAATTTACTTTTAAGTAGTGGTCTCATTGCCATAAAATGTTAACTTTAGTATGCCTAGTTTGCCCTAAAAAGTTCACTATACAGTCAAACCTTGTTTAACAAAGGCAATCGCAAGGGAAAAGCCTAAACATGTTCTTTATCAACCAAGTGGTATTAAAATTTAATGGTCACTTTGTTCTTTAAATAATCAATTAAAATACATGTTTGTCAAATGAGTTTGTATTGAGAAAATGCCTATATGTTTGTTAATGTCATTAATCTGATGACTTAGATTATCATGTCAATAAGTAAATCAGGAACAGACAGGTACAAGAAGTAAGCAGAACAACTTACAGCTCACACACTATTTGAATAGCTTCCTGTCCTAGAAGTATTATAAATGTGACCTTTACCACAAACATGTGACCTTGACAACAAATATGTGACCTTGACAACAAATATTTGACCTTGACAACACATATGTGACCTTGACAACATATATGTGACCTTGACAACATATATGTGACCTTGACAACATAGCTGTAATCTTCACCACACAGATGGACCTGATATAACACCCCCACCCTGAATTTTATCAAAATAACAACAAACTAATAAGTTATTGTATCCTGGAGATTTTGATTTTAATAAACTTTTAATAATATACATTAGACAATAATAACTCACAATAATCCAATATATACACAAAACAGTCATAAAATCTAAATATAGTACACATTTACACTTCTAATTAATAAATACAAAACATTTACATTTATTACAAGAAAATGCTGTATACAGGTTTAATTACCTTGAATATCAATAAAACATATCATTCTAATATTTATTTCCTGTGGAACTTTATATCTTCTATACGTAAATTATTACTAAAAAATATAAAAATAAACATTCTTGTGATTGGTCAAAAAAAACAACAACAAAAGTTCAACCAATCAGAAAGCATAAATTTTTTAAAATATTTTAAATCAATCTCCAACCAATCCGAATGTGTGAAAATTTAAAAAATCCTAAAATAAACTACAAAAAGTAGAAATTATGATTGTGTAATCTAACATGGTTTTCATAGAAATATACATGAATGAATAATAAGATCCTTTATGACTGCAGGGCAGATTTAATGGAATAAATTTCAAATGTTAGATACCATAGTTATAAATTATGAGTGACTTTGACATAATAACCTTACAATATCTTATTTTTTTGTTTTGGCTCTAAATGAGTTTTGTCAATTTGAAATCACACTATTACTCGCAATTACCCAACAATTAACAAATGTTGAACCCTCAAAACGTACATGTAAGTTTGTTTATAAAACAGAATATTTACCCTTGTTTATATTGCTCTTTACTAATGTTTAATAAATAGATTTTACTGAATTTATTGTCGTTTAATACAACATTTAATACATTTACTAAATTTTTTAGTGAAAAACTTTTTTCTAGTTCATTTATAAATTATTTCTTATTTATACAGATTGTAGTATCTCAGATTATAATAAAAACATTATACATGTAATAAAAAAGTTTTAAATATAACAACCATATTTAGAAAAAAAAATTTTTAAGGGAAACCGTTTTTAAGCATTAAAATGTCCATCCATTCTCAACATTCTTCACATGACAGGACTGAATTTTTATTTTGTTAATTTGTGTACAATAAGATGAAGGTCTGGATAAAAAAATAACATGCCAAAATTTCAGATCATTCACTTACTCCATTTTTCTAAAATATACATTTTTTATTTTTTTTTTACGGAAAATGACCAAAAAAGAAAAGCCTTAAACACTTTTAAACTCATATGGAGCTGAGGATGAGTAACAAAAATTATCCATTTTAGTTAGATTCCGTTTGAAATTATTTTTTCTAAATCATTTTTTGCATATTCTTTTTGCTTTGTGTTCCCCCAGTTGATCTATGAAAGAATTTCATTTTTTTGTTTTAAGGCTGTTGGACCTAGTGGAGTTCCTTTTAAAATATTGACATTATAAAGACTAAATCAGATATGGATGAGCAAGGGTTGGCCCTGAACTATAATGGTGGACATGAGGGGTTTTTTTTTTAGTAAAATAACTAAAAACAAGCACGCCAGGGAAATTGGGTTTACACTCACTTTCAATATACTGGAAATACAAACTTATGTTGAGTAACACTTTCCTAAAAAAAAATAAATGTTTCTAATAACATGATTCTTTAAATTTGTTCTTAGTAACAACTTTTACTTTTAATAAATGACTTTTCTAGTAACAAGTTCCCTTAAATTTAAATTTCTGTTCCAGTAACATTTTTTCTTAAAAATTAATTTCTGCTACAACTACAATAGTTCTTAAATTGAATAATCGGGTTCTAAGAAAGAAATTGAACTTGGGTTCTTGTAAAATGTTTTCTTCTCTTATGGGAGACATGTCTACTAAATGAATGAACTGTTTTCAAGTACAACATTTATTTGAAATGAGGATGAGCAGTTCCAAGACCACATTTTAATGAATAACTGTCCGAATAACTTTAAACTTAAGAGGACTTTTTTTAAAAATCACGTAAGTTAAATAAATTCCGCATTGACAACATTTCTTAAACCCCTTTATGTCTGTGCTATAGTCACATATTTTCTTAAATGAGTGACTGTTTTTAACGAAAGTAAATGTTGAAATATAACCCAATGCTTTAAAAAATGGCATGAAAAATTTTTTTTTTTTTTTTTTTTTTTTTTTTTTTTTTTTTTGAATAAAACTAATTTTCATTAATGATGAAAAAATCAAATTAATTCTTATTCTAACAAAAGTCCAAAAAATAATTTTATTAAAAATAGTATATCATATAACTATAATAATAACAACACAATATAGTATGTATAATAGTTATAATTGAAATACAATCAATTTATTACAAAATCATCAAAACAAATATATCAGTGGTGCATCCTTTAAATATTTTTCAAATCATCTTTAAGTTTTTAGTGCAGTAACAGGAAATGTAAAAGGAGTTTAACCTGTTACTGCACTAAAGTGACAAAATGATCCTCTTCTGCAAATGTTTGAATTCCAGTCTACAACTATTAATGTACAATGTATTAACAAAAGTTTTAGATACAGTCAAGTTCTGGTAATACAACTGTGACAGCGACTAATAATAAATTTTATAATGATGATAAAATCTTTGTATTATTTTATTACCCGTGACAAATCTGTCATTGGAATATAAGATAAATGGATGGTTTCACAGAATTTCTTTAAACATTGCTGGATATTTTTCTATCATGTGAAACACAGAAATTAGTTTAAACATATTTTATTGCATTTAATACATGTTTACAAATATAGCATACAAATAAAGTATATATATATATCAAAATGCAAATGGGTTGGGCAACAAGTTCTCGCAACATTAGATTAAGACCTTCCCAGGAAAATTACATGTCATGCTTCTTATGGACAGTAAAAAAAAACAATTACAAATTTGTTATCTTACTAAAAATTACCATATACATGTACATGTAAATTTTCTCATAAAAATCAGAAAACCTACTCAAGTCTAAAATGACAGATAAAATTTACAAACAAACTGATAGTAAGACAACATGTTCGACTATTCTCAAAGATTGACAATAAGAAAAGGGGCATAACTCTTTAAAAACGTTAACTCAGAGTAATGTGCCCCAGTGATCATCATGTTAGCTAATCAAAGAGAAAAAGTTTGTGAAATTCTAACCTATTCCCATTAGGACGTTTTAAAGAATACTCATTTGCACAAAATAACTAAATCGAAGTGTGATTGCGACCGCAATGCATACAACAATAAGGACGCCATGGCGAGCACAATAGCTCTCCCTTTTATTTGATTATGGGAGCTAAAAATTGAAAAAAAAAAAAAATAAAAAAGCATGACACTATAGAAGATGTCTCATTTTACTGAATAAATTGAAATTATGATAACAAAGAGAGAGAGAGAGAGAGAGAGAGAAAAAATGAAACATGGTGGACATTATTGATGATTTTAGTTATAACACTAAAAACAAAATTAGCTCCGATGTAAACACGACATAATTGGTGTAGGAATACCTCAGGTGTACCTACATGCATTATTTTAGGCATGGCAAGCACCTGAAACAGTAATTGTCTGTAAGCTATCTGGATTACACAAATGAAGAAAAATATCAGCATAGCACATTACATCAAAAGAGATTTCTTTTTAATTCTTAACCTAGCATTCCTAAAATAATTTCAGAGACAGAGTGTGATGATCGACAATCCTGGATTAAATTAAATAAAGTATAATCCCTAAAAAATTAAATATGTCACAAATCTCGGATCATCTTCAGCACATCCAATACAATGAGACCATAACATTCACATACATACAACTAAACGAACACATAAACATACACCTCCATATAAAACATCAATTTTATAGTCACAGTAAGTTATCACATGTACTTAAAAATTAACCTCCTACAAGTACACACGTTGTTGCCTTTTATAAATGTATCAAGCATTTTTACAGAAAGCCTATACTGTATGTATGTATATAGCCAACAATGAAAACAACAAATCTTTATTACAATTATGGCTTTAAGTGTTTTAATAAAAATTCAAACCTTCTGTTTGACTACTACCTCTGTATACGTGTGTGATGCCATTATTTGCTGATCAACCAAACAGATTGCACAGAAAAATATGTGTTTTAACCCTAATCATGGACTATAATTGTCAATTAAGATAAATTAAAGTATTGCCCTAGTCAAGCCAAATAACAGACTTTAGCCCATCTTTTCCCACTTGACAATTTCATTTTATGCTATTTAGGGAAAGTTTCTTAGTCTGTACAGACTGAATATTAAACTGTGTAAGCCATGATCAGATGGCACACAGTGTCACCTTAATGAAGTAATGGATTAAATTCTGCTATATTTAATAGGAGTTAACCAGTTATTTCACTAGCCAGCTTATTTTGATCCAGACTGCTTTCATGGGTAAGTCTGCTGCTGGCAGCTGTCCAAGCATTGAACTATTTTCCTAGATGTGTCTAATGTATTACTTTACTTTTATTGTGAAAGTATTTTCATAATTTTTTACATTATTGATTCCCATTACACAATTTATCAATAAGTATTATCAAAGTAAAATGTATGCAGCCTAAATATGGTACTGAGTCAGAATTACATGACAAAAACCAAAAACAGGGATCTACTTTAAAACTTAAAGGTATGCCACTAGAGATAAGAAAGCCAAAAATAAATATTAAGAGCTTAACAAGGCAGTCTGAAGGACAGCTAAATCCCCTTCCGCTGTGAACATGAATGTGTACTTCTTAATCTTTTACCAACCATGACCTTGATGTTTTGTCATGTACATCATAAGCACATAGTCTCATGATGGTAATTATTTGTGCCAAGTTATTTAAAATCTCCCATAAAGTCAAAAAGTTATGGAGAACATATAACCTTGACCTTGGGTGTAGCAACCTGGATGTTGAACTCTGCAGGTTGTGTCATGGTAGAGATCATTTGTACCAAGTAATTTGAAAACCTTTGAATTGTCAATAAGTTATAAAGCTGACATGACATGAATAGAATTTTTTACATTGGACCTTTAAGTGTGACTCTGACCTTGTTTTTTGACTTGGTTATTGTGCTCTGCCAATGATGTCATAATGGTGATCATTTCCGCCAAGTTATCATAAAAACATTGCAGCTGTTAAAATGTTTTAGACAGACACGAAATGTAGACTTTCTAACATTTGACCTGTAAGTGTGACATTGGCCTTGGGAGTAGCAATTCAATTATTGCCCTCTGCATATCGTCTCATAATGGTGATCACTTGTGCAAAGCTATTCAAAAAACAAGAGCTGTCACCCAAGTGACGAATGCCCCTGAAAAGGTTTCTTAAGCATGTAGGTATTATGAAAAGAAAAGAGAATGAAAGTAGCTAATTGCGAAATATTGTTCTTTGTATTATTGTACCTGTAATCTCTTATTGTGATAGCATGAACCTTCAAAATTTAAGTGTGACCTTGACCTTGGTTCCTGGACGCTACAAACTGTTGTTATGAGATAGACATTTGTGCCAAATTATTTCAAAATCCCTCAATGCATGACAAAGTTACAAGTCTGGACATGATTGTTGTGTAAATGAGGACACACGGACAAACGGAGTTCTATTTTCACTTATTATCTGATACAACTAAACTGGAATTCTCAAGCAATAATGCTTGTTATTCTAATGAGTTGCACATGTATACATTGTTCATCACAACAGACAGCCTTGTTCCACTTATCCTGTCATATTCAGCATTATCTTGTGCTCAAAGCCAGGTCACAACAACAATGAATTAGTTATATATCAATTGCATCATCTAAGTTTGTTTTTTCTTGGAATCACTTATTTTTTCAAATTCTCAAGAATTTCTTCATAATTATATGTTCACAATAATTGCTATTGGGATAATGACTGTTGGTACATATGTCCTTGAATAGACTGGGAACCAAAGTCACTTGAACTGGGTACCATATTTTGAGAACACATTGGTCCCATTGCTTGTCCATATTGTGAATGTAACGGAACTATGTTCACTTTATAAGTAGGAATACTCTGTTGGGGTGGAACTACATTTTGATGTGGATGTGGTTGTTGGGGTTGTGATTGAACTGCCTTATAATCTGGCTGCTGACCTGGTAAAATTTGTGTACTGAAAATAAATAAAGGTAAAATTAGTAACATACTACAATTCATTATGTCAAAAGAGGTCGTGTGTGAATTACATGAATGGCAAGTTTCTTTCTTGGAAGAACTATCAGCCTTCAACCTGCAATTCCTACACACATTTCACAAGAAAATATATTTGATCATATAATAGAGTTGTCCTTAACTATGCTACTAAGTCTTAGCCCCTCTATGTAAAGTATATAATGTAACATACAGAAAAATGAGAAATATTCACAAATATTTGTATCAATTTCAAACATTTTATCCTTTTTTTCCTTGTCAGTGATTAGGTCTAACAATGTTACCTTTGCTTTCTAAACCTTTGCTCAAAAAATTGATTATTCCGAAATGGGAACATTTAAAACTAGATTAATAGAAAACAAATCTGTGGTAGCATAGCGCGAGTAGAAACTAGTATTAAGACAAAAATTTTTAATTTTTTGATTTCTATATACTCTTCTAATAATAAGTTTTTCATCTCCTCTGATATAAAACGTTGTAACTTACTTTCGTAACAGATAAATATATCAGTTCATACAAACTTAAAATCAAAATTTTAACGTTTTCCTATTATAAGGCATAGTTTACAGAAGTTTTGTATCAAAAAAGTCGAATTGTATCACAAACAAGAAAAGAAGTTATATAATGACTAATTACTACTATTATTTTAGTTTGCTAAGAGGCTGTTGTTATGTCTGAGGTTGACCTGACCTCGAACACTGACCTTGAGACATTTGTCCCATCTGTGCTCTCGGTCCAATCTGACCTAGTACCATTGGGTCATTTGTGGCATTTGACTCATGGCTGCTGATGGCATGTATTGGATGCCATTGAATTGCTGAAATAAAATGTGCATCAAAATAATTATACCAGCATTTCTTGTTTATTATGAACCTTAACATACCTTTCATATTAACTGTATGTTTCACATGCACAACAAATATTATTACCCTACAAAAGAAGAGCTGTTCGTTCAACTTTTCTCAGCGCATGACAGTAAGAAGTGAATTAGCTCTGTAAATAATAACTTTGAGTTATGAACTTTTTCAAAACTGTATGATCATATTATTATTCTTATATCTCTAATGGTTTTTCTAACAAAAATCTCTGTAAATAATAGCTATATAAACTTTAAAAATGAAACTAAATATGAGCCGCGTCATGACATAACCAACTAATGGGTTTTGGAAAAACATCCCGCATCAGCACCCGCGCAGTCGATCAGGATCCAGCGTTCGCTTCTTTTTCCCTACTTTAATTAGATTTTGGGAAAGCAAACGTAGGGATCCTGATAGACTGGCGGATGCGGGGCTTTCTGGATCTATGCTGGTTGCAAACGCACTATGTTGGTTTTGTCGTGACACGGCTCATATGAATAAAATCAGTAAAATTATTTTACATGACCTAGTGAATGTGAATTACGTTAAAAATTAAGTTCACAACAAATCAAACTATTGATCAGAGATCCAATGACCAATACATACTTGATCTTCTGACGTTAATTTTCTTTATATATAGACAATATAGTAGGTATAAAAACAATATTAACACCAATCTGTGGCAAAGATCCTGAATGCATCGTCATGCTTGAAGCAGGGTTATATCCCGACATAGACTGTTTGTAAGCATATGGCATCGGTGTCTCCTTCATTAAGTTATGGTACATCTGCAACGCTTCTAACACCTTGGTGTTAATTAAACAAAAGGGCCATGATGGCCCTGGATCGCTCACCTGACACAACCGCATACAAGCAATGTCTTAGACAAGCATCATGGCCAAGTTTGATGACAACCGAGTCAAACATGTGACCTCTAGTGTGTTAAAAAGGTTTTTCCATATTTGGACAATGTGACCTAATTTTTGACAGGACACGACCCATATTCAAACTTGACCTAGAAATTATCAAAACAACCTTCCTGACCAATATCCAGGAAATTTGGATCAAAACTGCAGCCACAAGAGTGTTTACAAGATTTTTCTATTTTTAGCTCCTGTGACCTTGTTTTTTGACCGGACATGACAAATCTTCGCCATTGACCCAGAAATCATCAAAACAACCTTCCCGACAAATTTCCAGAATATTTGGTTCAAAACTGCAGCCACTAGAGTGTTAACAAGCTTTTTCTATTTTTAGCTCCTGTGGCCTAGTTTTTGACCGGAGATGACCCATCTTCTAACTTGACCTAGAAATCATCAAAACAACCTTCCTGACAAATTTCTAGAATATTTTAATCAAAACTGCAGCCACTACAGTGTAAACAATCTTTTTCTATTTTTAGCTCCTGTGACCTAGTTTTTGACCGGAGATGACCCATTTTCAAACTTGACCTAGAAATCATCAAAACAACCTTCCTGACAAATTTCAAGAATATTTTAATCAAAACTGCAGCCACTACAGTGTAAAAAATCTTTTTCTATTTTTAGCTCCTGTGACCTAGTTTTTGACCGGAGATGACCCATCTTCAAACTTGTCCTAGAAATCATCAAAACAACCTTCCTGACAAAATTCCAGAATATTTGGATGAAAACTGCAGCCCCTTGAGTGTTAAAAGCTTTTTCTATTTTTAGCTCCTGTGACCTAGTTTTTGACCGGAGATGACCCATCTTCGAACTTGACTTAGATATTATCAAAACAACCTTCCTGACAAAATTCCAGAATATTTGGATGAAAACTGCAGCCTCTGAAGTGTTAACAAGCTTTTTCTATTTTTACCTCTTGTGACCTAGTTTTTGACCGGAGATGACCCATCTTCGAACTTAACCCAGAAATCACCATAACAACCTTCCTGACAAATGTCCAGAATATTTGGATGAAAACTGCAGCCACTTGAGTGTTAACAAGCTTTTTCTATTTTAGTTCCTGTGACCTAGTTTTTGACCGGACATGACCCATTTTCGAACTTGACTAAGATATTATTAAAACAACCTTCCTAACGAATTTCCAGAATATTTAGATGAAAACTGCAGCCTCTGGAGTGTTAACAAGCCTTTTCTTTTTTTAGCTCCTGTGACCTAGTTTTCGACCGGAAATGACCCATCTTCGAACTTGACCTAGAAATCATCAAACAACCTTCCTGACAAATTTCCAGAATATTTGGATGAAAACTGCAGCCTCTAGAGGTGTTAACAAGCTTTTTCTATTTTTAGCTCCGTGACCTTATTTTTTGACCGGAGATGACCATCTTCGAACTTGACCTAGAAATCATCAAAACAACCTTCCTGACAAATTTCCAGAATATTTGGATGAAAACTGCAGCCACTATGAGTGTTAACAAGTTTTTCTGTTTTTAGCTCCTGTGACCTAGTTTTTGACCGGAGATGACCCATCTTCGAACTTGACCTAGAAATTATCAGAACAACCTTCCTGACAAATTTCCAGAATATTTGGATGAAAACTGCAGCCACTAGAGTGTGAACAAGCTTTTTCTATTTTTAGCTCCTGTGACCTAGTTTTTGACCGGACATAACCCATCTTCGAACTTGACTTAGATATTATCACAACAACCTTCCTGACAAATTTACAGAATATTTGGATGAAAACTGCAGCCTCTGAAGTGTTTAACAAGCTTTTTCTATTTTTAGCTCTTGTGACCTAGTTTTTGACCGGAGATGACCCATCTTCGAAGTTGACCTAGAAATCACCAAAAACAACCTTCCTGACAAATTTCCAGAATATTTAGATGAAAACTGCAGCCACTAGAGTGTGAACAAGCTTTTTCTATTTTTAGCTTCTGTGACCTAGTTTTTGACCAGTCATGACCCATCTTCGAACTTGACTTAGATATTATCAAAACAACCTTCCTGACAAATTTACAGAATATTTGGATGAAAACTGCAGCCTCTAGAGTGTTAACAAGCTTTTTCTATTTTTAGCTCCTGTGACCTATTTTTTGACCGGAGATGACCCATCTTCGAACTTGACCTAGAAATCATCAAAACAACCTTCCTGACAAATTTCCAGAATATTTGGATGAAAACTGCAGCCACTAGAGTGTTAACAAGCTTTTCTATTTTTAGCTCCTGTTGACCTAGTTTTTGACCGGACATGACCCATCTTCGAACTTGACTAAGATATCATTAAGGCAACCTTCCTGACAAATTTCCAGAATATTTGGATGAAAACTGCAGCCTCTAGAGTTTTAACAAGCTTTTTCTATTTTTAGCTCCTGTGACCTAGTTTTTGACCGGAGATGACCCATTTTCGAACTTAACCTCGAAATCATCAAAACAACCTTCCTAACAAATTTCCAGAATATTTAGATGAAAACTGCAGCCACTAGACTGTTCACAAGCTTTTTCTATTTTTAGCTCCTGTGACCTAGTTTTTGACCGGAGATAACCCATCTTCGAACGCGCTGTGTATTTAATTGAGGCAAACATTCTGACAAAGTTTGATGATGATCCAATCAAAACTGTGACTGCTAGACTGTTAACAACCCAATTTTAGACGACGCACGACGACGGACGCCAGACATAGCCCCATCACTATACCTCACCTTGACCACTTCGTGGTCAGGTGAGCTAAAAATTGAAGAAATATAATTAAAGAATAGTTCTTAAATTGAAACGACGTCTCCCCAAACAAGTGCTTAAGGTTAAAGACTTCAAATTACTTGCCTCTCATCACTATTTGTTCGAATCCTGTCAAAAACTTTCACCTGAGGAAATAACCCAACAAGCACTAAAATGGTCAGTGGTTCTCAAGCCTAAAATAATGCATGAAAGCGCATCTGAGGTATTTCACCACCAGTAAAGCTAGAAAGTCCCCATTTAAGTTTAACAAGCTAGAAAGTCCCCATTTAAGTTTAACATTTTTGCTATAACTTGAAACACAGACAAACAGTATTGCTCCTTGTACTTTCAATATATTTGATTTGACAGAACAAGTAAATTATTGTCCCAGTCACGGCTATGCAGGGATATTTGAATTCTGGATTTTCTTAAACTCATGGTTAATGGCTTAATGCCTGTCATGCCGAGACTATAAGACGATTATTATAGCTAAACTCCTCATGCAATTAGAGTTTAACATATATTTAGATGCCAAAACAAAACTATCAAACTTCCATGGCAATACTGATGTATACACACAAGGTAAGATCCCTAATCATTTGCCCAACTATCATCCGTTGCACTGCCCAAAGCATGGGAACACCAATGTTAGAATTGACTTGTAGTATATTAAATACAATATAAAGACATACTTATCAATCTTTTCCAGTTCTGCATCTATAAGTGGACCCATTGCTTTACATTGTTCTAGAAAACAAAACAAAGTTGAAAGAGTATTTCCTTCATACTGGATGGCACAAATCCAAATGAGCTTGGATGCTGATAAAAATCAGAACATGTTCAACAATTTAAATCAGGCCCTTTAAATCTCTACGCAGAATTAATACTTACATGAAAGGCCAATTATGCCTCAGAAATGCTATCAATCTTATTTCTCAAAAACTTTTATTTTGGTATCTTGTAACAGTTTCCACAAGAATACTCATCAGCTATAGTCATGAACTATCTTTGTTACTTTTTTTTTGTTAGCAATTGGTATAATTATAGTAAATAAGTATTTTTATTGAAGTATGGAAGTCAAAATACTACTTTGTTTACATTTACTACCTTTACAACACATTAATACATGCTCAGAGCTACTTTCCTCAGTTATATAACATCTAACATGCTTTAAATTCATTATCAAAACATTATTAAACAAATATTTGACAGTTCCAAAGAATTTAAAAAAATATGAATTTCTGAGGCATAATGCGCCTTTAAAACATCATTGAAATTTTATTAATACTTAAAGATTCATCATTTATATTTCACTTCTTATTATTACTTAAGTACAATGTCAAATAAAATCGAAGCATTTTTTTGTTACCAACACCATGAGTATATTTTCCTGCAGCAGTGTAATATCATTTATATTTCACAGACAAGTACAGAATCAATAAATTCTGATCATATACATTTCCATGATTAAATACAATTATCATTTCACTAAGAAGTATATCAATAACTTCAAATAGTAACTTTTCCATAGTAATAGATCTAGTCTAATATAACATACACTTCAAAGTTTTAAAAAACAACAATTTATAAAATCAATACCTTCTAACTGTAACATTTCTATGATATCCAGACATGTTTCTCCAGTGAGGTCAGCATTCTGTATCTGCTGCAGCATTTCATCTATCTTTGACTGAAATAATGACAATTTTTCTTTCAAGATGAACTTAAAGATGGATTATAGTGATTTTTTGGCTTATTTAAGAGCCGTTATTGGGTCATATTCCCAACTGAAAATAGTAAATTATTTTCCCAATCTGCAGGATAAAATTTCAAATTGAAAGTTACACAATAAAAATATTGAATAAAAATTCTAAAATCTTTGAAAATAAAGGTGTCTTCACTGTAATGGTGCTTAAATGTTTGAAGACATCCTAGACAGTGATTGAAACTTTCATTTAAAGATCTTTTCAAATAAAATAATTACAATTTTAAATTGAAACTGGAGTTGATTTCTATATTCAAACTTACATTTAAGCATTGCAAAATTTCAGTCATGCATTTTTCCCCAATTTTGAACAAAACACTGCTGAAATTCCCAATTCCATGGGTATGGGTCATGTTCCCAAAATCCTGGAAAAAATCCCCGGATAATGAAAAATGAAAGGTACAATTTATGATATTAACATTTTTGTTGAACTTAGAAATATGCTCTCTTATCATCAACAACTGAGATTGAAAATCAATCAGAATATAATGCTTGTTTGTTTTGTTTTGTTTGAAGGGATATTATGCTGAAAACGGGAAAGATGATTTTGGCTAACCTCAGGTGTTACAAACTTAAAGCAACACTAGTGGTCAAAACCACCCTCATCTGCTGGAGCTAAGAGAATCCAGTAATTTGAACCAAATTTGTCACCTTTTATGATCACGCATGAATATACAGTTGGTGTAATTCTGATGTCGGCAGCATCGCAGCCACAAGGGGAAAAGTTGAGGTTCGTTTTTACCATTATGCATTGTCAAAATGACTGAGCTACGGTATCTCTATTTGAACCATTCTTACCTCATTAATTTGAAGCTGTTCTGGTGCCTCAATCGTCCTTACTTGAACTTCTTCACTAAACTCTACCTTCCCTTTTGCTATACAAATATATAGAATAAATACATGTACTAAGATTAACATTTAAGCTAGAATATTATGACTTTGCTAACACCATAATATCTGGTGGTCTTCAAGTCACACAAAAATTGGTCAATATCATATTGGTCCTTTCATTTATTCCCGTGAAAAAAATACTCCTTGTGTTTAATTTAAGACATAAGCTCCACATTGCAAAATTTCAGTCATGCATTTTTTCACAAATTTTTAACAAAACGCTGCTGAAATTCCCAATTCCATGGGTATGGGTCATGTTCCCAAATCCTGGAACAAATCTCTGGATTATGAAAATTAATAAATGTATGTAAAGGTACAATTTATGATATTAACATTTTTGTTGAACTTAGAAATATGCTCTCTTATCATCAAAAACTGGGATTGAAAATCAATCAGAATATAATGCTTGTCTGTTTTGTTTTGTTTTAAGGGATATTATGCTGAAAACAGGAAAGATGATTTTGGCTTACCTCAGGTGTTACAAACTTAAAGCAACACTAGTGGTCAAAGCCACCCCCATCTGCTGGAGCTAAGAGAATCCAGTAATTTGAACCAATTTTGTCACCTCTTATGATAACGCATGGATATACAGTACAGTTGGTGTAATTCTGATGTGTCAACCCTTAAAGGCAGCATCGCAGCCACAAGGGGAAAAGTTGAGGTTCGTTTTTACCATTATGCATTGTCAAAATGACTGAGCTCTATTTTTACCATTCTTACCTTATCAATTCCCAGCTGTTTTAGTACCTTAATCGTCTTTACTTGAACTTCTTCACTAAACTCTACCTTCTGTTATTGCTATACAAATATATAGAATAAATACATGTCATAAGATTAACATTTAAGCCAGAATATTATGACTTTGCTAACACCATAATATCCTGTGGTCTTCAAGTCACCCAAAAGTTGGTCAAATTATATTGGTCCTTTCATTTATTCTAGTGGAAAAATACTCTTTGTGTATAATTTAAGACATAAGCTCACCATCCAGGATAGTTTCCTCTGACACATATATGCATGTATCAAAAAATCATCTTCCTGACATGGTCTTTAACCCATTTTTCATATAGACATCTTTTCACGCCATTCCCCCTCTTGTTTTGAGGCCTCAAATAGTGAAAAAATTATCCCATTTAGACACCAAACACTTGTTGTCGTTTGACGAAATGTTGTTAAAAAGTTGCATCACTTTTTCAGCGCCATCCCCCATCACTCCAAAACAATTTTTGCACTTGGCGTGAGACGGCCCTAAAACATGGCCCAGTCAACCTTAATAACATTGCTAACCAACCCAAAAGCCTCTTGACTCTATTTTAATTCCCATTGAGAAGTTGCAGACACATTGAAATCAGTTTTTGATTGAAAAATCATCGCAAAATCTAATAAATTTTTGGCAATGTTTTAGATGTCCTCTCTTGCCATGGTAAAAGTAAATTCATGCCCATTAGAAAGCTATACGGTCTTAGTCAACATCTGTGTCAAGTTCATGCTTATACCAAGTCAGTGTGACAGCCCTTTTTTCATAGTTTTCAATCAAGTTTGAACTTGTTTACACCAGAGCGACTACTTCAATGAAAGCACATCCATTTTTATCATATTTCATCTCATAACATACTTTTTTAATGCCCCTCAAATATTCTACCTTCAATATATCTCTCTTCGTACATCGCTGTCTTGACTTACAAAGCACCTCTTCTGAGTTTATATGCTTTGTAATATAGAAAATAAACATTTTTACAATACTACAGCATACATGAGACAATAACTTGCATTGGCATGGACTATCCCAATACAAGCATAGCCTATACATACCGTATCTAGTCTGGTCCCCACTGAGACAGCAGTCTGTGATACACAAACGATCCTACGCCGGGGATCCAAGCCCCTCTCGTCTCTGACCCTATACAACCACTTCACCTCTATCCACCCAGTAGAAGCGGAGTCAACAACTGAAATATACCATATGTCTTTCCAATTAAAATTCTCGAACAACTCACAAACACAATAGTAAATAATTTAGGCCACTCACCGAGACTGACAGATAGTAACACACTCGAAACAACAGTGCTCGAGACGACGGTACATACTACAACCTCACACGTCCCATTACAAGCCGTGGCCGCTGCACAATGCCAACCTGAGTTAAATGAGTGCCTCACATGCGACCGTAGTTTCGGCTAAACAGTATACCACGCAGAGTCTTGATATTTCCGTCCTGTCATCGACAGCCACAGGTTTGATTCTTTTTCTTGCAATTTTACATATCAGACAGAAGTATGAAAACTGATATTCTCATTACGCCCTTTTTCCTTTATAGATATCGTATCAAATTACAACTTCATTCCATACGTAAAATGGCGTCATCCATAAGAACCCGCATTTTTTTTTCATAAAGGCGAGCGGCGACCGTACATCATTAAAAGCACACGAACTTGTCTTGACATTAGGGGTCTGTATTAGACAGAGTTTCACACCCGCGTGTAAACGGTGCTTAGATAAATCCTGACCTGAACCTATGCAAGATCTAAACCGTGTCCTCTAAATGTATACAAAAATTGATTTGATGCCCATCAGACTGTCAAGTCTGCAATTCTTGAACCTGTTACATCGATAATGATAGCAAACATAGTTTTATTTATCAAACAGCAAAAGCTGCACACGAGCTAAGGCGACGTCGAGGGCAGCGCGTCCTTTGACAATTTTCAGGACACTTCAATAGCTAAAACAATTGCCTTATATAATGTAGAATCTATCGAAAAACAGCCGAACTAACTTCTCTATTGCAAATTCATCCTAGCCTCTGTCCTAGACCTATCAACCTTGGATACAGACCTCCTATTATGCTCTCAAATAAGTGTGTAAGGTTTTAACCTGATCAAAGTGTGACACAAGCCCCAACATGAGTGTAATAGATCCGAGAGTTAAATTTTAGAGTAACATAAGAACAACAAGAGCTGTCACAGGAGGCAGCGAAGCTCGACTAATGAAATACTGGACGCAGTAAGGAGGACAAAACAATGAAAGAAAAATCAATTATGTATAATTATGTATTAAGTTATAGTAAAAAAACAACATTTGTTAACATAAATTCCAAGATCAAGGGGAATAATTCTAGAAGTAGTCACGCTAGAGTATGAACCTTGTCACAAAACATGTGTGTCAATGATAAAGAAATATATATTTGAAGTTTCAAGAACATACCTTAAAAAGTAAAGAAGTTATAATATTTCTAAAAAGAAATACCTAAGCTTCACAAGAAAATAAATCTGTAAATATTGCTTCAGGAGTTATAAACATTGTCACATTAAAATATATTGATGATAAGGAATAAGTATTTGGAAGTTTGAGGCTAGATACCTTTAAAACCTAAAACACGTTTATAGTAAAACAACAACATTTTACTAGTAATAAAAGTCTAAGTTTATGCGGGAGATAATTCTCTGCAAAATATGGTGCTAGAGTTATGAACGCTTGTCATCAGGTAAGATCGTTATGATCTGATAACGTACATATGTTGTACAGAATGAGAGTTGATCCCTTTAGAAAATAATTAAGTAAACAGGTAAAAAATCCAATATCTTTTAAGAAAATTCTAAGTTCAAGGGCGAATGATAGCAATCTTGAAGATCATGTGTGCGTAGATTATGGCCCGCGCCGCCACGGACCACCCTTGTCACATACCCAACACCGGCCATGATGATAAGGCGTACATAAATTTTATATTTGAAGTTATGACGGTTGCATCCCTATAAGAAATAAAGACAATAACAGCGTAAAAAATAGTATTTTTTAGTAAAATTCTAAGTTCAAGGGGAAATAAACTCGTAGAAAATATTGGGTGCTAGAGTTATCAACCTTATCACATAAAGATCCGTGATTGTTGATTAGGTAACTATAATTTGAAGTATGAGTTGATCCCTTAAGTAATAAAGACCAGTAAACAGTTAAAAAACTAGTATTGCTTTATGGCAAAATCTATAAGTTCAATGGAAAAGATAAAATCTGAAAATACTTAGTGCTAGAGTTATAAACCTTTCACGTAAGATGTGGTTGATGATAAAAGGAACACCTATATTTGAAGTTTGAAGTTGATACCTTACGAAATGACAAAGTTATAGTGAAAAATAGTTTACTGCACCAAAACTTTAATCTGAAATCTGGACGCGGACGCCGACGCCGGGGCGAGTAGGACAGCTCTCCATATACTTCGTATAGTCGAGCTAAAAATGAAAAAATCATCCGAAATTCGGAGTAGACAGGTTCCGGATCTGAAATGTTTTTTAATAGCTATTGAAAATAGAACAGATAAAATCGGGACCGGACAGTCTTCATTTAGATAAGAAAGAATTCCGGATTAGAAGGCTTCAGATTAGCAAGGCTCCACTGTATCTTTAAACTGTTGGTGTTGTAGGTAGTTAACATATTGAGCATCAAATATTTACCAGCTTTGATCCAATATCTTTATAGTTTTTTAATAAATAAGGCAACGATTGCCAATTTGCGTTGACTGTCAACAGTGCTTAAAATTTCATGAGAAACGAAAACCCTTGGTTTAGCATCTGAGACAGTATGATATGAATGTTTAAACACGGATGTTTACATTTTTTCTTTCGCTGTCAAGTAGCTAACATCCTAATGCACAGGACTGTTAGGTTAAAACACTTTTAAGCTCAAAACTGTTAGTGGAATTTTTCATTAAATTGTAACTGACTGTTCCGTTGTTAGTCGCCGGTAGAAACCGGCGACTATATTTGTAACAGTTTAATATTATATCTATGGTAGGAGAAGGCCTTAAAATCTGAATATAAAAGCAAATCAATTACTGAACAAAGATCCTGTATGTTTTGTGATCGATATTGTTACTGTATGTATCACACACTTGCAAAATATTATATATGTATATAATTATGCAAATAAAACAATTTTCAAACATCCAAAATCTGATGTAAAAGCGTAACTGCAAATATTTGGCAACCATTATATTTTAATCAATAATTACATTGCATTCATTTTCTTAATGAATTTGGACTTGATTTAAAGAAAATAAATTTCTAATTACCTCCCTTTATTATTATCGCACTCTATATATATATAGTGTCGCTCGTCACGAGGTAGAGATCTTTTAGAGGTAAGTCTGCGTTATATATCCACACAGATCTACAGATGTCTATATTTGAGCGTAAATATTTATGAAATAAGCCATGAAAAATATGTGTTCACAGGATCTTTAAGGACCACACATATTGAGTGTGTGTGCTCAACATTCATCTAAAAATTCACACGACTCGAGCTAACGTTGCTAAATACAATCTAAATATACAAATCCACATCTTAAAAAGCAACATTACCAATTGTGCGAGTGAGAGAGATGACCGATATAACGCGGATCCTGGATGCGCGCGTGATATTGACCAGGTCAGCCAATGAATGTAGAGACTACATACACTATTCCTCTATATTCCCTCACAACTTATATTCCATACCATCGCATATATAAAGAATTGCACCCTAAGATTATGTTGTGGTGTTTATAACTCATCTGCAATTGAAGCGCTGATCATCAACATCGATGTGGTGAATGTGTAACATCGCGCTACATTAACCCCGTAGAGAGTGCAGCGATACACAGTCTGCGTATATTACATTGTTTATTAAAATCTATAAATAAGTAACAGATTTGCTGATAAGAGATACAAGGAACTTGGGAATTAGTTAAAAGGCTATTAGGTACGGCTGATTAGAGGCAAATGTATATAATAATTACAACTTATCTTTTCATTAATCAGTTCATATTTAATTCATCTAGAAAGGTCCTGTATACTCATAATATGCACATAATTCCAAGAATAAGTTTTACACAAAACCTTTTCGTTTTTTCTTGGTAAAGGCGTTAAAACTTGCACCTTCTGACAACGTTCAATTACTCTTAGCTTTCAGCCGACCCATGACACATCACCAAAATAGCATTTAGTCAGGCCTACAGAGCGCACGATGAGTTGGTTAATCGTCGTCTTCGCTAAATCCGTCAATTTCTGTCGCGCAGCCGTTACCAAAACGGAACTCCTATGACGTCTCAGCTGATAAAATACCGGAAACCTATTAGACTACCATAATAAAAGAAAAACCTTAATAAATATCTCTTCATAAGTATCAAATATCGTTCTATCGAACTGAAAGGCAATTCAAATTCGCTTAACCTATATATCGCTATGTACAACAGAATATTCATTTCAACTACCAATACTTTTATTTGTTTCGAATAGCACATTAAACCATATGTTTTTTATCTTTGCAGATACCACTTTTACGGTTTGAACTTGCCATTGTTTCATGCAAAAATTAAACAGTATAATTTTCCAAGCTCATCTCGCCACTGCGCACGCCCTTCACTCCATTGGCGCGTTAATTATCGCGCATTCTCGAAGTATACACTTTACGAGTTTCGATGTCTTGGCCTTATAACGGTATAGTGTCATCTAGCATGCTCGAAATACAAGCGTAGAATTACAAGATTATCACTCGCCCTTACCAAAATAATCAAACATTAGTAAAATATAAATAATGCTTAGAAATGAAACCATCGATTGTATCCACTTCTATGTATTTCCAGTATAGTCATAAAGAAATAATTAAACAATATTTTAGTGAAAACGTGTCTATGAAGGATATCATTTCTAAAGATTTTTCCTTAATTCCCTTTGTTATGTTTCATACCTATTTCGATCCGGAAGCTTTATCAACAAGTTTTTGACGAGGTAATCAACTTGAAAAACTTCATTAGGTGGAGGGATCTCATTGACGGAGGCAGTCGCAGTGCACAAGAATTTCATATCACACAACACACATAATTTACTGATCAGCTCTCATGCTTCCGACAACATAATCTAATTCACACACCCACTCATCAACATACACCACATGAAACAACAACGACATATAACATCAGAAGATAAATATCTATATATAGTCTCACCTCATCATCGGTGCTGACTGGCCGTCGTGACGCGTCCAGTAAGTTCTTTTGATCTCATCCAATCCACCTGAGTGGAGCATAACTCAAAGTATCACACACCTTTTCACCGACGCGACATTCTTAAGCAGACTCCCCGCCCTCGCTGAGTCCGGGCGTGGAAGTGTATAATATGTCTCGCCTTGCGATCCCCACTCGCACCTCCCTCAATACTCTGTCAGGATCTGCATAGTCCACTGCTAAACAACATAAGTATATAATAATATACTCCAACTCGGCTATATCTCCTAAGATGCTATATAGCGAGACAACCCCTCGTGCATAGACTATTATACATCTACACTATATACCAAGACATGCCAACCAGTATCATCGAGACAGTGGAGAGACTACATACACTCATCATACTACCCTCACATCAATTTTTCTCACAACACACAATATACATATATAAACCGCATGTATCCTGCGCAGTATATATATCCTATATCAAATCATCACGTAGACCGAGTAATGGCCAATTGACGATGCTGCTCCTACATATCTAAAAAAAAGGTACCGTCTACCACTCTCACTGATATATATAATATAGAAGAACGAGCAATTGTCTAACGCAACTGTGCGACATGAAGAATGCGCGTGTCGCTAAAAAGGCTAGCACTAATCAGACACACGAGAGTGTGACAGTGCCCATCAAAGCTGTCGAGACAACCAATACCCACGCACACACGTATCTTCTAAAACAATATACGGGATCCCTGGGAACGACCAGTTCAGAATATAGTTGTTTCAGAAAAGCCGGATTCGTATTACAATATATAAAGATCCCGGTAATTGGCCAGTTTAAAGAAATAGTTTTCAGAATAAGCTGGATCGACATAAAAACGTTAAATATATGCTATCCCGGCATGTGTCACACTATCTCCACACACTCCGAGTGCATCTCTCTCAGCTGCGGCGATGTGAGAGTACATAATAGCTCGTCCTACTATGCGCTGAGTATAGGCACACTGGCTGAAGATACCTATTAGGTCAACCTCCATAATATTTCCCCCGTTCCACCATTACTTACAATAAAAAAATAAAAATTCAGATACTATCATCGCCCTGTTCATACATACACACCTAATCAAATTCATATCTCTCTATCATATTATGATCATTATAATATAATCAATAACACTTCCCTCTAGCTCTAATACGCGTCCCGGGACATCCCCGATTCCCCCCCCCTTCATAATAGCTTGACAGTCGTGTGATGCTATTTCAGCGAATTCTCAACACCGCAAGTAAACACCCCTAACAGAAAAACAATTTAATTTAAGACACAAATGATATATAAGAATCAAACACGACTATCTATATATTATATATATCGCTGCAGCGCGCTCTATATCCAAATCAAATAACTTAAATTAGCCATTTACCTCATGCATAAATGCGTCACAGTCCTGCTGAGCGTATTTCCAGTCCCAGTCTCACAAATTGTTGATCAATGTTCAACTGTATGCGCCCAATTTGGACTGTATGCATTGCATACAGAATACTCATAGTCAATGTACGTGGTAAAAGAACAAGCATCACAAATGCACAATACCAAACTAAGTCTCACGAACACCAACATTAAAAAAGCAAGGGGAGTACACTATTGATAGACCCTCTCCCCACATATTGGGATAGACGTACCACCCAGTATATATCCCGTCTCACCACTCAGAGAGTTAGCGGAAGAAGACGAGCGACGCGTAAGAACACTTATGAGCACACACATATACAGTGCACTCGTAGTCAATAATAGCATTGCCAGCTGCAATAACAAATAATATATATATATATACCATAACCGCTAGATACGGCGCACAATACGGCTTGTCCCCTACCAACACAATACATCTACAATAATCTCTATCTCATTGACCAACACGTAGATATAGTGTACCGCCATATTATATAAATACAGTTAGCGTCTCGCGTCATTCACTCAATGCCAAAAATAATGAACATGACGTAATGCCGACCTCCGACACAGATGGATAGACAGCAAACAAATATGTCACTACAAGCGCACGTCGAATAAAAGTGCAAGCATGCATAATACTGTATTAACAAGAATTGTTAACAGATATTACCAACGTCCCCGCCTCGGGGACAGTTTTATATGCAAGCAAAAAATTGCTGCCTATTTTAAAAGATTGAGGTATGGATCAAAGGAACGCCTTTTCTGTCCCAAAATTTATGCATCAGATGTCTATAGCTGCCAAAGCAACTACACAATACATTTCTACTGAAAAAAATAAAATGCAATGTTAAGCTCTTGACCTCTTAGTGCTGACCCTTTGACATTGGCCGGTAGGTCCGGGGTTCGCTCTAGACAATCATGCGTGCGCTTGTTCCATACCTTCAAAATATACTTCAAGATCCTCTCAATATACATCCAAGGAGAGTGAGTGAGAGAAGAAAGCTCAGTGAGCCACCCAATAATACACAAACAACCTATATACTCTCACTACATGTGACCTATCCTTGATAGGTCAGACACATCTCGAACACATCTCCTTCATATCAACAAACATGTGACGTGGTGTGAAGAGTGATGTGTCAGACTTTTATTGCCCTCTGTGTCCGCCCTCCCAGCGTATCTATATCTCATATGATGTCGTAATCTCATAAGGACTCTAGACGACGCGTGTGGAGGAGCGTGCGATCACAAACAGTATATATCAGCGACCGGCGAATTTCATGTGCCTCCACGTTCGCACATCTCTAAATGTGTCATCTCACAAAAATCCCTTGAACTTATGAGGATCCAAGTCAACTACAATATTGAGTGGAGCGCGCGTGTGCGAGTAGACTATGTAAAATTTTTGACCTCAAATGTGACCTTGACCGACTCTAATCCTCAATCATCAATATTGCGCCAGTGACGAGCGAGTCTGATGCGTGGACGCTGAGCTTACCTTTCAACACAATTTTCATACCTAATACACTGCCCATATATTCTGAGAGAGTCTGAGTATGCACACACACACACATACAACACGTGAATAAAGCAGACTATAGTCTCCCTTGACCAAGTGCTGGACCTTGACCTGGGCAGGGTGGAGTGAATCACCCCGATAGGCCGATCTCGCCTCGAGCGACCAAACGTGTCTTCTGACACAACAGATGCGATGTAGTGTAATTCTATATCAATCGCAGTATGTACTATGCTGGCACAGTATTTACAACAAGTCCACTTCAAAGATATGCTGGCAAGAAAGTTATATAGACCGGACACAACATATACCCTCAAATCGAAAATGTTGACCTTGAATGAGCAAGTACGACCTTGACCTTGGAGGTAGGCGTCTGGTTGTTGCGCATGACACATCCTCTTATTATAACAAACATTTGTGCCAAATTATTTTAAATTCCTTTGATAAATGACAAAGTTATGGACCGGACACGAAATATACTCTTTAACAAACTTTGTTAATCTTTGATCTCAAAGTGTGACCTTGACCTTGGAGGTAGGTGACCGGTTGTTGTGCATGACACATCTAATTATTATTGTGAGCAATTGTGGCAAGTATTTACAAAATCCCTACAAAGATAAAAAAGTTATGGACGGGACACGACATATACCCTCAAATAGACATTGTTGACCTTGAATGAGCAAGTGCGACCTTGACCCTGGTGGTAGGGGTCTGGTTGATGCGCATGACACATCGTCTTATTATAACAAACATTTGTGCCAAGTTATTTTAGATTCCTTTAATAAATGACAAAGTTATGGACCGGACACGAAAGTGTGACGGACGGACAGACGGACGGAACTTAGACGGACGGACGGAGCCTATTTCTATATCACCCTTTTTTCTTCGAAAAGGCGGGGGACAATAAGCACAATAGCAGTGTCAATGAGTAAATTGTAACAGTAAGCAGGCAGTATGTAATTGTCAACAAAGCGTCGCATGAAAGTACAAAGCATAGCATAGGGTACTCTGCTACAATAAGCACTTAATAGCCAGTGTCCTACATGATGTGAGAATTGTACACATTAAGCAGCGCATCTCGGCTCTAATTTAACCTCAATAACATCCCATATAAATTCAGTATCATATAGACCTCTTTAGAGTGTTCCTGGATTTTGATCACTCTTGATTACGACCCGCTGACTAATCTGCTAACTTTAACCTCTCCTTAGCCCTTACAAAGTGACAACCAATTTGAACATATGATATCTTACTCGACCATCATAGGACAACAATATCTTGTCATGTTACTATGAATTATAACACTCCAGCGAAGAAAACATACGTGTTGTTGTTGCAAATGGCGTCACAGGAGGAAAGGGGATCCCCGTTAACTTATAAAAACCCCAATTCTTGCGGAATCACTCATTTAATTTTATATGTACCATTAAAATTGAACAAAATATTGCTAGATCTATATTGAAATTGACGAATTGATAATCGTGTTCTTCGATCACTGACAGATAAGATTTTATAGTTTAGTCATCCTTGGAAGAAATATCATCACTAACTGATAGTGATTCATGTGTAAATTTTGCTTGTGTAAATTTAAACATAATGTACTTGGCTTTGTTCTAAAACTTTAGTCTAATAGAATGATATTCAGGGCAATTAAAAATGAAATGGAACTTGTTCATGATTTCACATCTAGTTATATCAAGAACAAGCAAAAGAATATCTTAAACACCGAAAATAATACGCTGTCTTTTTTTTAAAAAGATTCAATTAAACATATAGCATATCAAAATATGTGAGTTTGATGTTTAAGAAAGGAACTCATGAAGTTGCAATTACATGATAGTGCATTCAGTAATCATAATGTATGATTGTATTAAATTTTAGCAAAACGTATGTTTCCATTGTCATAAAGAAGTATGGAAGCAAGCATAATGTAAGTCCAAATATCATCAAAATGCACAAAATTTTAATGTATTCATTGAATGAAAGGAACCCGATCCCAGTCTTTACTTTAGTTAACGTTTCAAGTGAGCGTTGAGAAAAAAAACATGTCTAAATATACTTAATGAAAGACGAATGCCTTGTAATATTCTCAGGCGTGTTTTAGGTTGATATTTCAATACTTTTTACCATAATATGGATTCAGTCATTTACAATTGAAATGTTACATCGAATGTATCTTTTTTTCCGTGGTACACGAAGAAAAGATCTTATTTAGAGAAGAGGGTCATATTTATTTTACAGTTCTAGAATTGATTACACAATTTCATTTTTAAGTATTTCTTATCCCGATTGCGCCGGATTGAAATATGCCATACAAATTAGAGATATTTTCATTTGTAATGGTAAGTGTTTGGCAATGGTAAGTGTTATTGAGCTGTGTCGGGGAGATGTGGGTTCTGCGATATTATACTTTGCATTGCTGACCTTTGTTTATACCTTTTTCTAAATAAAAAAGTATATACTTTTTATATGGTTTTCACCTACGTAGACGATAAGAGTTGTATTTCCTTTAAATGCAACGATCATGCCAACCAATGAAAAATCTAGAGAATAATTTGATACATGGCCAAACATAAAATATGGTTATCATTATTTAATGTACGACGTGAAACATGACAAAGATCTAATTATCTAATGATATTCAAGAAAGATAAATAAAGCTCTCATTATATTTTAATGACACTTGATCATTTGTAGACGAGTAAAGCAAAGTAACGACCACGACTTAAGTATAAAATCTAGTATGTTTAATCATGCTTTAAAATTGTCATTTAAAATGCCATTGTATCTGTAAAGGAACATAAAATTGTATCAGAAATAACTGCATTGTTCAGGTTATTATTTTATGGTCTGATATTAAGAACCAATAAGCTTGTCAATTTTGATGCAAACAGGAAGTTTGATCTCATATCAAAACAAACTAGCATTTACAATAAAAAAAAAACAAAAAAAAAAAAAACAAAAAAACAAAAAAAAAAAAATAACGCTGTACCATTTAAGTTATAATTAAAACTATTAAAAAAAGAATGTTGTGATGAAGGCACAACGCCCTGCTGGAGATTTATTTAACAAAAAAATACTAACCTATAGCTACTTAGTGGTTGTTATTATGTTTTGAATCATTCAAACAGTACAAATTAGTTATGCTTCTTTAGTATTAAATGATATATTTGTGTTGATAAAATCAATTTAATGTATCAAAACATTCGAAAATGAAACGATACCATTTGACAAAATATAATTTTGAGATTCTATCATAGTCTTATAAAATATGAATTATTAGTCTATGCTTTGTAATTATTCTGTAAAACATGCATTTATTGCTTATCTTGTTTTATTGTTTATATGTTGAAAATGCTAGTAGAGTCCATAGGCCAGTGTTGTTTATCAATAATTGATTATACATGTATATCGTACAATATTCATTTACATTTCAAAAGATTGGTTAGTTTTAATTAGATTTGCATAATTACAGTTAGCCTAATATGCAAAACAAAGTTTGATTTAAACTGATCATTGCTTTAGACTATGTAGTTCACATATAATCATTAAGAGGCATGTCCTAATAATTACTTATTTAATATATCAAATACTTTTGTTCCCCTTGCTTTTTGTTTACATGCTTTGATATGTTTTAATTTAATCCGTGTAAATTTAAAATAAATACACCAAATTAACCACCTTACTGGTAGTATGAGGAGAAGGGTTGAGGCTATTATCCGGGCACGTGGCGGTTACACACGTTATAAAAAATAACATAATATCATTTAAGGCTATGTAATTGTTACCGTTTACCATAAATATCCACAAGTAAATGTTTTGTCAGCTCTCCAACACCATACTTATAAACACTAACATTTTTGGTAAAGAACAACACATATGCTTATGCTTCAATTTAAAAAAAAACAGGCAATGTATTATGAAGTTGTACGTATTGCTTAGACAGTACATTCATATCTTTACTCGGAATATACCCACCAGTTTTAGGGTTATCTGGTTACATTATCACGGTGTGATTATAAAATCTTTTTTTTTTAAAAAGCCATTTCAGGTTTGTGCATAGTTCACGGATGTTATCTTATGATATAATCTGTTAACTTTGGTCAGCTTTCTACTCGTATTACAACTTTTAGTAATACTATGATCTTCATAAACATATGTATAAATGACCTAATATATAAAATTAACATGTCACGAAGATGATATCTACAAATTTTGTTTTTTTCTACAATATGTGTGTTTTAACCATTTCTATAATAACTTGAATTGTATTTTTTACCGTTTGACTATGTGAGTAATGTGGTTTCATATCTAAATAATTTTTTGCTTTACTTTTTTTATTTTTAAGTTTGTTTGATTTTCTCTACGTTTTTAGATTTCAAAATTTTTATTCTTGTTTCGTTTATATAATTATACGTCCATGTCGGATCTATGAGATAGCTCTGAAGTATTGAATTTAATAGCCATACTAAATCTGTAGGTAATTTAAGCCCAATAGAAATTAAAAGTATTTGAAATATTTATTACTTTATATAGTCATAAGTATACCCTTTTTCAAAATGGTATTGAGTCATTTTTATTTGCAAAAAATGTAAAAATAGAATCGGTTGATCAATATGTTGAAGAGAAAGCTTTTATATTTTTAAACACTACGATTTTAGTTGTTAAGTCGTTAAAAATATAAATAGGTACGTTTCAGAAATTAATACTATATGATTTCTGAGATCAAAATAAAACAACATGTCTTCAACTCGTTTTCATTGCATAAATTCTTCTAAACAATTGGCAGCATTACACAATTTTGTAGTCAAATTTGTATGTTTATTCTTATAATATTTCCGAGAAAAACGAATACGTTCAAATGACAAAAATGAAAAAAAAAAATACAAAAAACTCTTCAAACTTTGAATTAATCGTTTATGGACATAAAACCTTCATAATTCAAAGCATGTATCTTTACATACTAACCGAGTATGAATTTGCGTTTTCTTGGCTCTCAGAAATCTCTCTTCTACTCTTTCAAGATCTAAAGTTTGACAAAAAGTAGAAACTATTTTCATACAATTTGTTTTTTTGTCAAACCTTTCATCAACTGTCTAAAATTTTACATCAAAAATGAGTTTCAGCCATTTTCTTAAATTAATTGATTTAAAATTCAAAGCTTAAATTAGAACGTGTATTTTTTTCAGCAATAAAAATTGGGTTTTTCATTTTACGGTGAAATGGGGGGGAGGGGGTATTAAAGGTCTGCTGATTGCAACACTTTTGTGTGCATTCATTTTTATGATAGTGGATGGACTTTGTCACTATCAGGACATATGTTTTGAATAAATTTTCATAAATAACACATCTAGATTAAAAGGATTATTATACCTTTCATTGCATTTCTTTGAATGTAAAATCAAACCTCTATTCCAAAAAAACTTGTTATCATAATATTATATTTAACATCACTTTCTATAAAAATCACTACAAATCATGAGGTTTTATTCGTTCATATATCTTGATTATTATGACTAAATACAGTTACAATAGTGAATTTAACTGTAGATATATATGTAGGCACACATTTACATGTAATGAGATAATTACCCTTATATAAAGCAAAATTATACCTTACGTCTTCTTCGTAGAAAACATTTTTACTTTCGTTGTGAAAGAAAGATTCAGATAAAGTTTCAGCTGTTTTGGTAACATGATTCTTAACATAGAATTATATTAATAATATTATAATAATTATATAAAATTGTTCATAGGAGTTCTATACTGGAAATTTATTTTAGCACGGTATAATTAGACATGGTATATAGAGGTGTGCCTTGAAGGAGGCAGACTGAGCATACTTTTTTCTCCAGGAAAATATTATTTTTATTCAACGAAACTGGTTGTAAGTAAAGCATTACATGCAATTTTCATAACAGGTGAAGATTTCAAAGGGAGGAATTAATGTTTTACAAAAACAAACCTATCGTTTTCAAGCGCATGAATGTTGGAATAATTCAGAATTAACATTTCATTTCAGTCTACTATTTGTAAGTGTAAATTATTTTTATATATTAAAAATAACAAAACTCTTTGATTTATAATGTTTACCCAGTTGATTATATTTTCTTTGAAGATATTTCACCAGAGTAACCGCGATTTCTAAACGAGAGTTTTCTCCATTTGACTGCGATAGGACCTGCTCGAACTTTATTTCATTGCGAGATATTTCTTAAAACCGGCAAAAGACTTTCGCTGTTTTGAGTCTGTATTATCTGTCTTAGAACTCATTATCGATGAATAGTAGACAAATATTACTGTTGTCTTCGTTGTCTCCAAGAAGTAACCAATGCTTCGCTGGTTTTCAATATTGACAGTATTGCTTATCACAGTGTCTTGTCAGAACATTCACGGTAAGGAGAATATGAAATAAAAAGTACCAAGGATTAACAAAGCAAGACGATGTTTTATGCACACAATCTCGTGTAAGTATATTGTGGTTGTCAATTTATATGTCTTGCAGGTACTTTCTTATAGCCCAGCGGTAAAATGACTTATTTTTGTCCGGTCCTTCGGGAACATTGATTCCAGCACATTTGTATTGACAATATTGAGTGGCTCTCAGCCGGTGCTAAGGGCGTGAGGGATGTTAGATTCTTTCATAATCCCCCTTGTACAGACTCAATAAACCGACTCTGCACTATTTATGTAATTTATTTGTTCGAAATGGTTTCTAGGGTTCAACCCTTTTTCCAGATTTCTGTCTAGTATGCTACTACTTACATTGAGCAAGTTCAGTCTTCTTATCCTTTGGTCAGACACTATACTACTAATTATAATATCTCAAATTTACAAGGACAATTTACGACAACTTCGACTACGGGGAAATAGAGCAAATTGTCCGAGAAGCAGTTTTGAAATGTAAAAATGTCAACAAGCAATCCCCTCGTAATTTTATAGTATTACATTAATGAATACAATTATCATGTAAACAAGCTTGCATAAATAGCATCGTTGTTTGTTTCAAGAACGCTTAACACAGAGAAATCATTTTATCTTTTCCTACTATTTCTAAATAAATTTTGTAAGTTTTGTGTGTGCATTGTTAGATAACTTAGTAGTCAATTTGATACAATCGTTTCACTCATCAGACTGATTTACTAGAGATTTGTGCGTATATGAAGTAACAGCACGCAGAAGACAGGCGTGATCATTTTGACATAGTCTACAGTTTTATATCACTTGTATTTCAAAATGTTTATGCGACCGAAGAAACATTTAAATACACAAGATAATTAATCGGTTACATTCTTAGCAAATTAAGGTAGAATTCAATACTTTAAAGGAACATTTTTAATATTATATATAATGTGTGCCTACAATATAGATATTAAAATATTTTTAATTCTATCTTTAAGAAATCTAACACCACATTTCATATTGTGAGGTTTATGACTATATCAATTATCAATTGTAGGTAAAGTAATTCAAGAAAGGTATAACATTTTTAAATGCAAGGTACAAATAATTATTATTACAATGTTATATGTAATTTCTGTATTTACGGATGTAATTTAAATTTGCGCGCGCACGTGCCTGTGCGTGCTTGAGTGAGGGGATGTTTGTACATACACAAGTCACGTAAACCTTTAGCTCGTATTCATTAACACTCATTGTTTAGTTGTAGAAACAGAATAGTTTTATACAAAACCTTAAATAGATTAGCACTATTTGAATACACAAAACCATCGTCATTTTAGATTTAATTGCAATTTACACTTATGTTAGAACTTTGAAATGTCCTCATACAATACTAAATTTTCGTTTCCTTGTCAACTTTATTTATTATGTGCGATAATGACTATAATTTTAGATTCAGAACCTAAAAACGATATCATCATTAATTTACACAACTATAAAACTATCATAAGACATTGCATTTAAATTTCGAACTATTTTTTACGTCAATTTACTATTTCCTTAAATGGTGCTTGACGATTAGGCACAGTTGCTAAAAAACCCTCGATATCATTTTTTTTAAATATTTACTGTCATTATTCATTTCTTTTCATACTCAACCTTTACCTTTATTAATATTTTTGTTACCGCATTACGTTGCCCTTGATTTACAACAATTTGTTCTTGAAAATTATTAGAATTACGACACAAAATTATGGAAGCTGTGTTCTCTTAACGTTGTCCACTTTGGTTATGATATTTTAAAATTAATGGCATCTATACATATGCAATGTTCAAACGAGAGGATAGAAACATGGAAACTATTGAAAACTTTCAGTAGAAAATCAAATTTTACAGCGTAATTGCAACAAACTAAGCACTGAGAACGTTGTTTGTCCTGTAAATATGATAAAATGGTTTCTAGCCGGAAAAATTTCCTCCAAATGTTATAGTTACAAAGTTGACAATTGGATAAGGTACAACATCTAAATATTAATGATAATTGTTTGACCGTAACAAAGGTAGAAGGCCAACATCAAAAGTGAAAGGGCTATAGCACACTGACCGTAGCTTTCACAGAAGCGATTGGTCGACTGCTCCGTCGAATGAGAATTCGTCGCAGTAGCAGCGGATAGATTTGACTTCTTCTTCATTGTCCGGTTCATCCTTAAAAGCGACAGCACAAGATGACAAAAAGGCCTTTTTTATCCGCTGCTTTTCTGACGAATGCTTCATTGATTCAGCAGTAAACCCACCGAGAGCTATGAACTGTGTTGGTTCTATATAGCAAGCTTAATAGGACGTAAATTAAAATATGTCTGTTCAAATTTATATATCCATACATTTAATTGGTGAAATTGCTTATGTTGATACTCTATGTCTTTGTGTCACTTTTTTATGTTTAAGTTTCAGAGACATTCACCTCCGTCATGCATGAGTGGTTTGATTGGTTTGTTCGCATCACGAATAATAATATTGTCGTATTCGTTTGGCTTGTTATGCTTAAATGTGAAAATAGTTCAGAAAACGGCGTTAGGTTTTTATTCCCCAAAAACATCAACGTGCAAAGGTGTTATTGTCGTTGCCATCGCCTTTGAAAACATCATAATTATTGTCTACACGTTCATTCAACTTCTAATCTAAGGCGATTTCATCATTTTCTCATTTAGAATTTTGCTTAAAGGTCAATCTAGTTTTCTTACGTCAAGGCAGGGATCATGATCATTTAGTCTTGTTGTTAAATAATCACCCTTTTTCTTTCTCGTTTGTTTGGCTGAGTTTACGGAGCACCTACCATAAATGCCACCGAAACAAGAAAGATAATTTAGCTAACCTAGGGTGTTACAAACTTGAAGCAACACCAGGCGTCAAAACCACATTATTTGCTGGAGGTAAGAAATACACAGACTCCAGTTGTTCAAACCAATTAAGTCGCCTCTTATAATCACGCAGGGATAAAAGGTGGCAGCATTTCTGATGCCACAATCCTTAAAGACAGCCCCTCAGTCACAAGGGAAAACCTTTTTTCGCATAATTGTGTTTTATGAGCAATTTATGTCCTAAATTACTTTAGGGGAATTCCACAGATGATTCTACAGAAAAAAGGACTTAATATGTGTCAAAGTTCTTATATAGGACAAATGCAAACAAAAACACATTGCAGTAAATGCTTATTTTGATTAACCTAATCTATATTGTCACTGCTTTTTCCATGAACTTGTAATAACACACTAACATTAATGCAATAACATTAATTGTGACAGTCAACAATGCTTTGAGATTGTATGTTTTCTTTCAAGTACAAAAGGATATATTAGCGACGTTCACTGACCCACCATATACGCATCCACACAAAGCCGGATAAGTGTCAAGTAACCATTATTTTGTTAAACCCCCCCCCCCCCCCCAAAAAAAAAAAAAAAAACAACAAAAAACAAAACCCTACACAATTAGATATATAACAATCATGTTTTTATAAGCATCGTCTCTAACATAATCTTTGCTGCAGTCTGGAATATATTTATTTACAGACATTATCTCATGGTCTAATATTTATTGACTTTATGCTGACACACCCATAAGTTTAAACATAGTTTATTTCAAGCATCTTTACAGTATATATACAAATAATTACAATAATTAATGTGCACAATACAGACATAAATTGTTAAAAAAGGATTGGGTTCGAAAGCTGAGCTCATAATGGCCTTTCTTTTTATAGATATACAATGCATAAAATATGGTAACACAGAATACGTGACTTGTTTGAGATATCTGATTTACATCCTTATATTTAAGTATTTAAAGTCAAGATTGTTTTTTACATTTAGTTATAATCTAGAGCAAAATATAAACTAAGAAACAAAATTGAAAATGCAAGACCGTATCACTTTCTTAAATAGAATTAAAGAGAAACAAATCAAATTTAGACAGAAAGTAAATATATAGGGAGGAACATTCAGAAAATTTAATTTAGAAAAGAAGAAATAACTAAAATATGGACGATTGTTTGAATAGGAGGCAAGCAATTGATGTGAATATGCTCAAGAGAACATCTTGCTTTCTCGGATGTAGGCATGGGCTGCTTGAAACAGTATTCTGTTTGCATCATCGCTAATGTTTTAGCAATATTTGGAGAGTTGCTGAACAAATGGTAGATAAAGTGTTAAGAAGACATGCCCTACTCTCAACATAGCGTTGACATTCAAAGAAAAAGTGGTAATTACACACACTAATTGAGTGCCCCCGCTCTCAAATTATTTTATTTTATAAAGTCACTTCCTTGCCTGTCTGCATTTAAGAAGCCAGAAGCAAAATCGGAGCAATGAACACGTTCGTCCTCTCACTTTTACATTAATTTTGTTTGATACAATTATTAATGTTTTTAATTTTAGTGTCAGAAAAAATCTAAACAATCTACTATCCTTTGAATTTTCTTTTTGCTAATAATTTTCTAGGACATGCCACTAAGTCTGAAAATGACGGCAAACAGCTTCAAGAAATGAACTTGACATTACTTCGAAGTCAACCCAAATCGCTTTATCGCAAAAATGAACGTACACAAGCAATCAATCAATATAATTTGTTCACCAAATAATGATGGAGTTCAATATGACATAATGTCTTGCTCCAAAGGTTTCTCAAATTATATTTTTCCATATGTAGCGTATAAATTGATTAATTTAAAAGTTTTTGCTTTAAAAAAATCAGAAAATGTACTTTTATTCCGATCTTTCCATTGAGTAATATGCTTTATGTTTTACATTTATGCGGGTTTGATTTTATGAAACATCTATAAAACAAATAAAAGGTAACATGGTAACGAAGTGAAAATAAGTATACGTTTCGTATAATAGTGTATTATGATGCAATTGTGTCAAGTTATTTGTGCTTTTGTAAAATTCTAATCATAACATTTACAAGCTTCCAACTCAGCTTTTCATTGAATGAAACGTGTCACATTAATGGTTCCGCGATAACTGCAATATGAACACATCAGCAGATGTTTCAAAATTCATTCAAAATTTTAACAGCGCTTTAGCCGATGCTGTGGGGAGGGGTGTGGACGGTTTCAGTGCATGAACAGACTCATTCAATTTTGCTGTGTCGGGCTTTAATTAGGGTTTCTGTTATTATATATTTAAGGACACAGATTACAAAATATCAGTTGTTACCCTCATATTAATTATCTTACAGAGTAACCAAATCATTGACCGACACATAATCTTTATATTTTACTCAAAGATATTAATGGTTTCAAAAGAATGAAATTCAATACATTTTTGTAAATTCAAATTGGTAGGCCGGTGAATCAACATACATTATAGGAAACATGTATTGCCAGTTTGCTGGATAACATTTAATAAATTCGGGAAATCGTTATATCTTCAAGTTGTAAGAAATACTTTGTCAAACATTTCTTACTGTTTACAGTAACTACTGAAATGTATTTATATAACACAAAAAACATCATGCATTGGAAAAAACGTTTGTTTAAACAGTTATCCAATGCAATTTTTATAAATGGATACTATAATTATATAGATAAATTTAATTTATGCTGTATTTGTTTTATTTCAAGATTAAGGGGGTTGCGTTCATTGAACGCCGCCTTTCCTTGTTGATCTATGTTTATCATTTTTGTCATTATCTAAAAAGTATGACAATAACAAATGAAGTATTTTTCAGAACAAGAAAAGATTTCCTGGGAATTAATTTTACATTTAAATACATTGCCTCCACAAAAATGAAATCCGTTTAAGACCAAATTCATTGCATTTTTTGTCTTTATTGAATTGATCAATTCTACTTTACAACGCTTGATAACATTTAATCAAACAGCATAATATTTTGTGAAAGTGATATTTTTGCAAGGTTTGCCCATAATGCATTTGTAGCGTTTAGATACAAAAATCCTGAGACAACATTTTATTGCATTTCAGTATGTATTTATTTATGAAAACCTATCAAGCTTACTCTCTACTCGACTATTCAATACAATTTCATTAGACATAAATTCTAATTTACTTCCCGAAACTGAATTATTCTAGACAGTTGCCTGCTTTGAAATATCTTATTGCATTTTATATGTTATAGTTTAACACATAAATCTGCTTTCAGCGCAGTTTGACATTTGTGATAGTGCAAAGAAGCTCGCATACAAACCTTGTTCAAGGAGACATTCATAGGACCTGGGCGTTAAAATGTTCCAAGAGTTTGTAACGTTTTAGACATTACCTCGGTCGTGCAGTCTTTATAAAATGTTCCATGAGTTGATTTACTTGTTAGTGTAAATTGTTGTTGTTTCAAAATGAATTATTGAATGAATTTTATAACGTCAAGTCACCCAATACGTATCTGTCATGTCTGTCAATAATATATTTAGATTTTGCAAACAAGTTTTTTTTCCGTTAAATGAGAATGATATCTTCATGCATGACCAATGTAATGAATACTTATGCTATATTTTGTTGAAATAGAACATTTTAAGTGATGCCCTGAATTTGTTATATGAAAAAAGTATAACGGTGCGTGATATCGTGCTTTTATCAGTTAATGCAAGTTTCTCTTTCCGTTAATGTGTATATTCGCGCGCAATTATATGTAATAATTATTTAATGCACTTTTTACAATGTTTCAACTAGTTTCTCTAATCGTTCATCTAGAATAGTGTGAATCTAGAGACATTGCTTAAAGGCGCCGGGCAAAAGCTTACTAAGGCATTGCAAAAGAATCATTTAATGAAAAAGGTTTTGTTACAATTTGAATCAGTTGATGTTTTTGTTAATCAATACAATACTAGTGCACTTTTTAAAAAAGAAATGCATAGACATAGAAGAAATATACAAATATAAACACAACTTATAGTTGAAGTTTATTAATTTCGGAACCGTTGTAAACATAGTATGAATCAGTGCACTAAATAAAAGGTAAGTCATGTGCGTATGGATAGTATTATAATACTTATTGGTCAAACTACTTGTAGTGACATATTGTAATGTAGTGGTAGCGCGCAGGTCCACTATACAGTTGCAGGTTCAAATCCCAGAATTTCCATTTTATTAAAATTATACAATGAATACAGTTATTCAATTGAGCTTTTGTGCTGCACGCGACGTAATGGCTTGCAACGAAAATCCTCTATTTATTGCGAACACGCGAGTCCTGGGCTGTTTGGTTGAGGTGTATGTTATGGCGCTGTAAGAAGGTCGTCAACACACATTTTGTAATTGATTTAAATGCAAACTTGTCATCGCAAATAGTGTTATAAGGTCCGTTATCTATTTTCCCTACCGTGTGTGCTGGAAGATTAGGGATACGCTTTTGATTAAGCGAATTGGTGAAAACCTCGCCATTAATTTCTAAGTGGTAATCACCTATTCAGGTACTCCAGCGCCAGCGAGACTGAGAGTGCCACAGAGGTTGTAGGCAATGTTTGAATTGTTAACTTGAATTGTATTGTAAATTATTATCTATGCTATAATAGCATTCTCTTGAATAAAAACCATGGAAAAATATATATACATGTATAAAAAAAGTGTAAATAGAAAATAAATAAAATGGAAAGTAAAAAAAAAAAATACAAAAGGCGTAATAAAAGTATTACATCCTAGTGGAATTTGAACTTACGACGTCCGCATGTAAAACAAGCACCATAGCCACTACACTATCAGGCCATTTAATATTCAAATACCTATGTTCATGGTAATGGGTTTTCGTATATGGCTTTTCTCCTGCTACCCTTATGTACTTTTTAATTTAAGATTTCGATCTCCATCATATTTGAATTACCAGTACAAAAAAAAAACACCAACAGTATTAAAAATGTATTCTTATTTTTTGTCTTATAACATGAACTTGTGATGGTACATTGTAACCGTAAACGAGCATCACTATAGCAACACTTAAACAACACACCACTTGGGAATACTTTAAGTTATTATCTTTGCTAACATTACGGCAATGTAGCGCTTTTATTGCATTTCTATAAAGAATTGTAAAATAAAATTAGGCCGCGCTGTGAATATAAGAGACGGAAAGATGTCATCAAATACTCAGATACGTTTTGAAATCATTATTGTGTCTTACAATTCTATATGTTGCCTCAAGATATAAACATTCAAACAAAGAAATATGAAGATATGTCGTGAACAGGTTTATCTAAAATATTGAAAACCACCACTACCAACAATAACAAGGAAAACAATACAAAAAACATTACAAAAACACTTTATGATATTTAATATTTTGTACGGAAGTCAAAAAAATACCTTTTGTACATTTTACTTTCTTTCTGACAAATAAGTTTACATTTAACATATACTATTCTGGTTATAAACATCTAACGTGCCTTAAAATTAATATTTAAACGTTATAATATTCCTATTTATCCTTTCTAAAGTAAGAACATTTTCTTATTTTCCCGGGCATAATTTACCTGCAAGACATACGCTTGCCAAACATTTAATTGTCCACACATGTTCAGTACTGTAGCAAGATAAGAAATATCCCTTACATTTACATATATTATGATCTATGTTACAATAAGTGTTAAAATCAATTGCATCTTAAACTATCACGAATACTATGAATATTTAATCAAACACAATAAAATTTAACAAAGAATTTTGCACTTAGCTTGTATTTGTTTGTGTAAAACAGTATGCAATTGTATATGAATTATATACATGTGTATATCGTATATACTTTTTTACATGTGTTATACACGTATGTATGTTTTGTTTGCATGTGTAATGGTCACTTAACCACTCAAAGTTTTAAACATTTGAACAAACCTTTTATTAGTTTAACATTACTAGAAAGGATATAACATTAAATGCACCTCTCCCCCAAAAAGATGGAACAATACATTCAATAAATGTCTAGTTAGATTTACTTATTGACTTCTTGTCATTAAATGACCAGAGGACACATTCATTTTTATTAAAATATCATCCGGAATGTTGGTGAAGTATACCAATTGTACATGATGATGAAATATTGTCATAGAAAATAACAATCACGACCGTGTATATCCAGTAACACAGTATCACGAACTGTTCAATAGTAACGCAGAATTGTGCAATTTTATGGTCGAGACGACACGTTTTACAGTAAATAAAATTAATAAAAATGAATTAGCGCATACGGTTGCTGAAACATTACATTTTTAACCTCATTTAATTATTCCATTTAAAGTGTTTGTTTTACAAGATCATTCGTGAGAAAGACGACCTGGTTAGCGTATAGAGGGCGACATTTTTACTTCGTGTATATGTATAAACACAATGCGGTTTTAATTTCATAATTATTCATACATTCGGTAAACCTGAGGCATTTGTAAAGCTATAGTTTATCTGTCATACATGTGTATAACTCTGAAATTGGAAAATAAAATTTTAACGAGGCAAAACCACTTTCGCGAATGATGCATAAATGAAGCACTCATGATAAATGACCATGAAGCACAATATGACCCTGTCTGTCTAAGATATACCGAATGTCAAAACAAGTTTGAAGTTGTTTATTTATGGAAATGATTCATACTTAGATTTAACAACGAGTATTACTAGACAGACCTATTAAAATAGAAAAAAAACTTAAAAAAAGGAAATTAAAACATTTTTACTTTAATTTTCCTTTTTAACGTTTATTTGTTTCCTTTTAGAAAAAAGTTAAAAAAAAAAACAGGTCGAGCGTCACCCCCGTCCAGCGGTGGCTCTTGTTAACATAACAAATTACATTACCGTTTTTTAATGAGACGAATTTCAGTGAGATTATTTTTATAAAATAAACATGATCATTATAAAGTAAATGTGGGAGAACTGTGGTAGTAAATGACTCGTTAAAACTGAGATGTTTATTTTTACTTCCCTATAACATTATTATTCATGTGAATAATGACATAAGATATACACGGTAGGAGAGGCATCGGTGTCATAATTACTTTAAGACATGATTTTATGGTCAAGGTTTTACCTAGGAACGCTTAAATATTGTATTTTTGAGAGATTTAATGGCACTTAACTTAGTGGTACGCCACAACTGTATATTATACAACTTTTCGGGGAACATCCAAGTCAAGTCAATGAACCTGACTTATGTATGTTCACTAAGGCCGAAGATTTGAATATACACCAAAATCCTCATACAATAACTTTTTTATTATATGACCAAATTAAAATCATTTAATGTCGAAAATGATATAAGTTGTACATCAGCAGAAGCCCTAGTTAAGAGGATGGAAAGTTGCTTACCTATTTCAGGCATTCTTTCTCTTTTTCTAAGGCGTATTATCAATAGAAAGCACAGTGAAAGAAGTTTTTTTCTGTTTTTGTTGTAAAATTGTTAAGTGTTAAGTGTTACTAAAAAGTTAGCGTTTCAAAGAAAATATCCTTACTTAGGATTTCTATGGTTTTACCCTTTGATTTTCGAGCAGCAAAACATATGCACATTTTCATTGCGTCGTGTCTCCTGACTTTAATAAGAGGAGTGAATTTAATTACAGTCTAAAGTATTTTACTTCACAAACAATTTAATTCAACAATCTTGCTCAGCACAAAAATAGTGTTCGTACGTTCTAGTACTAAGGGTACACATAGGACTTTCTGTGAAATGCGACCCTGTAATATACACCTAGTGTTTGTTAAACGTAAAGTTGTTTTTATTGGTCGGCTAGAACCCATTAACCCAGTAAAGCCTTTAACTATTTGTTTGTAATTTTAGACGGTTAGATTAGGTTGTTTTTATCAATATTAACATAGATATATCACTTCTGTTGAACGTTAGCTGCAACACGGGAAAAGGTAGCCAAATTATGATGATATATATATTATATAGAGGATATTTGTTTGTTTTGCATGTAAGATTGAAATATAATTTCACTGAGTGAACACCAGATGTAATATTCTTACAAGTGGCGTAGCCACGAGTGAAAATATAATAGCTGGTGTTCACAAATGAAATATATTTCAATCTTATATGTAAAACAAATAAATTTTCTTTTTATTTCATGCTTTAAAGTGATTTTAAGTATTTTTTTTACTGATTTTGCCGCGTAACGTCGCGCATTCTCCTTTGTGACGTCATCACATCATGACGTCACATCATCAATTTTGAAATATAGGTCTGTTAAATTTCTCTAATTTTGTTACATTTTTAACATGATGTATGATGACATCGACTTTATTTTCCTAAAGAAGCAAAATTTATGCATGACAGCATGTATTTCTGCCTGTTATTCTATTTAGTTATGGTTTTCTTTTCATCCGCATTCAGATATAGTCCGGCTACAGGGAAAATTATATTTTATAAATTTCACTAACTAGTGGTTTATCAGAATATAATCATCTGATATATTACAATAAAACATTAGAAAGCATGAAATAAATAACTTTTATAGACATGTTTAATGATGCTATATGGCTACAATTTAAATATTTTATGACAATAGTTTTTCTTTTCATTAATCCAAAGTAATGAGTAATTACACGTGATGCATATACTTTAAATGTTTATTTGAATCCAAAACGTCTAACAGGATTAAATCAATCAATAAACAAACGCTCCCGAAGAGAAAAAAGTGACATTATCAGAGAACCAAACAACAATTAGCACTAAAGATTATGTAACTAGCACTAAAGATTATGTACAAATTTTACCGATTGCTTTAATAAGTATAAACCTGTAAGATCTCCTTATTTTGATTTCTACAAGCGGACATGTACCACCATTATTCTCAAACATTTTTTTATTTCATATATCTTTGGAACGCCTTCTATATGTCAATGTAAATAGCTTTTTATGTGATAACACTTTCACAACAAAAACAGAAAATATCAAATAATAACATAATTATGATAATTATGAAATGGAAACGAAGTATCATTACATTACACGTAGTACATGTATCATTAGCCAAACGGTGAACAAACATCATATAATTATCAATATTGAACTCACGAAAAAGTTCAACCATATTGTCTTTAATGTATAGAAATGTTTACGAAAATGACGTTGTTTTTATAAACTTAAAGTCTTATTGCATATAATTTGATAGGTACATGTATGTTTTATACGTATTACATTTAATTATTTAGATAACATTGAATTACCTCGTATAATGTCTATCACATCTACCATCCAAACACTAACGACTATTTTATAGACTAGCAATGTAATTAAAGTTGACATTTAACAGTTATAACGTAAGAAAAATTAACTGTTTCTGGAAACATGATGAAACAAATAAGAGGATTTTTGAGAAATTCAATATTCAACTCGGCAAAGTCGATAATCAACGTAAAAAGTAAACAGAGGCTTTAAAACAGATTGCCTTCTTCAATGTAAAGAAAGAAACCATTGGTTAAACGCTTCTGTCATAAAAATGTTCAAGAACATCATTTATACATATTCACTTTCGGGGTTAAGATTAGAAATGCATTTTGAAAATTGTCTCTGCACTTTCTTTTCTAACAATCGGCAATATATTCTGTTAATACAATTAATTTAAAAGTAAAAAAACTAACACATTCTGAAATATTTTAAAAGGTTAGTGTTATAAATGTTGACGGGAACACACATACATCCTGCAAGTTTTAAATTTTAAAACATTTTAAAATTTAACTTCACCTTTATTAAACTGCCTGTAAAAGTACAATCTAAGTTACTAATGGTGTCTGATGTATTCACGACAGACATTCAATATATACATGCACTATTAATAGAATTCTACATAGTGCATATTTTTCCATTTACTTTTTATCCTAAAAGTACTTTTCCAGCAGATATTTACTGTTAAAAACTATTGATGAGAGAGCACTTTAAGAATCTAGTTCAGAAGTACATGTAGTTTTTTAAGTTCAGTTCGTGATTACTTGAAATCCAAAAGCAGCTAGAGTCTGTATATGTAGACCAGAAGCAGAAATGTAATACATGTACATGCCAAGCACAATCTTAAGATTAATTTGAATCCAAACGCATGAAAGAAATTGTGAATAAATATCTGTTTTTCTTTATTTAACATCTAATAATATATCCCCAGAAAAAAATAAAGCAAGATAATCAGTAAATTGAAGGACAACAAGCTAAGTCTTCACTTGCAAAAAGAAATTGTCTCGCTCCATTATCAATTTGTAAAATATATGATTTATTTTACTGTCAAATATATTTCTTACTTTTCAGAAGTAAAAAAATGAGTATATTTAAAAATGAGGTCTCTGTTAGCCTGAAAAGCATATTAAACAAAGATAATAATTTATTGTAGAATCATCCCCCCTTTATTGAGACAATAATGATAGCAGCAAAAATAAGGATAGACCAAATCAAGTGTTCAAAGACGTGAATTTTGTTATTGAAACTAAAGACGCAATTTTGTTTTCTTGTTATTATTCACAAATGACACATGGTCTATAAATGTTTACAACACATTAACTTTCAGTGATTGGCTAAACAATATTCAGATTACAATAACAATTTACCACAAGTTGAAGTCATTTAGACAACAAACATTATAACTAAATAGGGAAATTGTACAGTGTCGTACTGTCGACACATTTTATCTCGTCAATGGTAAAGAACAACTCTTAAAATATAATCAAAATACATGTAGATAAATATTTATTAAGTACAAATATACAAAAAGTAATTTGGGATTAAAATAACGTATTGGTACAAAATTACTTAGCAGTTTCCATCTTTTACGACGTTTACGAGAATTTTATAATACCTGTATGCTCTAGCTATATCAATTTAAAAGCGTTCTGCCATCGACCCTTTAAATAAGTCTACCAAAGCAATGGCAAATTAATTAGTTTTAACATACATGCAAACTGCTTTAAAACAAGGTTAAACCTAGACATAGTTACATACATTTAAATATATCTTATCTCATGTATTCTTGACTTATTAAATTGGCAGTTAAACAGTTTTGTTATTATAGTGGGTATTCAACCATGGAATTTATGCAAATAAAAATCACAAATTCACATGGTAATTAAGTATGCCTTCACATAAGGGTGTTCCTCCGTGCATTATTTTACACACGAGCCGGAACTTGAGTAGAATCGCCACCAAACCATAATGTGGTAGCTAGATATTTTGCTCTATGACTTAATTCCGAGCTCCTTGTAGGATTTTAACAAACGGCGTGAAGAGGTGAGTAGTTAAAAATCAACGACCATTACCACACGGCAACGGACACCCCTGAAAGATATCGTAACTTGGCACAATGCATTCATATGGAATTACACCCAAGATCCTTTTGATATCAATATCCGTAATAATGTTATACCTTTTATAGTTGTTTTTATCCAGATACTTATACGTATTACTGTCTTCTATTTCGATTTGTAAAACAAATCGGCATTTAAATCTTGCAACATAAGATTTACGATTTTTTCATAGTCAGGAATATTCAGTATGTTTAGTATGTGTGACATAAAAACAGTTAATGTAATGGAAGCACTTTCAATTTTTTAAGACAAATTAATGTACAAGTTTGTTTAGGTTAAACTTTGTTAAGATTTTGAACAAAATTCACCTATTTAACCAGTGTTGCTAACATATTCCATTTTTCTCCTTCAAATAAAAAAACAACAAAACAACCGGAATTCCTATAGAACGACCAAAACCGACTTAATTGAAAATGTTACAGACTCTGTTTGATTCAGCCTATTATGGACGGTACTGGAAATTGAAAATACCGTTCATGCCCCGTAGTACCGACTTAAAAGCAGAATTCAAACATCAAATAAGACGCTTAAATGGTGAAATTTTGAATATAGAAAAATCTGCAGATGTGCTCAAGTCTACCCGCTGATTGCAGTAGGATCTGGTTTGTTATTTATGCGTCGCTGCTCTAATTTATGAGCGACGTGATCTTTCTCTATGATAATTGATGTCTTTATTGGTTATTTTCGAAAAAATAAGGTTGCAAAGGATTACAATTTACCAAAAAATCATTTATCTCTCTCTCTCTACTTCCTTTGTATGTCAATTTCATTTGAGCTATCATACTGATAATGCAATGTACTTATATAAGGTTTAAATGACTCAGTATTCAACCTTGTATCACACATCTTACCGAAACGAAATATAAACTATGTAAATTAGGCAATACTGCTTAAATATTTTCTGTCAAACGAGTAAGGCTTCAACTATCAATGCTTAAATTATCTATAATTAAGAGGTACATTCAGTCATTATTTAAGAGAGGGAAATTTTATATACCACCTATCACAGGGATACATCAAAAGTATATATATGTTACAATAGAAAAGAGTATATAATATTTATACGACTATACCACCAGCAGAGCTATTCAAAAATGTCTTCTTACGTCCGTATTTTATAGATATAATAGCAAGATTTTACATTCTCGCATAAAACCTTTCGCGCCATTCAACGCTATTCAACGTTGAATTTGTCTCATGCTTATACTTTCTCATACTTAAAATCCTCTCGTGCGAATCCAAATATAAAAATCTTCGCGGCGATTAACCTTAATTTTCGCATGTCTCTTTCGAGAACTGTAACTTATTTACAGTACCAGTGTTTATATAGTTCTTCGAAGAAGGATGTTAAATCTCGCTATTTATCTATAACCAAAAGCTCGACTATTCTAAGTGCTTTATAATACAACAAGAGCCTGAATAATGTAAATATTTTCTAAGTTCAAAGGGGCCATAGTTTTTTCAAAATTCACAATTACAATAACTCTCACTATTTTTCGAATAGCCGAGTGTAAACAAGAGATTTAGTCAAGCTTAAATCGTAACAGACGATATTTTAACTGCCTCAAATAGGACACCATAGAAACCGACAGAAGTTGTAGCGAACTTGGTAGCGCAACTCACGAGTAAATTCAGTTCCTCGAGAAATGAATTAAATAAATTGGATGGCGATTTCCAGGAACATAGTTACTGTTGATTTTAGCATTGTCGAAACTGACAGTTGTTCGTTGGATGCTTATAAAACGCTTTTTTTGTATATCGTTTGACATTCTATAAAAAAAACATCAACATGACCTTTACTAGTCCCAGGCCCCCATCCACAAAATATCATCGGTCATATACAGCTAAACATTGCCATGGCAAGCTAAGCATGTGAATAAAGAAACTTACCAAATTTGGAGTCCAAAACGTTACCAAAACATGTTCAGAGACGGTTTCAATGTTAAATGATATGAATGATCTCTCTGATAAAGGCAGCCATTTTAACATTGTTTATCATAAATGAAAGTGAATTCTGTCCGATTGAAATAAGTGTTCGAAAATTCCGTGCGAATACAATTTACCTACACCTTTCACTGCTCCCAGCTTTAAGGCCATGCAAATATTTTCTATAGTTTTATATTTTCAACGTGAACATGCATTAAATTTCAATATATATATTTATAGTTAAATGGGTTTATTAATTTATCTGTTCTTTACACTTAAACGTCGTATAAGTCAGATACAATTACTCGTATTTTCTTCAAAAGTGTCTTCTTACAGACGTGAAGAAAACAGTTCGCTAGGACAAACAACAATTTATCCTCGGCTTCGCCTCGGACAATTTGTTGTTTATCCTAGCGAACTGTTTTCTTACGTCTGTAAGAAAACACTTTTGAAGAAAAACTCGTACTGTATCTATTACATGGCTGCAATTATAATTTTTATTGACAGGTGATAAATCACATGTCATGGATAGTTACATATAACGCATAGACCACAACATGCTTATCTGAATCCAACATTCGGACGTCACTTAACGCAATCAGTCATAAAATAATTCCAGAAGACAAACACATTGAGCCTAGAATAAACGGTGAAAAATTAAGCGAATAATTATAAGTGTTCATTGAATGACGCTCTTACATTTTTTACATAATTATAGTGTAATACTATTACCTTAAATTATTCAAGTAATATTGGCCTCGTAAAATATCTATGTAATCTTTTATCTGTAAACTAGTGATTATTTTTATTGGCAAACAAAGCAATTAAAGTTTACATAAAATATTAATGACATAAGTATAAAATTTTATACACTGTTCTAGGAAACTGTTATATACAGTTAGATCGATTTTGAGAAATTTAAGAAGTTATAAACCTTTACAAAGAGGAGCGGGTTTTAACAGGTTCTTGTCGACGCCTTAACGCCGACACAATATGACGCCTTTAATAAAATATGTCCAAGAACCACATATTATTTTTACAAAGAATATTAGGGATGTATTGTAAAAAGTTGTTATATCATGTGACTTAACCATACAGCAATATCTTCAATAAGCAAAGTTCAACTTTAGTAAAGAGAGCAAAACATTCTAAACTGATTTGTTACTAATGTCTTACAATAATTATGACGACTGGAAAACACGGCCTTGCATTCTAGATTTAAATCTTACATCACTGTTATTGAACTTCCTGCAAATGTACATTCAAAATTAATGGACAAATGTAGTAGATAACATTTTTACGAGGGACACATATATATGTCTATATATATATATTTTGTAGTTTATATCTTCACGGGCTATATGGCGTATGAAATTTGAATAATTAAATTCTCAAATTTATATGAAACATTTAAAGGACTATGTCAACTCATTTAAATTTCATCATAAAACTTTTACTTTTCTAGCAGTTACTGTTTATAATAAAGATGAAAAGCCTTTACGAATAACCCGTTTTGAAGTAGTTAACTCGTTTAATCCTTGATTAATTGTAATAAAAAAGCAGCAGAAGAGCGCATACTTGATCTTATACCAGAAGCAGAAAATTGATATTCCGTACGTGTGGTGGATATTTTAAAGCTAATTTGAAAGCTTGACATCAGTGGTGGATAAATAGTGTCTTTATATCTGATTTTGTTATGAAACATCTTATAATATTTGCCAAATCATTACTAGAGTAGACAGAAAGAACTAATCCCTAGGGGCCCATCTTATCAACGGTCGTATCAACGTTCGTACGACCGTTTTTATCGTACGATTGTCGTACGTCGATAGTACGATTTTGGCGGTGTCTTTTCAAACGTTGCAGATTTTCATAATCGTACGATTATCGTAAGATCGTGCATTTTTTCTACGATCGCTGAGAAGCAGTCGTAGATCAAACAAATGGCTGCCGTGCTTCCTGTAAATGCTACAAGGCCGTAGAAAAAGTAGGCCTTTCAGGCATCAAGTGCAACTATTGGATTACCCGAGTGGTCATTTAGTTGTGGCCGACTATCAGCTTGGTTAATTTTCATAAAAGAAACCTATGATCTTAAGATCTTGATTAAGTTTCAACAACTTAATTGCATATTATACTTTAATTAACAAGTTTTGAAACTGCTACCTTAATAATATTATTCATAAAATAAAAATGTTGCTTACAATAATTCTCACCATGAAGGAAAATAATTAGTACTAAAATTCCTGTGTAGGAAAAAAAAAGAAAATAAATATATGAGATTTTTTTAGGAGGTGGGGGCTGTCAGGTGAGGAAAATGATGGAAACGTTCGAGTGAGAACTGTCAGACGCAGGAACTGGTTAGGGTGAGAATAGTCTGTCATTCATCCAAGACATGTGTGTTTCCTTTTCTTTCTGAAAGATGGGCAGTTTGTTCCGAAATGTGAAACAGTAAATTCATGTAAAAATAGAAATTAGAAAGTGGTAAATGATGATTTGTCTTCATATTGCTTTAATCTAGCCCCAATAAACACATTTAGATATAATGTAAGACTGTTATTAATTTTCATTAGTACTAAACAACAAATAATGTAAAAAAATCAGATATAACTACATGTACGAGTACATGTACAAGTTGGCTTGTAATACATGTCTGCAAAATTTATTTTCACTATATATCTATATTGTCTGCGTTTCTCGCAGGTACTGTATACGCTCTAACTTGTGCAATTTACTCTAGGTTTATTAGCAGTAGAGAACATATAGTAAAATGCAGACAATATAGACAATATAGTTATTGCAAATAACGCAGACAATATAGATATAAATATATATAGTGATATGATATTGCGTATATATTGTTTTTTTTAATGATAATTAAATTTATATTTTTACATCACATTGTTTTTTTTTAAATAATTATAAATGCTTTATAACATTGTTTTATTAACTATTTAATGATTACTTTGTAGATGGACTATGTATAAAAATCAAATAAAAATTTGTTCTGTTTTTTTTAAATTTGTTTTGAAATTTACCTTATATTGTCCCCATTAAAATTCTGCTTATTAAAGTTTATATTAGACATTTTATCTTAAATTCATAAAAGTTAATACAAATCAAGCATAGTATGTCAAAACATCTTTTTAATATCACTATTTATTATTTCTTAATTTATATCATCTTAATAAAAAATCATAAAAAAATATTTCTATTCTTTAAAATTCTAATCTATTATCAAAACCTTATACCTACAAAATATCTTAAAATTTTGATATGAAACATACAAATCTAAACCGCTTTTAAGTATCTTATTTACACCTTCTTATTCTATATTGTCTGCGTTATGTGAAAACACTCTATATCTATATTGTCTGCGTTTTACTATATATCCTATATTGTCTGCATAAGCGTCTGTGTTTTAGACCGACCCGTGATACTGCGAAGGCGTAAGAACCGTACGTCTATAAAAATCGTAAGATGTAGGTTGAACGTACGACCGCGTTGAAAAGACAGTCTTACGATCGAGCGTACGACAATCGTAGATCAAAATCGTACGATAAGATTTCCAAAATCGTACGATCGTTGATAAGACGGGCCCCAGGAGAGTAAAGCGACATCATCATTGAAAGACAACACGTATTATAGCTAAAGCTAAGTATTCCCTATGTCAAAAGGGAACTGTCTTGCTCTATTCTAAATTTGAAATTGGTAAAATCACATAATTATACTTATTTGTGCAATCGAACGTGTTATTACCGACACATACATTTCTAAATCAGGAAGAATATTTCACAATTATCATTTCATTTCATCTTTTTTTTTTGTAAGTGTAAATGATTTTTGTTACATTACAAATAACAAAACTCTTTGATTTATAATGTTTACCCGGTTAATTATTATATTATCTTCTTTGAAGATATTTTACCAGCGTAACCGTGATTTCGAAACGAGACCTTTCTTAATTTGACTGCGATAGGACCTGCTCAAACTTTATTTAATTGCGAAATATTTCTTAAAACCAGCAAATAACTTTAGCTGTTTAGGTCTGTATTAACTGTCTTGGGTCTTATTATCGATGTATAGTAGACAAATATAACTGTTGTCTTTGTTGTTTCCAAGGAGTAACCAATGTTTCGCTGGTTTTCAGTATTGGCAGTGTTGCTTATCCTAGTGTCTTGTCAGTTTTTTTTTTCACGATAAGGATAATATGAAATAAAAAGTACCAAGGATTAACAAAGCAAAACGATGTTAAATGCAAACAACCACGACCCTTTCAAGTCACAGAAATTAGAAGTGTAAGTATACTATGGTTGTCAATCAATATATCTGGCAGGTACTTTATCTTATAGCCTAGCGGTAAAATGACTTGTTGTTCCTTTGGGACCATGGATTCAAACAAATTTAGTTATGACTATTGCGTAACTCCCAGCCGGTGCTAGGGGCCGAGAGGGGTGTTAGACTCTTCCATTATCCCTCTTGTACAGACTCAATAAAACGACTCTCGATTGTTACGTAATTTATTTGCTCGAAATGGTTTCGAGGGATCAACCCTTTTCCAGATTTCAGTCTATGCTAGCATTGAGCAAGTTCAGTCTTCTCATCCTTCGGTCAGACACTATACTACTAATTATAATACCTTAAATTTCCAAGGACAATGAACGGCAACTTCGACTTCGGGGAAATAGAGCAAATTGTCCGAGAAGCAGTTTTGAAATGTAAAAATGTCAACAAGCAATCCCCTTGTAATTTTATAGTATTACGGTTATGAATACCATTATCATGTAAACAAGCCTGCATTGTTTGTATCAAGAACAATACAATAAATCGGTTAATTCTTAGCAAATTACAGTAGAATTCGATGCTTTTAAGGAATATTTGTAATATAATATAAAGTTATTAAATGTGTGCCTACAATATAGATATTAAAATATTTTTAATTCTATCTTTAAGAAATCTAACACCACATTTCATATTGTGAGGTTTATGACTATATCAATTATCAATTGTAGGTAAAGTAAGTCAAGAAATGTATAACATTTTAAAATGCAAGGTACAAATAATTATTATTACAATGCGTGTGCGTGCTTGAGTGAGGGGATGTTTGTACATACACAATTCACTTAAGCCCTTAGCTCGTATTCATTAACACTCATTGTTTAGTTGTAGAAACAGAATAGTTTAATACAAAACCATAAATAGATTAGTACTATTTGAATACACAAAACCATCGTCATTTTAGATTTAATTGCAATTTACACTTATTTTAGAACTTTGAAATGTCCTCATACAATACTAAACTTTCGTTTCCTTGTCAACGTTATTCATTATGTGCGATAATGACTATAATTTTAGATTCAGAACCTAAAAACGATATCATCTTTAATTTACACAACTATAACACTATCATAAGACTTTGCATTTAAATTTCGATCTATTTTTTACGTCAATTCACTATTTCCTTAAATGGTGCTTGACGATTAGGCACAATTGCTACAAAAAACGCTCGTTATCATTATTTAAAAATATTTACTGTCATAATTCATTTATTTCCACATTTAACCTTTACCTTTATTGATAGTTTTTTGTTACCCCATTCTGTTGCCCTTGATTTACAACTATTTGTTCTTGAAATGTATTACAATTACGACACAAAAATTATTGAAGCTGTGTTCTCTTTAACGTGGTCTACTTTGGTTATGATATTTTAAAATTAATGGCATCTATACATATTATAATGCAATGTTTAAACAAGAGGATAGAAACTATAGAAACTATAGAAAACTTTCTGTAGAAAATCAAATTTTACAGCGTTATTGCCACAAACCAAGAACTGAGCATCTTGTTTGTCATGTAAAAGTGATGAAATAGTTTCAAGCCGGAAGAATTCCTTCCAAATGTTATAATTACAAAGTTGGCAATTGGATAAGGTAAACACATCTAAATATCAATGCTAATCTTTTGATCGTAACAAAGGTAGAAGGCCAACATCAAAAGTGAAAGGGCTGTAGCACACTGGCCATAGCTTTCACAGAAGCGTTTGGTCGGCCGCTGCGTCGAGGGAGCATTCGTTGCAGTAGCGGCGGATTAATATTTCTTCTCCATCGTTCGGTTCATCTTAAAAACGAAATCACAAGATGACAAAAAGGCCTTTTTTATCCGCTGTTTTTCTGACGAATGCTTCATTGATGCAGCAGTAAACCCATCGAAAGCTTTGACCAGTTTTGGTTCTATATAGCAAACTTAATAGGACGGATATTAAAACATGTCTGTCCAAATTTATATATCCATACATTAAATTGGTGAAATTGCTAATGTTGATACTCTATGTCTTTGTGTCACTTTTTTTTGGTTTAAGTTTCAGAGACATTCACTTCCGTTATGAATGAGTGGTTTGATTGTATTTGTTCGCATCGCGAAAAATAATATTGTCGTATTCGTTTGGCTTGTTATGCTTAAATGTGAAAATAGTTCAGAAAACGGCGTAAGGTTTTTATTCCCCCCAAATATCAACGTGCAAAGGTGTTATTGTCGTTGCCATCACTTTTGAACACATCCTAATTATTGTCTACACGTTCATTTAACTTCTATTCTAAGGCGATTTCATCATTTTCCCTTTTAGAATTTAGCTTAAGGGTCAATCTAGTTTTACGCCTTTTTCTTTCTTTCTCGTTTGTTTGGTTGATTTTACAGAGCACCTACCACAAATGCCACCGAAACAAGAAAGATAATGTAGCTTACCTAGGGTGTTACAAACTTGAAGCAACACCAGTGGTCAAATTCACATCATTTGCTGGAGGTAAGAAATACATAGACTCCAGTTGTTCGAACCTATTTAGTCGCCTCTTATGATCAATCAGGGATAAATGGTGGCAGCATTTCTAATGGCACAATCCTTAAAGACAGCCCCTCAGTCACAAGTGAAAAACTTTTTCGCATAATCGTGTTTTGTGAGCAATTTATGTCCTAAATTACTTTAAGGGAATTCAGCAGATGATTCTACAGAAGAATGACTAATATCAAAAGTTCTTATATAGGACAAATTCAAACAAAAACACATTACAGTAAATGCATATTTTGATTTACATAATCTATACTGTCACTGCTGACGAAATCATTTAAACTATGAATGAACTTGTGATAACACACTAACATATAATGCAATAACAGTAATTGTGAAGTCAACAGTACTTTGAGACTGACAAATTCTGTATATTTTCTTCCAAGTACGAAAGGAATATCAGCGAGGTTTACTGACCCCCATATACCAGCCACACAAAGCCGGATAAGCGCCAAGTAGCCCCTATTATGTTAAATTTAAAACAAAAGAAAAAAAAACCCTACAAAATGAGATATATCAAAATTTTTAAAAAGCATCATCTCTAACATCATCTTTGGAGCAGACTGGAATATATTTATTTAAAGACATTATCTCATGGTTTAATATTTAATTACTACATGCTGACACACCCATTAGTTTAAACATAGTTTATTTCAAGCAACTTTACAGTATATATACAATAATTAATGTGCACAATACAGACATAAATTGCTAGAAAAGGATTGGGTTCGAAAGCTGAGCTCATAATTGCCTTTCTTCTTATAGATGTACAATGCATAAAATACGATAACAACGTGTACGTGACTTGTTTGAAATATCTGATTTACATCCTTATATTTAAGTATTTAAAGTCAAGATTGTTTGTTACATTTAGTTATACTCTAGAGAAAAAATATAAACAAAGAAAAAATTACAAATTGCAAGACCGCATCACTTTCTTAAATAGAATTAAAGAGAAACAAATTAAATTTAGACAGAAAGTAAGTAAATATATAGGGAGGAACATTCAGAAAATTTAATTTAGAAAAGAAGAAATAACTAAAATATGGACGATTGTTTGAATAGGAGGCAAGCAATTGATGTGAATATGCTCAAGAGAACATCTTGCTTTCTCGGATGTAGGCATGGGCTGCTTGAAACAGTCTTCTGTTTGCATCATCGCTAATGTTTTAACACTATTTGGAGAGTTGCTGAACAAATGGTAGATATAGTGATAAGAAGCCATGTCCTACTCACAACATAGCGTTGACATTAAAAAAAAAGTGGTAATTACACACACCAATTGAGCGCCCCCGCTCTCAAATTATTTTAAGTCACTTCATTGCCTGTCTGCATTTCAGAAGCCAGAAGCAAAATCGGAGCAACGAACATGTTCGTCCTCTCACTTTTACATTTATTTTGTTTGGTACAATTATTTATGTTTTTAATTTTAGTGTCAGAAAAAATGTAAACAATCTACTATCCTTTGAATTTTGTTTTTTCTTATAATTTTCTTGGACATGTCATTAAGTCTGATAATGACGGCAAACAGCTTCAACAAATGAACTTGACATTACTTCGAAGTCAACCCAAATCGCTTTATCGCAAAAATGAACGTACACAAGCAATCAATCATTGTCATTTGTTCACCAAATAAAGATAGAGCTCCATATGACATAATGTCTTGCTCCAAATTATCTTCATTCAAATGAAGCGTATAAAGTAATTTAAGTTTTTGCTATGAAAAAAAAATCAGAAAAAGGTAGTTTTATTCCGATTTTTCTATTGAGATATATGCTTCATGTTTTACATTTATGCGGGTTTGATTTTATAAAACATCTATAAAACAAATAAACGGTGACATGGTAACGAAGTGAAAATAAGTATATTTTGCGTGTAATCGTGTATTATGATGCAATTGTGTCAAGTTATTTGTGATTTTTTAAATTTCTAAACATAACATTTACAAACTTCCAACTCCGCTTTTCATTGAACGACACTAACGTGTCACAATAACGGTTCCATGATAAGCGCAATATGAACACATCTGCGGATGTTTTAAAATTCATTCAAAATTTTACCGTTCATGTTTAAGTATGCTTAAGCCGATGCTCGGGGAAGGGGGTGTGGACGGTGTTACAATATATCAGTTGTTTCCCTCATATTAATTATCTTACAGAGTAACGAAATCATTGACCAACGCATAATCTTTATATTTTACTCAAAGATATTTTTGGTTTCAAAAGAATGAATACATTTTTGTAAATTCAAATTGGTAGGCCGGTGAATCTATCCATGACCCAACTCTAGTCTGAAGTTAAACTTGTTTCTCTCCACCTGTAAATGTTTAACTGAAAAGTTGCAATATGCCCATAATTGTGTTTTTGGCTAAGTCATTTAAAGTCATATAGGAAACATGTATTGCCAGTTTGCTGGATAACATTTAATAAATTCGGGAAATCGTTATATCTTCCAGTTGTAAGAAATACTTTGTCAAACATTAAATTGTTTTGTTTTGGAGATAGAACAAACTAATACTCAAATAAATGTGCAGTTATCTCATTTTTGGTAAAAATGGAGTTAGGACATTTTTAGAATAAGGCGACGATTTCTTACTGTTTACAATAACTACTGACAGAAATGTATTTATATAACACAAATAAATCATGCATTGGAAAAAATGTTTGTTCAAACAGTTATCCAATGCCATATTTATAATTGTATACTATAATTATATTGATAAATTTAATTTATGTTGTATTTGTTTTATTTCAAGATTTATGGCTCATCGCCAATGGTTCTTGTGGGGTTGCGTTCATTGAACGCCGCCTTTCCTTGTTTATCTTGTTAACCATATTTGTCATTATTTAAAAGGTATGACAATACAAAATGTAGTATTTTTCAGAACAAGAACTGATTTCCTGGGAATTAATTTAACATTTAAATGCATTGACTCTACTCAAGTGAAATCCATTCATGACCAAATTCATCGCATTTTCTGTCTTATTCTACTTTACAATGCTTGATAACATTTAATCAAACAGCATAATATTTTGTGAAAGTGATATTTTTGCACGGTTTGCCCATAATGTATTTGTAACGTTTACATACAAAAATCCTGAGACAACATTTAAAACATTTCAGTATGTATCTATTTGTGAAAACCTATCAAGCATACCCTCTACTCGACTATTTAATACAATTTCATTAGACATAAATTCTAATTTACTTCCTGAAACTGAATTATTCTAGACAGTTGCCTGCTTTGAAATATCTTATTACATTTTATATGTTATAGTTTAACACATAATTCTGCTTTCAGCGCAGTTTGACATTTGTGATAGTGCAAAGAAGCTCGCATACAAACAATGCTCAAGGAGACATTCATCATACTTGGGCGTTAAAATGTTCCAAGAGTTTGTAACGTTTTTTGACAGTACTTCGGTCGTGTAGTCGTTAAAAAATGTTCCATGAGTTGATTTAATTATAAGTGTAAAGTGGTATTGTTTACAAAATGAATTATTGGATGAGTTTTATACCGTCAAGTCACCCAATGCGTATCTGTCAATAATATATTTAGAATTTGCAAACAAAATGTTTTGCGTTATATGAGAATGAGATATTCATGCATGACCAATGTAATGTACACTTATGCTATTTTGTTGGATTTTTTTAAATGGCGCCCTGAGTTTGTTTATATGACAAAAGTATAACGGTGCGTGTTTGTTTGTTTGTTTCATTTTACGCCTTTTTCAACAGTATTTCAGTCATATAGGCGGGTAGTTTCCTAACCATCGTTCCTGGAGAGTTACACCAGTACTAGACTACCTTCCTCCGCGCTAAACTACCAAAGCATCTCCCGGGGATCGAACCCACGCCAGAGAGGTAACTGGATTAGAAGTCATCGACTCTAACCCCTCGACCATGGAGGCGGTTAACGGTGCGTGATATCGTGATTTTATCAGTTAATGCAAGTTTTCCTTTCCGTTAATGAGTACATTCGCGCGCGGTGATATGTAATAATTATTTTAATGCACTTTTTACAATGTTTCAACTAGTTTTTCTAATCGTTCATCTAGAATAGTGTTACTCTAGGGACTTATTGCTTAAAGGCGCCGTGCAAAAGTTTACTAAGGCATTGCAAAAGAATCATTTAATGAGAATATTTTTGGTACAATTTGAAATATTTGATGTTATTGTTAATCAGTACAATAATAACGCACTTTTTTAAAAAAGAAAATACATAGACACGGAACAAATAAAAAACTTAAAACAACAACTTCTGTTGAAGTTTATTTTTTTCGGAACCGTTGTATCAGTGTATTTCATAAAAGGTAAGTCTTGTGTGTACACCGTGTATATCCAGTAACGCCGGAATGTGAAAATAATTATAATTCGTGCGATAAGTAACGCAGAATTGTTCAATAAATGGCGGATACCTGTCAGGATTTCCAACGCGGTAAGTAAACTGGCAAATATATTTTTATTTAACCGAACTGAAAAAAATCAAAAGCTGCATAAGGCTGCAAAGACATTACTCTTTATCTATCATCAAGATTATTTCCACGAAATTGTTTATTTTTCAAGAGTATTCGTGAAAATGATGACTTGACTATCGTTTTGAGTGAGATTATGGCTTTTTATTTTGTTAATTCTTTCGGCACTGGAGACGAACAGGGCAGCGCCAGCGCGACTGAGAGTGCCACAGAGGTTGAAGGCATTGTTTGAACTGTTAACTTGAATTGAATTGTAACTTATTATCTTTGCAATAGTTAATTATCGTGTATAAAACATGTAAAAACCATATATTGAAAACCACCACTAGCAACAAAAACAAGAAGGAAAAAAAAAAAAAAAAAAAAAAAAAAAAAAACACTTTATGATATTCAATACTTTGTATGGAATTCAAAATACTACCTTGTGTGCATTTTTTTTCTTTTCTGACAAAATAAGTTTACATTCAGCATATATTATTTTGGTTATAAGCATCTAACGTATCTTAAAATCAATATGTAAACGTTGTAATACTCCTATTTATTTTTTCTAAAGTAGGAAAGTTTTCTTATTTTCCGGGACAAAATTTACCTTTAAGACAAACGCTTGCCAAACATTTAATTGTCCACACATGTTCAGTATTGTATCAAAATAAGAAATATCCCTTACATTTACATATATATTTAACCTTTGTAATAATAATAATTGTAAAATCAATTTAATCTTAAACTATCACGAATACTATGAATATTTAATCAAACACAATACAATTTAACAATGAATTTTGCACCCGGCTTGTATTGTGTGCGTAAAACAGTATGCAATTATTGTATCATAGTTTCGGGACCTTTCTGTTGAAAAAGTGTCAGAGTTAAATCGTATACATATACATGCACAGTGCGGTAACTGGAGTGCAGGTATCAGTTACCCGCACTCCAGATAATGCCCGTGGATTGGTTCATTTTTGCCGGGATTTACATATTGTGACGGCAGAGAAAGAGAAAGGGGCAGAACTATCATATTAAAATGCTCGTTCATTGGTTATTTTTTCCGGGGTTTCATATTATGACAACAGGGAACGTGCTGTCATGTTTGACTATGATACAAAATAGAAAGAACACCAAAACACTCGGCAATCTGATTAATACTCGGGGGCTACGCCCCCTCGTACAAATCAGATAGCCTCGTGTTTCGGTGCTCTTTCTATTACTTTATGAATTATATATATGGTATATACTTTTTAACATGTCTTATACACGTATGTATGTTTTTGACACGTGTAATGATCACTTAACCACTTACAGTTTTTAACATCATTTAATTATTCCATTAAAAGTGTTTGTTTTACAAGATCATTCGTGAGAAAGAAGACCTGGTTAGCGTATAGAGGGCGACATTTTTGTTTCATGTATATGTATAAACACAATGCAGTTTTAATTACTTAATTATTCATACATTCGGTAATAAAATCTGAGGCATTTGTAAAGCTATAGTTTACCTGTCTTACATGTGTATTAGAAGATAAAATATGACAGGGAGCATTTTAACGAGCTAAAACACTTTCGTGAATGAAGCATAAATAAAGCACTCATAATAAAAGGTACCTAAACCATATTTTTATCTGCAACCATAAGCACAATATGACTCTGTCTAAGAATATCAAGACATACAAGTTTGAAATAGGGCTTTTGTACTTATTAATACAGACGCGTAACAAAAATCGCCCTCAAGACGATAATCAGGGTGCATGTTTATGAATGATCTTCAAAGTAGTCAAATTCCTTGAAATATTTTTAATCAAGAAAAAGATATCAATTTTTGAAGCATTGCTGTTTCGAGTTCATATGCGAAAATGCCGATAGTGATGAATTACGATAAACCGTGCATTATCATACTGTAATGAAAGGCAAGAAAACTAACATGCTAATTAAACAAAGAATTGATAAATATTATGCTGAACTACATTGGCCAAGAAGTAATTTTCCTCACATTATTTGGTTGATTGACGTCATAATATGACGTAATATGACATGTAAGTAATTCATTGACTTATCTGTTTAATAGGGAAATAGCGTAAAGCGTGCTATAATAGTATGCAAATTATTAAAGTATAATTCAAAGCAGCCGTATGCGTTGTTTTTTATTTCTTATATTCTGGTTTACTAAAAAATATCTTAGCACGTCTGTTTACACGCAACGACCATAGCTTTGCACATATTCCGCTTTTAGATTTGTACGAATAGTCTGGTCTGGATCCATACTGGTCACAAACGCATTACGTTGGTTTTGTCGTGACGCGGGTCATTTCTTATAATCTGGTTTACTATGAAATATCTTGACACGTCTGCTTACACGCTTCGACCATAGCTTTTTTCACATACTCAGCTTTAGATTTTTTACGAATAGTGCTTTAGTGTCACATTCCTCATTACAGCATTACAGGTAAACACGTGTATAGCAAGAATTACACCGAGTCACTGACAGCCATCGTAAGACAACAACCCAAAAAGAAATTCGCACATAATATGTAAATATGAACATGAAACATTATAAAGTTCCCATTAGTTATTCATATTTATTGATTCATATTTTAAAGCTCTCTACTGCAGCTCAAGAAGAAAAAACTTGAAATACTGTTTTTTTGCCGAGGACAGTATTTCATATGATGATGTATACAGTTTTATTGAATTTACATATTTATTGTTTTAGTTTACTTCCATAAAATTCAAGGGTTAAATATTTAGTCTTTCAGAACAGTCTACGGTATTAAGTGTCACTTTAATAAACTCTTAAAAGCATTCTGCCGATAATACACACTGATAATAAGAAACAAATATAAGTACATTCTTTCTGTCACCTACGTACTTTGAAAAATCATATAATTTTATATAATATACATTTTTGCAATAAAAGATCTCCATGAACGGTACAATTAAGAGTAAACTACCTTCCCCGCCCCCTGGCACCGGCTTTAGCATACTTCAACATTTAAACATAAAAATGGCAAAATTTAAAAAAGGACCAACCCCAGATGCGTCAATTCAGCGGTTTCTAAGCATATTCAATAACTTTAGAAGAACTAGCGGTCGGGAATGGTATATTAAGAACAAAGTAAAATTTAGATTTGATAATGGTAGGAATCGTAGGTGTTACTTAGTGTTACGCTTGTAACAAATGGCAATAGTTTCGTTAAATTGCGCCCATTTTGTGCCCTACGTGTTTAAATGACTTTTTACTAAGTGTATATTGCTTAATATATGTTCTTAACTTTGTTGTTTATTTATGGAAATGATTCATAATTAGATTTAACAACGAGTATTACTAGACACGTATTAAAATAGAAAAAAAAACTTTAAAAAGGAAATTAAAACATTTTTACTTTAATTTTCCTTTTGAACGGTTATTTGTTTTCTTTAAAAGAAGTAAAAAAACAGGTCGAGCGTAACCCCCGTTCAGCGGTGGCTCTTGTTGACATAACAAATTACATTACCGTTTTTTAATGAGACGATTTTCAGTGAGGTTATTTTTATAAAATAAACATGATCATTATAAAGTAAATGTGGGAGAACCGTGGTAGTAAATGACCCGTTAAAATTGAGATGTTTATTTCTTCTTCCCTATAACATTATTATTCATGTGAATAATGACATAAGATATACACGGTAGGAGAGGCATCGGTGTCATAATTACTTTAAGACATGATTTTATGGTCAAGGTTTTACCTAGGAACGCTTACATCTTGTATTTTTGAGAGATTTAATGGCATGTAACTTAATGGTACGCCACAATTAGATATTATACAACTTTTCGGGGTATATCCAAGTCGATGAACCTGACTTATGTATGTTCACTTAGGCCGAAGATTTGAATATTCACCAAAATCCCCATACAATAACTTTTTTATTATATGACCAAATTAAAATGATTTAATGCCGAAAATGTTAAAAGTTGTACATCAGCAGAAGCCCTAGTTAAGAGGAAAGTTGCTTACCTATTTCAGGCATTCGTTCTCTTTTTCTAAGGCGTATTATCAATAGATAGCACAGTTAAAGATTTTTTTTCTGTTTTTGTTGTAAAATTGTTAAGTGTTAAGTGTTACTAAAAAGTTAGCTTTTCAAAGAAAATATCCTTACTTAGGGTTTCTATGGTTTTACCCCTTTGATTTTCGAGCAGCAAAACATATGCACATTTTCATTGCGTCGTGTCTCCTGACTTTAATAAGAGGAGTGAATTTAATTACAGTCTAAAGTATTTTACTTCACAAACAATTTAATTCAACAGTCTTGCTCAGCACAAAAATAGTGCTCGTACGTTCTAGTACTAAGGGTACACATAGGACTTTCTGTGAAATGCGACCCTGTAATATACACCTAGTGTTTGTTTTACGTAAAGTTGTTTTTATTGGTCGGCTAGAACCCATTAACCCAGTAAAGCCATTAACTATTTGTTTGTAATTATAGACGGTTAGATTATGTTGTTTTTACCAATATTCACAAAGAAATATCACTTTCGTTGAACGTCAGTTGCAACACGTGGAAAATCGTATCCAAATTATGATAATATAAATTTTATATAACTATTATAGAAGGGTTTAATGATGTTACATGTATACAAGTTAAAAATTTCATGACAGTAGTTTTTCTGTTCATTAATCCAAAGTTATGAGCAATTACATGTGACGTATAAACTTAAAATGTTGATTTGAATCCAAAACGTCTAACAGGATTAAATCAATTAATAAACACATGATAGACACAACGCGCCCCTAGAGAAGAAAGCGACAATTTCAGAAAACCAAACAACTATTAGCACTAAATCTGTATGTACAAAATTTTACCGATTGCTTCAATAAGTATAAACATGTAAGATCTCCTTATTTAAGTCATGTACCACCATTATTCTCAAATATTTTTTTATTTCATATATCTTTGGAACGCCTTGTATATATCAATATTACACGCTTTTGATGTGATAACTCTTTCATAACAAAATCAGAAAATATCAAATAATAAAATATCATATAAAATATAAAAACGAAGTTATTATTACATGTATCCTTTGTCAAACGGTGAACAACATATAATTTTCAATATTGATGACACGAAAAAGGTTTAACCATATTGTCTCTAATGTTTAGAAGTGTTTACTGAAATGACGTTGTTTTTTAAACTTAAAGTCTTATATAATTTGATAGGTATGTTTTATACGTATTACATTTAATTATTTAGATAACGTTGTATTACCTCGTATAATGTGTATCTGATCTTTCATCCGAACACTTACGACTATTTTATTGACTAGCAATGTAATAAAAGTTGACATTAAATATTTATAACGTAAGAAAAAGATAACTGTTTCTGGAAACTTTATGAAACAAATAAGAGGATTTTTGAGAAAAAAATATTCAACTCGGCGAAGTCGATAATCAACGTAAAAGGTAAAGAGGGGTTTTAAAACAGGTTGCCTTCTTGAATGTAAAGAAAGAAACCATTGGTTTTACGCTTCTGTCATAAAAATGTACAAGAACTGTCAAACTCATTTACACATATTCACTTTAAATTTAATTTCGAGGTTAAAATTAGGAATGCATTTTGAAAATTGTCTCTGCACTTTCTTTTCTATCAATCGGCAATATAGTCTGTGAATACAATTAATTTTAATTTAAAAGTAAAAACCTAACACTTTCTGAAATATATTTTAAAAGGTTGGTGTTAATAATGTTTACGGGAACACACGTACATCCTGCAACTTTTAAATTTTAAAACATTTTAAAAATTTAACTTCACCTTTATTAAACTGCCTGTAAAAGTACAGTCTAAGTTACTAATGGTGTCTGATGTATTCATGACAGACATTCAATATATACATGTACTATAAATAGAATTCTACATAGTGCATATTTTTACCTTTACTTTTTATCCTAAAAGTACTTTCCCAGCAGACATTTACTTTTAAAAACTATTGATGAGAGAGCACTTTAAGAATATAGTTCAGAAGTACATGTATTTTTTTAGTTCAGTTCGTGATTACTTGAAATCCAAAAGCAGCTAGAGACTGTATATGTAGACTAGGAGCAGAAATGTAATACTCTGTGCATGTCAAGCACAATCTTAAGATCAATTTGAATCCAAACGCATGAAAGGAATTGTGAATAAATATCTGTTTTTTCTTTATGCAACATCTAACAATATTGGTCTATGGATTATCGGAGGATATAGAGAAAATTAATTCCCAGAAAAAAATAAAGAAAGATCATCAGTAATTTGAAGGACAACAAGCTTAGTCTTCACTTGCAAAAAGAAATTGTCTCGCTCCATTATCAATTTGTAAAATATATGATTTATTTTGTTGCTGTCAATTATATTTCTTACTTTTCAGAAGTAATATAATGCGTAAATTTAAATAAGAGGTCTCTGTAAGCCTGAAAAGCATATTAAACAAAGATAATTGTAGAATCATCCCCCTTTATTGAGACAATAATGATAGCAGCAACAAAAAAGGATAGACCATTGTAACACCGCACTTTGGGGTCAAACGCACTTTGGGGTCCGACCCCAAAGTGCATTAAACTTCGCACCGCACTTTGGGGTCCAACGCACTTTGGGGTCAAAATCGAGAAATTGACACCAAAGTGCGTTAATATGCTACATATCAACGCACTTTGGGTTCAAGAGGTCTAAAGGTGTCATCTGAGTTATGCTTAAATACTGAGTACTGACTTATTTTCTATCTGCGACATTGGAATATTTGAGGTGGAGTTCAAGATGGCGGTCAATACTTTATGATGCTTAAGTGATAAAAGTTTCATTAATTTTACCACTTGAAATATCTGAAAATTGTGTTTATATAACAAAATTACGGTGGCATAAAAGTGTCATTTGCATTTTTTGTTTTTACTTTTGTATACATATTTTATTTTAGTTTTGCATAGTTACATATTTTTTCAGTTTTGCATTCATATTTTATTTTTGTTTTTCGTACATATTTTATTTTTGTTTTTTCATACATATTTTAGCCAATTAAAGCAGCCTTCAAATCTCATAACAGCCCATAGTTGAGTATAAAACTAGCACAGTGGTTTGGTCACATTTTGGCCCATTTTTGGAATCGGCCCAGTCGTTTTCGGCTGGGCAAGTCTGGTTTCGGCCGACCCTTTTCGGCCCATTTTTTTATATTATATGTGTTTTATATATAATTATTGTTTTTTATCATTATATACTGTAATATTAGTGTCTATTTGGAAAGGGCTGTTGATTGGTGATCAGTTATTATTCCATGAATATGCACCACTCAACCCCACCCCCTGAGAATTGAGAATTATGAAACTTAGGTCAATTCTTAGCACATCCAGATAATGTGCAGAACTTATATGCCAGGTGTGCCGGCTCAAGGTCGGGGTGACACCTAGAGGTCAAAGTATTCTTGGGTTTTATGTCCGCTTCTTATCTTCGAAACCACATGAAGGATTTTAAGGCACCTTGTGACAAATGTTAACCACATCGAGACCATCTTTGGGTTACTGCAGATACTAAAAAGTGTTGTTATTTTTTTGATACCTCCAAAAATGAAAATGTTGGTATTTGCAAATGGCATTTGCAAATGGGGTACTGTAATTTACAGATGGCGAAGTGTTTGAAAATGGTGTTTAACAAATGGTGTAATTATCCAAACCTCTATTTTGCAAATGGTGTCATGTAAAAATATGTATGAAAAAACAAAAATAAAATATGTATAAAAGAACTAAAATAAAATATGTATGCAAACTAAAAAAGAATATGTAGGCAAAACTAAAATAAAATATGTATGCAAACTGAAAAAGAATATGTATGCAAAACTAAAAAAAAAAGTATGTATTCAAAACTAAAAAAAATATGTACGACAAACAAACAAACAATATGTACGAAAAAAAAAGTATAAAAAATACAAATGTCACTTTTATGCCACCGTTCAAAATACTCTAGTACAGAAAATGTGTATTCCTAGAATTAAAAGATGCTGCGAACAATGAAATAAATGCAGTTAATATTTTTTTCCAAAGAACTATTATTATAGTCTATTGCAATGTTCTGGTGAAAAATCAAGTTTTTCGATCGGACTATAAACAGTGATTTTTACAAATACATTATTAAGCTTATCAACAAACTTAATGCTTTTTTTTTTGTAAGCTCCGTAACAACCGTTCGCCACAGGCTTTTTTATGGGAAATCTTACATACTTCTTAAGAAAGAGCAAACATGAATTTTATAATGTTAAAATAATGGTATCAGAGAAATGTAAGATGCTTGTTATCTGAATAAGCGATCTGAAGTTGCGATAACTGTGAAATTATTCGTCATAAAAGAAGTCAAAACACTGTAGTATTTTACTTCCATATAAAATACTAATTCACTATAACTGTACTTATCATTGCCAAAAAGCAACAGATGGTTCAGGTATTGGCCAATGTGTATTTTTTGGATAATATAGAAGAACATCAAAATAAAAAAGCTTTTAAGAAAAACAAATAAAAGCATAATGGGCCTTTAAAACGTTATTTTTAACCCTCGGGGGGAGGGGGGGGGGGTAAATGGCTCTTTCAACATATTATCAGGCACTTTTTGTTACTGAAATGTCTTACTAAGATTTCCCAGAATTAACAATGGAGTTAATGAAAGGTGTACATTCTTTTAAAATAAATGGAAAATTTGAGAAAAAATATTTTAAGCTTAATAATTGATACAAATTCTTTATTTGGTGAAAGTTCTTCACTTACATATAAAGACCATTTAAATCCCTATTGATTCTACTATAATTCAGGGCACATGTTTGTGTCTATTTAATACCTTGATTTTTTGTTTACCATTGGCTTTGACTACAATATATTATTTAAAACATAATGAACATTAATTTTCTATGACCCCAAAGTGCGGTCGTTTGCCTGATGTTAAAAAATGCATATGTACCTGTTTAACGCACTTTGGGGTCGAAATTGGACCCCAAAGTGCGTAACGCAATCTGGGGTCGGACCCCAAAGTACGTAACGCACTTTGGGGTCGGACCCCAAAGTGCGTTTGGCCCCAAAGTGCGGTGTTACAGACCATATCAAGTGTTTAAAGACGTGAATTTTGTTATTGAAACTAAAGACGCAATTTTGTTTTATTGTTATTTTTCTGTATTCATAAATGACACATGGTCTATAATCGTTGACAACACATTAACTATCATTTCAGTGATTGGCTAAACAATATTCAGATTACAATAACAATTTACCACAAGTTGAAGTCATTTAGACAACACACATTATAACTAAATAGGAAAATATACAGAGTCTAACTGTCGTCACATTTTATCTCGTCAATGATAAAGAAAAACTCTTATTATATATTCAACAAACATGTAGATAAGTATTTATTTTGTAAACATATAAATAAAAATATAATTCGGTATTAAATAACGTATTGGTACAAAATTACATAGCAGTTTCCATCTTTTCCGACGTTTACGAGGATTTTATAATACCTGTATGTTCTAGCTATATTAATTTTAAAGCGTTTTGCCATCGACCATTTAAATTAGTTTACAAAAGCTATCATGGTAAATAAATGAGTTCTAACATACATGCAAACTGCTTTAATACAAGGTTAAACCTAGACATAGTTACATAGATTTAAATATTTCTTATCACATGTATTCTTGACTTATTGAATTGGCAGCTAAACAGTTTTGTGATTATAGGGGGTATTAAACCATGCAATATATGCAAATAAAAATCACAAATTCACATGATAATTAAGTATGCCTTCACATTAGGGTGTTCCTCCGTGCATTATTTTACACGCGAGTCGGAACTTGAGTAGAATAGCCACCAAACCATAATGTGGTAGCTAGATATTTTGCTGTATGACTTAATCCCGAGTTCTTTGTGAGAATTTAACAAACGGCGTGGAGAGCCGAGTAGTTAAAAATCAACGACCATAACCACATGGCAACGGACACCTCTGAAAGATATTATAACTTGGCACCATATATTCATATGAAATTACACCCAAGATCCTTTTGATATCAATATTCGTAATAATGTGATACCTTGTATAGTTATTATTATCAAGATACTCATATTACTGTGTTCTATTTCGATTTGCAAAACACATCGGCAGTTAAAATTTTGCAACCTAAGATTTACGATTATTTCATAGTCAGGAATATTCAGTATGTTTAGTATGTGTTACATAGAACAGGTAATGGAATGGAAGCATTTTCAATGTTTTAAGACAAATTAAGGTACAAGTTTGTTTAGGTTTGGAAAGTCAAATTAAACTTTGTTATGATTTTGAACATTCACATATTTAACCAGTGTTGCTTACATATACCATTTTTCTCCTTCCTTCAAATAGAAAAAAAAACAACCATGAATTCCTAACGAACGCCCAAAAACGACAAAATTGAAATTCAGTTTGATTGGTAGGAAATTATAGACCTGTAAGCATTTTAAGCATTGTTTCAAAAATTTTAGAAAAATCAGTGTATTCTCAACTTGAAAAGTTTTTAGTTGATAATGGTTTATTGTATGAATTACAGTCAGGTTTTAGAAATTCCTATTCCACTGACACTTGTCTTATCCATCTTATGGATCATATCAGAAACAATAATTCCAAAGGATTATACACAGGCATGATAATGTTAGATCTACAAAAAGCATTTGATACTGTTGACCATGATATTTTATGTGGAAAATTGAAATTGATGGGTATCTCTAATACTGACTGGTTTATGTCTTATCTTAAAGGTAGAAAACAAACTGTTAGTGTTGATAATATTTTATCAGATTACATGCCTGTTACATGTGGGGTTCCCCAGGGCAGCATCCTGGGTCCTCTTTTATTTTTGTGCTATGTAAATGACATGAGAATTAGTATAGATCAAGAATGTAAACTTATTCTGTATGCCGATGACAGTGCAATTCTTTTTGCTCACAAAAATCCAAGTATTATTTCTCAAAAACTTGGACAAACACTAGAGTCTTGTTCATCTTGGCTTGTAGATAACAAATTGTCACTTCATCTAGGAAAGACTGAATGTCTTATTTTTGGTTCCAAACGTAAACTAAAACAAGTTAAAGAGTTCAAAATTGTTTGTTAATGGACATACTATTGAATCCACAAAATCTGTTAAATATCTAGGTTTAAATATTGATGATTCTTTGTCAGGTGAATCTATTGTTAATTGTATTCTCACAAAGGTGAATTCACGTCTTAAGTTTTTGTATAGGCAAGCAAATGTTTTAGATTTTAGGACTAGAAAATATTTATGCTCAGCACTAATACAATGTCACCTTGATTATGCATGTTCTTCTTGGTACCCGAGCCTGAACAAGTGTTTTAAAAATAAGCTTCAAATTTGTCAAAATAAAATTGTTAGATTTATACACGGTATGGGACCTAGAGATAGTGTCAATAATGTTATTCTTGCTAATATGTCTTTACTAAATGTAGAAAACAGAAATAAGCAATTACGTCTTAATCATGTTTTTAAAATTGTTAATAACCAGTGCCCTTCATATATGATAGAAAATTTTATACCTGTTCGAGACATTCATTCTTATTCAACTCGGTCGAATCAGTACAATTTTAGGGTCCCAAGAAGTTATGGGAAAGATAATGTAACTTTTTTTCAAAAAGCAATTAATGATTGGAATTCCTTGCCAACATACATCAAAAAAATTAATAAGATAGGAAATTTCAAAAGCTCTGTGAAGGCCCATTTACTAGAACAGTTAGGTTAGTAAATCATAATTAAATCCACTAGAATGACTAGATATTGATCTCATTTTTTATTGTTTTCTTTTTAGCAAAGTTAATGGAAATACTAAAGTTTGATATTTTACGTAAATGACATCTTCCAGTTTCCAAAATTTTGTATTTTTCAATGTTTTTGTGTTTTATATTGTATATTATAGTAAGTATATATCCAAGGACCCCATTGGAAATAAGCCTTCGGGCTTTCATGGGCAATCCGAGGTTATTGCACACTACTCTAGATCTATACATGTTTCCACTTACGTCCTTTATAAAACTAGTAAATTGATATCTAGTCATAGGAAAGAAAGAGTTTTAGATTTTGTTTTTAGTTACAATATTTTATTATTTAATGAGCCGTCTGTGATATTTATGTCTGACAAACTTCCGAAATATTTTATTACAATTGTGTCATCAGTTTTATATAAAATGCTAAAGTGTTGTTTTATGTATACATGTATGTGTGTTTTAACCTGAATAAATATCTATCTATCTATATCTATTCAGCCTGTTATGGACGGTACTGGAAATGACAAATGCCGTTCATGCCCCGTAGTACCGACTTAAAAGCAGAATTCAAACATCAAAGTAAACGCTAAAATGGTGAAGTTTTGAATATAGAAAAATCCACAGATGTGCCCAAGTCTACCCACTGATTACAGTAGGATCTGCTATGTAATAAAGGCGTCGCTGCTTTAATTTTCGGGCGATGTGATCTTCCTCTATGATAATTGATGTCCTTATTGGCTATTTCCGAGAAAAATACGGTTGCTTACCAAAAAAAAAAATCATTTATTTCTCTCTTACACTCTATAGAAATTCATTATGAAATCTTATATGTAAAAAGTAATAGATTTTTCTTTTTTTCCTCTTTTTTACAATAGACATACAGTTGAAAATATTGATAGGTCTGCGAAAAAAGATCTCAAATTTTACAGAGTTTTTCAGACTTCAAAATAAATTTTGGTAAACAGAATACCTACAATACGTTAACGTTCTGAAAACAAGTCATTATTTTAAATGAGTACGGATTCAATGAGACTATTTGTTATGAAAGAAACGTCATCATTATCACGATAATGGGGAAACCGGAATAGTAAATGACTTGTTTGAAACGAAATGTCTATTTTTGCTTCTGTAATTCATGACATTAAATAAAAACGTTTGGATAAACATCGATACGTAATACTTTAGACGATGATTTTTTATTTATACCCGCTAATTGCAGTATGATCTAGCTTGTAATCTATGCGTCGCTGCTTTAATTTTCGGGCGACGTGATCTTTCTCTATGATAATTGACGTCCTTATTGGCTATTTGCGAGAAAATACGGTTGCAAAAGATTACAATTTACCAAAAAAAAAAAAAAAAATAGATAATTTATTTCTCTTAACTATTTATAGAAGTTCATTATGACATCTTATATGTGACAAGTAACAGATTTTCTTTTTTTTGTCCCTCTTTTTTATAATAGACATACAGTTGACAATATTGATAGGTTCTGCGAAAAAAATATGTTAAATTTTACAGATTTTTTCAGACTTCAAAATAAATTTTTGTAAACAGAATACCTACAATACGTTTACGGTTGTAGTCATTATTTTAAATGAGCACGGATTCAATGGGACTATTTGTTATGAGAGAAACATAATCATTATCACGATAATTGATATTTTTGTTGTTTGTTTGTTTCATTTTACGCCTTTTCCCAACAGTATTTCAGTCATATAGGCGGGTAGTTTCCTAACCATCGTTCCAGGAGAGTAACACCAGTACTAGACTACCTTCCTCCGCGCTAAACTACCAAAGCATCTCCCGGGGATCGAACCCACGACGATAATTGGAAAACCGGGATAGTAAATGACTTGTTTAAAACGAAATGTCTATTTTTTGCTTCTTAGATAAAAACGTTCGGATAGACTTAGATATGATAATACTTTAGACGATGATTTTTTATTTATATGCTCTTTTTTCAGCTTTTAATCGATTACAACGCATACAACATGAAATATATCCAAACGATTCCCATATGAAACATGGTTATGACAAATGTGCATTTATGTATAATTAAACAGACACAATTAAGTTCAAGTTAAATATATTCATATACATGTATAAGCTTCTATATGATTATATTTCTATATCATTATATTAACATTAAATCAGAGGTTATCATAGAGCAATAAGTATTTAAGGATAACAACAAAAACACATTTATACTTGTTAGCATATTTCATACATATATGTCAATTTCATTTGAGCTATCATACTGATAATGCAATGTCATTATATAAGGTGAACATGACTCAGTATTCAACCTAGTATCACACATCTTACCGAAACGAAATATAAGCTAGGTAAATTAGGCAATACTGCTTATATATTTTTTTAGATAAAACGAGCAAGGCTTTAACTATTAATGCTTTAATTATCTATTATTAATAGGTACATTCAGTCATTATTTAAGACAGGGAAATTTTATATAGAACCTATCACAGGGATACATCAAAAGTATATGTAATATAAGTTACTATAGAAAGGAGTATTTATACGACTTTACCCCCAGCAGAGCTATTCAAAAATGTCTTCTTATGTCTGTAAGAAGAAACTTTTAAATAACCGTTACTTTCCACGTGGATTTAATACAGTTGAAATATACGGTGTCCTACTTAGGCCAGTTAAAGAACTCCTATTGACATGCTATTTTTTTCTAAAGTCTTGCCCCGCCTTTCTGTATTTTATAGATACACTGTAGCAACATTTTACATTCTCACAAAAAACCTTTCGCGCCATTCAACGCCATTCTACGTTGAATTTATCTCATGCTTATAATTTCTCATACTTAAAATCCTCTCGTGCAAATCAGAATGTAAAAATCTTCGCAGCGATTAACCTTAATTTTCGCATGTCTCTTTCGAGAACTGTAACTTATTTACAGTACTAGTGTCTATAGTTCTTTAAATCTCGCTAATTATCTATTAACAAAATCCAGTGCGCTCGACTATTCTCAGTGCTTTATAATACAACAAGAGCCCGAATAATGTAAATATTTTCTAGGTTCAAAGGGGTCATAGTTTTGGCAAAATTCACAATTACAATAGCTCTCACTATTTTTCGAATAGCCGAGCGTAAACAAAAAAATTTAGTCAAGCTTAAATCGTTTCAGGCGATATTTTAACTGCCTCAAACAGGACACCATAGAAACCGACAGAAAGTTGTGGCGAACTTGGTAGCGCAACTCACGAGTAAATTCAGTTCCTCAAGAAATGAATCAAATAAATTGGAAGGCGATTTCCAGGAACATAGTTACTCTTGGTTTTAGCATTGGCGAAACTAACAGTTGTTCCTTGGTTGGATGCTTATAAAATACTTTCTTTTTTGTGTATCGTTCGACATTCTATAAAAAAACATCAATATGACCTTTACTAGTCCCAGGCGCACAAATAATAATAATCCACAAAATAACTGAACATTGCCATGGTAAGCTTAGCATGTGAAAAAAGAAACTTACCAAATTTGGAGTCTAAAACGTTACCAAAACATGTTCAGAGACGGTTTCAATGTTGAATGACATAAATGACCCTCTGATGAAGGCAGCCATTTTAACATTGTATATCATGAATGAAATGAATTCTGTCCGATTGAAATAAGTGCACGAAAATTCCGTGCGAATACAATTTACCTACACCTTTCACTGCTCCCAGCTTTAAGGCCATGCAAATATTGTCTATAGTTTTATATTTTCAACGTGACCATGCATTAAATTTCAAGAGATATATTTATAGTTAAATGTGTTTATTAATTTATCTGTTCTTAACACTTACTTAAACGTCGTATAAGTCAGATACAATTACTCGTATTTTCTTCAAAAGTGTCTTCTTACAGACGTGAAGAAAACAGTTCGCTAGGACAAACAATAATTTATCCTTGGCTTCGCCTCGGACAATTTGTGTTTATCCTACTTACGTCTGTAAGAAGACACTTTTGAAGAAAAACTCGTACTGTATCTTTTACATGGCTGCAATTTTCATTGATAGGTGATAAATCGCATGCCATGGATAGTTACATGTTACGCAAAGACATAGTATGCTTATCTGAATCCAACATTCGGACATCATCTAACGAAATCAGTCATAAAATAATTCCAGAAGACAAACACAAAGTGTCCTGTGAGGATAAACTGACTATATCGGAAAATCTGTTAAACTAAAGCCTGTTAAACTAAACTGTTTTAAATTTTACAAAATGTTTCTTTTGTTTTGTTTAGTTGAAAATATATAAATCACCTAACTTTCATTTTATAAAGCGAAAATATTATTGATATTATCACTATTTTCCAAATATTTTATACGTTTTGTACATGTTAAATTAACTAGTTTAAGATAGTGTTAACAAACATGTGTATATCGTTATTTATACGATTGACCCTAGAATAAACGGTGAAAAATTAAGCGAAAAATTATCAATGCTGAATAAACAATACAGTTGATTTATATTTTAGTGTATTAAGTATTCATTAAATGACGCTGCTACAATTTTTACATAATTATAGTGTAATACTACTACGTTAAATTATTCAAATAATATTGGCCTCGTAAAATATCTATGTAATCTTTTTTTATCTGTAAACTAATGATTATTTTATTGGCAAACAAAGCAATTAAAGTTTACATAAAATATTAATAAAATTTTATACACTGTTCTAGGAAACTGTAATATACAGTTAGATCGATTTTGAGAAATTTAAGAAGCTATCAACCTTTATAAAGAGGAGCGGGTTTTAACAGGCTCTTGTCGACGCCTTTACGCCGACACAATTTGACGCCTTTAATAAAAATATGTCCAAGAACCGCATATTATTTTTACAAAGAATATTAGGGATGTATTGTAAAACGTTGTTATATCATGTTACTAAACCATACAGCAATATCTTCAATAAGCAACGTTCAACTTCACTTAAGAGAACAAAACATTCTAAACTGATTTGTTACAAATGTCTTACAATACTTATGACGACGGGAAAACACGGCCTTGCATTCTAGATTTAAATCTTACATCACTGTTATGGAACGTCCTGCAAAAATTTCAAAATTAATGGACAAATGTAATAGATGACATTTTTATGAGGGACACATATATATTTAGATATATATGTTTTGTAGTTTATATCTTCACGGGCTATATGGCTTATGAAATTTGAATAATAAAATTATCAAATTTATTTTAAACATTTAAAGGACTATGTCACCTCATTTAAATTTCATCATAAAAGTTTTACTTTTCTAGCAGTTACTGTTTATATGAAAGATGAAACCTTTAAGAATAACCAGTTTTAAAGTAGTTAACTCATTTAATCCTTGTTTAATTGTAATCAAAGAAGCAGCAGAAGAGCGCATACTTGATCTTATACCAGAAGCAGAAAATTGATATTCCGTACATGTGGTGCATATTTTAAAGCTAATTTGGAACGGAAAGCGTGACAGAAATGGCGGATAAATAGTGTCTTTATATCTGATTTTGTAATGAAACATCTCACAATATTTGCCAAATGATTACAAGAGGAGACAGACAGAACTTATCCGGAGTGTAAAGCGACATCATCATTAAATTGAAAGACAACACGAATTATAGCTAGGTATTCCCTATGACAAAAGGGAACTGTCTTGCTCTATTTTAGATTTGAAATTGGTAAAATCTCATATACTTATTTGTGCAATGGAACGAGTTATTACCGACACGTACATTTCTAAATCAACGGAAGTAATTTATTGAATAGTCATTGTAACTAATGTCTCTGTTCACTCAAAAAGCATAAATGGGAGATTAAATTACACATACATTTAAGTTGATAACACTATACCTATTCTTTCACTCATTTGCTTTCCATTACAAAATAATTGCTTTGCCGCAAGATAAACAAGTTTAGATAACAGCAAAAGAACACAAAATTGAAAACAAAAGCTCAAAGCTATGGTTTTTATTAACGTATACATGTATATGTGTATTGTTTGATAATTTATTATTGGATGCACAGTCTGGTTACATCTTGCCCCGTCAAAGAATGGAAAACAAAAATGGAGAAAACTAAAATTAACCAAGATATATATTCTTTAAAGGCCCATTATGCCTCTGAAATGCTTTTCTAAAAAAAAAAACATTTATTTTTGGTATATTGTTACAATTAAAAAAAAACAATCTTTTGCATGAACTAACTTTTGCATCTTTAGTTCTATTGGCAATTGGTGTAATTATAAAATAAAAAAATGGATTTCTAAGGCATAATGTGCCTTTAGAACAATAATAAAAAATATTTAAATATTTGTATTTAACTCTTTGCCATTACACATAGTTTTCAACTTTCGCCAGAAACGTTTAATACATGCTTGTGCTAGGTCTAGATAAATTTCAAAGTTTTCTTCGATTCTTTAAGTTAGTCTACATAGCTTGTGGTATATAAATTAGTAGTAAAATACGTGTAAATAGTATTATAGCAAATGTGTCCCTAGACATAGTTACGGACATTGTCATTTTAACTAATGTATTCTTTAATTTTTTAAAAGTTATTGTTTTTTTTTTAATTTAAATGGGCAGTTAAAAATGTTTCTGATTATATAGAGGTATATTACCATTTTATATATGTAAATAGAAGTCGATAAAATCATATTATAAACAAATATGTCAACACTTCATGCTATCTCGAGTAACTGGTTCATTTTTGTATTTATTACTATTTTTAATTTTTAATTTTATTATTACTGCTATTATCCAGGTATTTAAATTAAATTGCCTTATTCGTAAAGAAAATAATCTATCAAATAAACATATAGCCTTGAGATTCACTATAATTATTCTATATTCAGAAACCATTAAATGAACACATAAAATAAAACGGAAGCATTTCATGGTACGATATTTTCTTTCGAGTGCATATGATTTGAAAAGACAAAATTCTATATAGGACATTGTAATGAAACCTAATAAATTTTTGCCATTATTATCATTGTAACTGATAGAATATACCATTTTGTCTTTTCGAGTCCGCTCGAGCTTAAAAGGGGGACCATTTGGTTTTCTGGTTAAATAGGATTGTAATTCAGTCGTCGCTGATTCCATCCTCGGACGAGGCTAAATTTCATCGTGATAACTGATTTCGGACATTGTCTCACGCCTCATTGATAATTTGTTAACTTGTTGAAAATATTGAACAACTAAATCATGCAACATTAAGTGAGTATAGTCTTTTCCTTGTTTTATTATTATATGTTTGTGAAATGACTTTGTTATTTATTGCTGGATTTTGTTCGTATTTGGACAAAACCACACATGGGACCAAACCGTCGTACTCAGTAATTTAAATAGACCTTGATTTAAAAAAATTTAAGCCGAGAGCGTAGCCACCACTTGCGATTGCTCTTGTAAAAATGATCTCTAGAATATAAATTATGAACAATTTACTGTAGATTATATGGTAATTGGTTACAATTCATTTTTGTTTCATTTAAAAAAACTACTTTCGAATCAAAGTAACGTTGATTGGTGTTTGACTGCAAACGCTCAGGGAAACTTATCAACATATTATTTTAGTTTTATTGATACATTAAAAATCGACACTCCTTGTGGAGTTGCATTTAAGGGTTGAGGAATCAGCTTTGCCGCCAACGTTTATTACAGATTAATCGTTAGAGACAACTAAATGGTTCACACAACTGGAGTATATTCATCTGTTAGGTCCAGCAGGTGAAGTGGTTTTGACACCCGGTGCTGAATTTAACAACAAGTTAAGCTGATATGAATTAAATTTTTGTTGGTGCGCTGTACAACCAAAATTTGAAAATAAAGGATTCACATTTATTTTTAAATTTTCAGCTTTTTTACTCTTCATAATTATTAAGTATGAATTTCAGACAAACTATTGTAAAAGATTTTTTCATAATACTAATTTATCAGCGTAAACTATTCAGGGTTCAGCATGTACACTTTAACTATGCACATCGAAGACCTATATAATTCAAGTGTTTAATCTTTATATATTTGGCTTGATATGTTGCAAATCAATTGTTATGGCTGGTTATAGGGACAAAATAGAAATGGCAAAACTTTTAGGGAATAAATGTTTAGTTGTATTAACTACCCTGTAATTGGTACTTTATTCAAAATTGACAAAACATTGGTAGCGTATTTGGAAAAATGTTTTAAAACCTTTTTGAAACATGTTTGGTGATAAAAGAACTATCTGTAAGTTTAACTGCAGAAAATATAGCCCCAATGAAATATAATTGGATGCAAAAGCAAATATAGAACTTATATAACCGTCTACAAAACAGTTGTTATGTACAGGGATATAGAAATTGCAGGTTTTACACGTGCTTCTCAAGATATTACGTTTGCTTGTTATGGTTTCATGAAGCCTTAAAATTGGTGCAGTAAGAAGAGTATGATCCAAATAACACATAAGGGCAATAAGGTGATATTATTTCCTCAAACAGCGTCAATGATTGTTTGTATATCTGTAGTTATTGACAATATACATATAAATTAGAAGCTGTTTAATTTATGCTTTTAAGTGAATTTCTTTTTTGGTTTCATTTTTACAGTCTGAAAAACATACTCCATGCTACATGCAAAAATGCTCTGGATAACATGTGGGCATATTTAAGTATGGTACGAGCAATAACTACCTAATGCACTATGAAAAGCAATGGCAGTCAACAAAATCTGTCAATTATTTATTGTCTGTAACAATCCTTTAATAAGGGTTCTTTATTATAAAAAGCTGTATGACTTATAAATACAAATGAAAACCCTCTGAATCATACACAATTTTCTTCCTCCCGTGAAAAAAAACTAATTAAAAAAGACGGTCACTAATATTGCACAAAGTCTATCTAGTTTAATATAATAACAATATAATAAAAAGAGTTTTCGCTGAAAATAACGGAAATGCGGTCGAATGTGACTGTTTGCTCTGAGTACTAGATTTGTTTGTTTTTATTATTAAAACAAGCGATCATTAATACTTTTTGAATAAAATAAATAATATCATCACCACTTAATGATGGTTTTTGAACTAATTTTCCAGCTCATGTATTTATGAGAAAGTCGTCTAAAATTGAGGCTATAGTTGGGAAAACAGATTTTGATATAATTGATGAAATTTCATTTTAACTTGTTTTTAATCATAAAACCAAAAAAAGAATTTCTTTGTTTTTGTGTAATGTCACAGGGTGAGAAAAATGTGCAGCCTGACCGGGACTCGAACCCGGAACCCTCGGAATACCGTACCGCGGCTCTACCGACTGAGCTATCCGGCCGCTTACACATCTTCTCCCCTAAATAGTGAACAGTTCAGAACCGTAACATACTTCACCACAATATTGAAATTCGTCCTCGAATTTCACAAAGCTACAGAGCAATGCTAATTGAACTCTGAGCTATAAGCAGTCACGGTCCCCCGTCGGGCACCAAATATCACAGGGTGAGAAAAATTTGCAGCCTGACCGGGACTCGAACCCGGGACCCTCGGAATACCGTTCCGCGGTTCTACCGACTGAGTTATCCGGCCGCTTACACATATTCTCCCCGAAATAGTGAACAGTTCTGAACCGTGACATACTTCACCACACTATTGAAATTCGTCCTCGAATTTCACAAAGCTACAGAGCAATGCTAATTGAACTCTGAGCTATAAGCATTCACGGCCCCACGTTGGGCGCCAAATGTCACAGGGTGAGAAAAATGTGCAGCCTGACCGGGACTCGAACCCGGGACCCTCGGAATACCGTACCGCGGCTCTACCGACTGAGCTATCCGGCCGCTTACACATCTTCTCCCCTAAACAGTTCTGAACCGTAACAGTAAGATGTGAGAATATGGTTTTAAAACTAACTTGATGAACTAACATATCATCTTTCACACTAACAAACAAATATACCATATGTATTTATGATAGTATTATCAGTTTAACGCTTGAGTTAGTCGATTTCTTGATACAAATATGATATCTTTTCATCGTAATTAATAAGCCAACACATATTCACTTCCATAATTTACTGTAACAAAATTTACTTTTATTTCTTTCTTAATTGTATCTTTACGACTACATGTAGTGCAAAATTTAATTATCTCATGGCCGTAGTGGGTTTTTTTCTTTTCTGTAATTTAGAAAATGCTTTTTTTTAACTGTTTTTTTTACAGAAAAGGAAAAGGGCCCAAATTTAAAAGTTAAATTAACATTTTTTTGGAGATTTCCGGTTAAACATAGCGTTGGAATTATATTTTAAATTATATAAATATTTATTTATATAAATATCCATTGAAAACGTAGTTAACCGTAAGATTATGCGCATGCGTTGATTATTATTGCGATTTCGTATTCAAATATGAAGCAACAGATATTCTCCAATACAGACAATTGAAGTTCTCATACAAGCTTTTGTTTCACGCCCAATATAATGAAACCATTCGATTTCAGCTTCAGAACCACATAATTTCCAACAGAAATCATTATTAGATCCAGTCTTATAGATTTAGCCTTCTTTACATATCCAGATTTCACAATATCCATATTACACCGCTTATACATGTTATAGTCTCGTTTCCAATTTCAGTGTACAAAACATCCACACTTAATCAATATCACGCTTCATGCTCAGGAAGTCTTGTTTTCAGTTTATGAATCCAAAATAGCTATATCAATGCTTATCTTTTTCTATCAAGCTTTTTTCTAAAAGTCAACAAATTCATATCAATTCATAATTGTATTTGAAGTGACAAAAATAAGTGAAATAAAGATAATATAAAGCTGCAAAATTTATATCACACTCAGCTAGTATCTTGTAAAATATAGGTTCGAAAGCTGTTAACTTTTCTAGTAAGAGTTCTGTATTGGACTCAACAATGAGTTATAACAGAAGTTTTGTATAGTTACTGTAATTGCTGGCTATAATTCGATGGCAAACTCAAACTTTGCATAAAACTAGTAGGTATAGACAAAACAAACAATAAGACTTTTAAATCTATAAGTTAGTATAACAATTGTGGAATAATGTGCTGCAGGGCACATGAGGTCTTCCTCCACCAGTAAAGATGGAACGTCGCCTTATGACCTATACCGTGTCAGTGCGACGATAAATCCAATCGAACAAAGAACAGATCTTTTATTTCTGATTTGTACATAGTACATCATCATATACATAACATAATAATATTTGAGTAACATGTAATTTTCAGTGCAATCAATATAAAGAAATTAATAAAATAAAATATATATTAAAGAGATTAATAATTGTAATTGTAACAATTGTCATTGTTCAGATATTTGTTATTAAGCCTCAGTTAAGTGAGGATGAACATATTTAAGAAGAAAAATCAATATCAAAACTAATTTTTAATCTATCATTAAACTTTATTTTTAATAAACTAAATTTTGATCTATCATTGAACATTATTTAACACTGTAGTTCTAATAGTCATAGCATTTTTGTAATATAGTGCTAATTTACATAGCTCATTTCTATTATTACTTTGCAGCAATGCAATAAATTTGTACATACTTGGGTTAACAAAATAAAATCTTTTAATATAAAGGGTACGAATACTTGTATAACATGGACATATAAGAACAAAATGAAATTCATCTTCTAAGTCTCTTAAAGAACAACATTGACAATACCGTTCATTTCTTTGTATTCTATTTCTGGCATATCTACCAGTTTGTATTCTTAAGCTGTGTGCAGAAGTTCTTAATCTAGTAATAAGTCGTCTCAAATGATCAGGCAATATATCTAAATAATTTTCGTAACAAAAACTAATTTTACACACATTATATAATTCCAATACAGAACTTGTTTCTTTAGATACATGCCACCCCTGTATAAAACAATCAATTATTCGTTGTCTAAATATCGGGATAAAGTTTTTTAAATACAATATCATGTGGGTTATTCCAAACATCTGCAAAACCATAGTCACACAAAAGCTTTTTAACATAGGCTACCCAGTTACATAATCCTTTATTACAATCATTTAATGATAGCTGGTAAACTGAGCGTAAAATAATATTGTCTGTGTGCAGCAACTTAAACCAATATTTAACAATGCGTACATAACGGGATATGAACAAAGGATATCTTCCCAACTCTCCATATACACTAACAGTACAGGTAGTATTTCTTACTGACAATATATTTTTACAAAATTTTAAATGTATTCTTTCAATTTGTTTTGATTTTGTAAATCCCCATATTTCTGACGAATAACTCAAAATTGAGCCAACAAAAGAATCAAATAGCTGACATAATAACTTTGGTTTAAAACTATACTTTTTACAATTTAAAAGCAAAACATTAAGCGCCTTTAAAGCTTTACCTGCAATGTATTCCTGATTTAAAGTAAAATTTCCGGTGTAATTGAAAACTGTTCCTAGATAATTAAAATCATTTACTACTTCAATATCATTACCATCATATGTCCAAAACTCATTTCCTAGTAAACCGCCTCTTTTCCTAAATACAACAATTTTAGTTTTATCTATATTTACTTCTAATCCCCAACTTTTACAATATTCATATAATTTATCTAAATGCATTTGTAATTCTTGAGGCGATTTTCCTAATAATAACCATATCATCAGCAAATAATAGTAAAAGTAAGATAATTTCTTCTATATCAAGTCCAGAACTAATGTTATCTTGTAAAAATAATTCTAGGTCTTCTACGAACAGAGAAAAAAGTAGTGGCGACATTATCTCCCCTTGTCTTAAACCTACAGCATACTCAAAATAAGAGGAATAATCGTTACATGATCTAACACAGGATTTAACTTTTGTATACATGTCCCTAATAATTCTCAATAATTTACCTTGTATTCCTAACCTATACAATTTTAACCATAGTGCATTTCTATATATAGTATCAAAACATTTTTTTAAATCAACAAATACACAATATAATCTTTTATTTTCATTTAAATAGTGTTGCACAACATTCAACAGTATAAATAATGCATCTACAGTTGATTTACCCTTTCTAAAACCAAACTGCGCGTCAGATATAACATTGTTATTTTCACAAAAAGACGTGACACGCTTATTTAAAACTATTGTAAATAACTTAGAAAAACAACTAACTAATGTAATACCCCTATAATTGTTAACGTCATTCTTATCACCCTTTTTATGTAAAGGTATAATTACACCTTCCATCCATTTATCTGGAAAATACCCAGAATCTAAAATAGCATTAAAAATATCACAAATATGCGACCCTAAAATATCAATACTTTCAATCAAATATTCATTCAAGATAAAATCACTACCAAAAGCCTTACCCTTTTTTAGTTCTTTGGCAGCATTATAAACTTCTTGTACAGTTATAGTTTTATCTAATTCTTCAAAACAACAATCTAAATTATTAAAATCATGGCTACTACAAAAACTTTCTGCGTCAAGATTCTTTTCCTGTAACACATCACTTCCTAGGGATGAGAAATAGGAACAAAATTCTTCAACAGATAAGTCGTTTGAAGATTTACTTTTCTTTTTAAAATAGCTCCAAAATACTTTAGGGTTTGCATGAATTAAATTTCCAATATCATTAATTTTCTTTTGTTTAAAAATACCCTTCTTTTTTCTACATAAATCTTTATACTGCTTTTTTAAATTACAAAACATTTCCCTATTCTGATCCGACTTAAACCTGTTAAAATCGTGTAAAGCATGTAGATACTGAATTCTTGCCCTTGAACATTCAATATCAAACCAGTCAGCCTGTTTTAAAACAGACTGTTCACTAAAATAAGGCTCATTCTTAAACACATATGATTTAGAAAACAATGGATCTGCGACCTCACGTAATACCTCAGAAAAATTATTCATAACGTTATTTACAGATTCTCTGCTATTCTTACGATATTATTTGTTAAACAATTCAAATATGGTAATCTTGAAATAAGATGTGACCTAAATATACTCTTATATTTATCATCCAATTTATACCTGACCTCATTTTTTACCTTAATCTCATCCATGCGTTTCTTGCACCTCAATGTAAACAACACCCCCGCATGGTCACTAAATTCATTGAATGAATCAATAGTAAAGTTACATAATATATTAAAATAACATTCTTTTGTTAATAAATAATCGATAACGGACGCCCCGTTTGTATTTGCGAAAGTGTACATACCAGACATATCATTAAATAGACGACCGTTAACAATGCGCAAATTGTTTGCTTTACAAAGATCAAGAACCTTGACCCCAAAACTGTTACAGGATTTATCCATTGAGGCCCGTCTTAATGGTATATCGGGAACATAATCAATATCATCCATATTTCTATCAAAAATATCACATGTTATAAAATCATGTTTATTGCCAACGCGACTATTCCAATCTCCAACTAAATATACTGAACCTAAATTTTCAAAGTCATATATATCATTTTGTAAAATATCAAACAAGTCAACAGGGACAACACTATATGCTGGTGAATCTTGGCACCAAATATATAAACCACATATATAAACATCAGATTCAAAATGAAAAAACAAACGGTTTAACTTCAACCAAATAATAGTGTCATGATGTGTGCGAACCACTTCTATACCTGGCTTTAGACTTTCTTTAAAATACAAAACAGTACCTCCACTACATCTTTTCGCACTTCTATTTTGGAACTTTCTGTAAAAGTTATGAGAAACATAATTAGAAAGTTCAATATCACTATCTTTACTGGTCCAAGATTCATATAAAAACACAATGTCATTTTTAGAAATCAAATTTACAAACTCACTGCCATTTTTCTTATCACAAGTTAATCCATTTACATTCCATGATAGAATATTCAGTTCATCCTCATTGAATCCCTATCTGGCCTCATCCACTTTCACTGGCTTTCCATCTACGTACAGAGTGTCGTAAGCTAGCCACGCCCTCTTTCCTGCTTGTTTGGCCTCCTTAAGTTTTGGAACTAGTTTTCGCCTTTTATCGTTTACCGCTTTGGGAAATTGCTCATGGACAAAATAATTAGATCCTTGTAATGTTCTCCATTGCTTACGCACATATTCCCTTTCCTTGAACAGTGAAAACTTGGCTACGATTTTTCTACCGTGTCGATCAGTTTTAGCACCCATTCTGTGAACTCTTTCAAACTGGAGTTCATCAACAAATTTTTGTGCAAGCTTCATTTTGTCTGTTAAGAAAGTTCTTAATGTGTTTTCTGTGTCGTCAGAAGTTTCTGTTGGGGCCTCCTCTATATTAGCGAAGATAAGGTTGTTCCGCATGGATTGAGATTGCAGATACACAACTTCGTCTCTCAAACATCATTATAAATTGCACATTTCTTTACTTGAATAACTTCACTTTATCTATGTAATAAATTCGAATTTATGTTTTGAAAATTAATCTCAGTTTTTGATCCTTTAAGCCAACAACTTTTCCTCAACTCTTTCAAATTATCTAAAGAAATGTAACAATTGACCTTGCCGGTTTAATAGGGAAACAAATTTAACGAGAATCATGATCATTATGATGTTGTAAATAAGGAAACATGAGCAGTAAATAAACTGTGTTGTTTATTTTAATATACTTATTCTACTATTCATGGAAATAATGACATAAAATTTAGGATAGGCTTTGTAATAAAATTATTTTTACGATATGACTCTATTTATGGCCAGAGTTGAAACACTGATTATGTAACTGCAATAGATACATTTATTAATTATCAAACAATATCGCGTAAAATGACGTCGGTAAGAAATGTACATGTAATGCATAGATCCCTAGATGACCCTTGTTTGTCTCATTATAGTTATCAGCTTAGTGGATCACAAATTATGATAATTACCACAACGCTTTAGGCACATTTCAACGTTCGTAGTTACATCTTTGATATTCAAATAAAAAAGTCAAGGTAAGGGTCTATAAATAGTGATTCTTTATTCTATACATTGTAATACATTGATACAGATACTCTAAAGTGAGACACTCTGATAAAATAATTTTATTTCTGCACGTTTATGATACAGCAATCAAATAACATTTGACCAACATGTTCCAAATGAAGTATTTCCTTTCCTTTGAATGGAAGTAATTTATGAAATTATAGACAAGCATCTCATGCTTTGTTTTCGTACATAATTAAAAGTAGGTGAAATATGTGATAATATAAAAATGTAAAATTACCTTGCAAGGTAATGAATTGAACGATCATGTCATAATAAGCTATAAACTATCTTATTCAAAGAAATTTTAACTGATTAATGAAATAATCGGCTTCACGTTACCTTGAAATAGAAATTTATTTAAACAATAAAGTTAGTCATAAAAGTTCGCTGTAATAAATTATTGTAATAAATCTCAGTTGCATAATGAACATATGATTATGTTATCTAAAACAAATAATTAAGTTCATAAAATTGTCCACATTATATCGTCAAAAGTGCATAATGTCATATATAACGTTTGAGGTATATGTGTATGCCAAATGCTTTTTAGCTAAAACATGTAATAATTTGTTATAAAAATAGCAAAATGAAATCTTAGTAATATTTTGACTAGCACACTAGCTACACAATACCATAGCTTATCAAAATGCCAAAAGACATCAGAAGCAAAATATGGTTTTAGGTAATTGACCAATAAGTAACAGTTTAGTACAAATAAATGGACAATAAATCAGGTTTTGAGAAAAAGAAATGAAAGTATAATGAATTATGTGTATGACATTATGGTCGTTTAATTCTCCAAATGTCTCATCATTTTAGAAACTATGGGGTCCATTTGTGTTTTATTTTCAATAATTGTGCAGATACGTGTATCAAAAGTGCTTTTATGGGTTATTTTTATATTCAATAATACATAAGGTTATCAATAAAGTTACCGCCTCCGTATATCTTCTAATACAGTTACCTCTCTGGCGTGGGTTCGATCCCCGGGAGATGCTTTGGTAGTTTAGCACGTAGGAAGGTAGTCTAGTACTGATGTAACTCCCCAGGAAAGATGGTTAGGAAACTACCCGCTAATTATTATTATTATTATTATTATTATTTTATCATAATTATTATTGTTATGATTATAATATTTTTTTATTTGAAATAAAAGATTTGACCATGATGTTTATAGTGTAACTTTGTCTTTTCTTGTCTCAAAACAACTGAGTTTTGATAAATTGTGTATGGTACCCTAATCCACGGATATTGTGAAACAGTACACCGACCACGTACAGATATATATTCAAGGTGTCTAAGTACAGACATGGGTACAAATATTTAAAACATATTAAATGTTAAGACATTGACATGTCTTTTTTTACCAAGAGCAAAATTAAAATATAACAATATCTGAACATGTACGAATATATTTGTTACTAAAACATATTAAGAATCAAGACCTCGAATTCTTACTTTGCCAAGAGCATATAATGATTACAATTTCTGAACATGAACGAATATATATATCACTAAGGTCACATCAGTCAGACCTTTATGAAAATATTTACATAAGCATAGCAACAATAAGATCAGATTGTATTTTACTGTTTGTCATGTTAGTCCTCTACAACATATGTCAAAAACAAACCAACTGAAACCAAATCTTAGTCGTAGGGCATAGATATCAGACTGGTTTCCACGCAGACAAATTAATTTCATTCGGGCGAACAGTAAACTGCTGTTGCCATGCTTTCAAGCTTAAATCCTAATCAAATTGAATTGGTTGAAACATTAGCTTGTACGGGAAAGGTTTGTTTTCAATTGTATTTAATTAAGATAGAACGAAATTTGGTACACAATATTCATGTTTTTCCATGACAAAAATATGGAATCAAAAACATGTAGAGCTTAAAATACCAGTCTGCAGTGTGTTAACTACAATATCTCTCTATTCTCATGAAGTCAAGTAATGATGTGCTAAAGTCATTTTATTTAACTTCAAGAATAGACTTATCCTGACATAATTCGACAGCTATTATAGTTTGTCGCATAGGTGCAGATCATGTTTACATTTGTGTTTGATAAAAAAAGATAAATTTAGTTTTATTTCTAGATGATATTACTTTTCCACAATTTCCTGACATTTCTGTTGTTCAACTTTAGCTTTCATCTGATTAGTCGTTGTTTGTATAAGAACAGTATTTTTGTAGACGATAACAGGCTTAAAAACAAGTGCATAACTATCTGGAAATGATCATGCATGTTTTAAGCAATATAATTTATCGTTTCACAGAATAATAAACATTATACAACTTTCGGACAAAGTCATGAGTAAATCACAGTTAAAACATCAAACAAAATATATTTAAGCTAATCTGTATTTGAATTTATATGTTTTGTAAAAAAAAATTATTAAAATATTACAAGGTCCCAGTAATCTTTGCTAATCTTTGGGTAAAATACTTCTTTTAAAAAAGCTATAATAATTGTTTTTTTTGGGCGTTTTGTTATACGTCAAATTCAAGTTATTTTGTTAATAAAATTATAACGTAATAGATTAAGAAAGAATTGTTTAAATACATCTTAATTTTCCAAAAATGATAATAATAATAATAATTATTATTATAATAATAATAACAATAATAATGATAATAATAATAATAATAATAATAATAATAATAATAATAATAAAAATAATAATAATAATAAAATATAATCAAAATGGTAATCATGACAAATTTTATATAGCTCTTTGAATGTTTTTCTCTAGCTGTGAAACAAATAAGATCACGTTAATCATATTGATATCATCATCACATCAACAACAACAACAACAACAACAGCAACAGCAACCCCAACAACATTGAATGTCATCAGAAAGAAATTGTTTCGTTCCTCATAATGTGAATGTCATTCATACTATTTAGTCTTCAAATATTATGCAGCTTGTTATGTATAGTAACACTCCAACATCGTCACATCATCACCATGGAACTCAACTGTATTACACCACAGCCCGTTTATTTCATACAAAAGCACTTGATCGTCACTTAAACAAATATTTTAAACTTATTTTCATTTCTCTACATTAAATAATGAAATAATGAAATTGTAATATGAAACAGGGCTAAAAAGTGAATCATTGAAAGGACGAGCGTGTCATGTGTATGCCAGTCAAATAATTCCGATGAACTCGTGGAACACAAAAAAGCGAGTTGTAGCAATACATCCTAACAAACTGCTATAGCTTAAAGAAATATACTAATACACTGATTGGACAAACATTAAAGCGGCCTTCAGCTTTTCTTAAGGTTTCTGTTAACATAAATCGTTTCATATACATGTAATTGTCAAATCAAAAGAATTTATGTGGAAAATGAAATTTGCTGTCGATTTATAACATAAACGATAAGGAAATACCTCTAATTAACCGGTTCGCTGTCTATATGAAAATTAACAGGCACGATCTTCTTTTTTTAGAAACGGTTATATGATGCATTTTCCAGATAAAATTATTGAAAAACTAATTTGAAACAACACATAACTGTTTTTGTGACACATAATGAAATCTGAATGCTGCTTTAAAGTATTAGATAGGTTAATTGTCTACGAGTTCTTTCTATGTTTATTTTGATGGTAACAATAAATTATTCCTTTACACTATCTTATGTATATTTTCAATATGTCACTTAACCCGGATGAAAATCAAATAACATACTTTTAGTATTACCGCTGGATAAAGTAAGGAAATATAAAAACGTGTATTGAATGTCACATTCGACTTATTTCAAACTAGCAAATAATTTTAAATCAGTAATTCAAGTCCTTTCATACTCATTACAAAATTCTCCTACATAGTAAGACGATAATAATTTATAATACATATATCAGAACATCTGCTGTTGATGAAAATATAAACAATTTCTAGAGGCAGAGCATTCATTTCAAATTGATTTAATACAAAAAAAACTAATTTACAACAATGTGAAATACTATATCTTCTTCTTCAACTCCAGGTGCCTGTATGTTATATTGACAAGTCATTAATCTAAAGAGTCTCTTTACATGATAATTCAACGTATACTTTCTTTTTTTGTGGTTGCATGTACTTTATCTACTTAATTTACGCAATAAAAGTTCGTGTAACTAAGAAAGAACATGTGGCAAAAACAGATAAAAGTATACAGTTGCCCGTTTGGGTTTCGTTTTCGAACTATTCTGATAATATTAGTTTGTTTTACATTGTTGAGTAAAAAGAACTATGTAATGTTGCACGAAAACAGAGATTTAAAACCTATATTAAACGATGTGCTAGTTAAAGCCAGTATATGGTTTGCAGATGTATGTATGCGCGACCACTATAATTGAGCCGCGTCATGACAAAACCAACATAATGGTTTTGCGACCAGCAAGGATCCAGACCAGCCTGCATATCTGCGCAGTCTGATCAGGATCCATGCTGTTCGCTTACAAACTCTATAACACGTAGAGAAACCGATAGCAAACAGCATGGATCCTGATCAGACTGCGCGGATGCGCAGGCTGTTCTGGATCCATGCTGGTCGCAAACCCATTATGTTGGTTTTGTCATGACGCGGCTCAATAATTTTCTTAATTCAGAATAACACCATGTTCGATTTTAAATGTTGAATACTGTTAAGCCAGTGCGAGTGGGCGTTGGCGGTAACTTGCACTTTCCAGTACCGTTCATAAACCGGCTCAGTCAAATCAAGCCTGCGACATTTGAACTTTGTCGTTTTGTGCATTTTTTAGATATTCCGTATGTCTCTATTCTATTGCAATATCAGAGTTATCTATGCTATGTAAAGGCCGTATACATGAGGTTGTTTTATATAATTGAGAATAATGCTCAATTATATTGGACTAGTACAGAGCTGTAAAACCTTTATTGGACGAGAGACTTGTAAAAGCCGATCTCAATATATGGTTTGCAGATCATGATGTGCACATTTATACATACATTAATGTCAAGTTTCTCTGTCTAATTAAATTAATATCATTTAATTACTTATACGTCGTGGTCGCATGTATATTTCTAGGTATGTAAGTATGCAATAAAAAGTGATAAAACCTAAAATTCTGAAAACATGAACATCGTGTTCTATGTTTACATAATATATTTTAACAGGGAACTTACTGTCCACTATTTAGTGGCAACATGCAGTTCTTGATTTAACTTTTTTAATTACAATTGGTAATATCAAAAGATCTATTTGCATTGTAAGCAAGCCTGGAACTATACATTAATCCAAATTGTTTGTTGTAATACACTTTGAGTATTTCATTCAAGATTCAGCATAGTTACCTTGAATTGAACGCGAGGAAATTGGAGTATTTGTATTGTTAATTTGTGTTTCTTTTTATTACTGGAAATTGACGTCGTGTGTTCATAAACTCCAAAATTACAATTCTATATCATAATTGCATCTTGTAAAATTATCTGCATTTCATCAGTGTTTTTTTTGTCTAGTAGTTTGGTCTCAATTTTGACATCTCTCTGATTTATAATTATTGGAATTAGCAGTTAATCCTGGAGTTTCTTTGCTTTCACATGAACGGAAACTGTCCTCTAGAATTTTTCAAATATACCCCAGTGCACTCATATTGTAAAACTAGACAGTTAAAGTTATTTAATGAGACAGTCATGAATTATATTCAACAATTTTTAAACCATTAATGTTATTGAAATGTATTTTATATCCATACAAAGTAAATTTAGTTTTGTGTGTGTATCATTAATGTATACTTTATCATAGTAATGACGTGGAGTTGCACAATTATAACATAATCCTTGTCTGCAAGACGTCAATTACAAGAACATTCCAAGTAAAGGCATTGATAACAATTTTGAAAAGAAGATTTGTATGTGCTCAGTTTACAAGAGATTTAATCTGTATTATTTATAAAAGATCACATACTTATGTTGTATACATATATGTCTATGATTATTTATCTAAATGCGTTTTATGCCATACAGTTGTTCATTACATAGCAAACAAGTTGGCTGCATTCTTTCCAGTCTGCCTACTATGACATTTGTCTAACAAATAGCAATGTGAACTACATATAAATAAGACTTTAGCATCTTCTTAAAATCAAATAACATTACACATGTACTACAATTTCACAAAAGTACAAATATTATGATAACATTTTTGGTTTCATGTTTTAAAACTATCATTGATATATGCTTTGACATAAGAGATTGGCTTCTTACGTTTCAAGGGTTAGTAGTTTACTAATAAAAAGGACTTAAAACTGATCATACTTTTTCCTTATAGAAATGCTTGGTCGATACTTCGTGAGCAATGACAATTTGAAAAGTGAACACTGCAGACTCGGTTTTAATAAGTCGTGTCATACAAAGAGAAAATGGAAAATTCAATACCTCAAGACAACAGATTGAATAACAAGAGCAGTTTTTAATCCTCAGCATTAATTATAAGGTGATTCAACTATCCAAAATGACAAGAACGTATATCAACACTCTGATAAGGTTCTGAGCAACTTTTGCGCTATTCTTAGTATGTAAAATTGTGTTGAAATCGTGAAACAAACCTTTTTACTTTTGAAAGAATAAGATCATATCTACTTTAAGTATATACATTTAAAAAAAACAATTACATTTATATAATAATTATTTGTTTAAAATAATTGCATGCTTGTTTATGATAATATTGAAAAGTCTATTTTTTGTAAACCAGTTATTTAGCAACAAGGTTCATAATGTCACTCAAACAGCTTATGTTATACGTAAAATGAAATTCTGTTCTTGTGAAACATTCAATAAATGCAATATAGGTCAATGAAGAAAATCGAAACATCTACCTTGAATTATTTTTTTTTCCACTTAAAGTAAAACGCAAATTTTGTCCGTATACTAAAATATTAGATTAGATTAGATTAGATTGGGAAACAATGCTAATTGTTAGAATACTGGATTTATTATTGTGGATTTGGACTAACAATCGGATAATTGTTAATTGATAATTCATATGGGACTTATCACTTACATAGGAAACTTTCGCAGATATACACAAACTTGATCAAAGGCTTATAAGAAAGACGGTAATGTGACAATATAAACCCCAAAGGATAGTATAGCAACATTAAAAAGTAATCAAGGAGTCTCAGTTCGACGTTCCCTTTATGTCCGTCTGGTATTACTAATACAATTTTGCATCAAATTGCACACCAGCATATTACAAATGTATTAGCAAATGCCGATAAGTTTGGAGAACAGTATTGGAATCATTTTATATAATACTTCAATTTGTTTCTATGACAGTAACAGAACGAACAGCTGAGATATATTTTTTTTATCAAAAGTACTTACATTACCGAAGAAAACATTCCCTTAAATTGCACATAAAATAGGAAATTAACAACAAGATGGCCATAGTGTCCCTTTATGGCTTAACAGAGGATGTGGTCTACGTGTTCAAGATTAAATTACTAGTAAACTTCTTATACCTTACGCATTTTTCTAAAGGACTACTTAATAATCATTTTTTGTACAGTTCCGTCAAAATCTACCAAGTGGGTGAGGAGGGGTGTCGTTAAAAGTTCGTTCTGTTTCCCTTTGTTGTGCTCTGGCAAGTATTTTGTCATCAAAGCGGTACAGGTTTTTCAAATTAAAATGACATAAGGCCACCCAAGCACAGAGCTTCATCAGTACTAATGGTGTAATACTTAAGTACCAGTACCAGTACTTGGCAAATTACGCAGTACCATTACCAGTACCAGTACTAGATTTTAGCATGGTACTGCAGTACCAGTACTTTTTTTGCTGAAGTAATTAAGTATCAGTACCATTACTTTTATATATTCATCAAAGTTTGAATAAATACACAGTGTGAAACAAATAATTGCAAATATTATTCAGCAAAGAAATAAAATCATAATTTAATTTAAAGTTAACATAATATTTTTACAACTTTATAGTTTTAACATACTTTTTACAAAGTTAAACAATATTTACAACATATATTCATGTCATATCTTATTGTTTAGTAACCAGTCAACTGTAATACAATGCAATCATCTTTCATTTAAAACACAATAGTCTTTTGCTGCCTTTCACACCTTCACACCTCTGTTCAATTTAAACCAAAGTAAATAACAATTTTTTGTGGTGCTAACAATATCACTTGAAATAGAAAATTTTAAAATAGAAGCAATTAATTAGTGATTATTTTGCTCTTTTACTAGTAAATACAAAGTAATAAAAGATTTTAATAAGGATATTTTAGGGTAAAGAGTTATTGAGTCTGTTTTTCTCAATTTAATTTTTACTAAAGTCTTTGGTGCTTTTTATGATAAATACTATGTTAACATTTGAAGGAATATTGCAGCAAATTATCTATAGCTTTGATAACTTACTTTTTTTAACAAAAATGAAATAATGTAATTTACAGCTTTATTTCATGAGAAAAATTTATGATATTTTTATCAAAACCAAAAGTACTGCCTAGTAATGCAGTAGCAGTACCACTTTTTAGGACAGTAATGCAGTACCAGAACCAGTAGTAGCAGAATTTTGTAAGAGTAATTCAGTATCAGTATCAGTACTTGCAAAATCGCTGCAGTACGTACTGCAGTACCAGTACCATTACCAGTAATGCAGCTCTGCCCAAGGATAATAAGTCAACAGGTGAAAGTCCAAATAAGTTTGCATTTTGCAATAATGCCTTTCAACTTTTTAATTTACCCCAAATGACCGACAAATAACACACATGGTTAAAAGAAATGTCTGAAAATATTTATCGAAATTTACCCTGTTACATTTAATCTATAGAAAAAAAATGTGACAATCGTTCTATATTTAAGGAAATTTATGATGTTTGCTAAACATCTCCTAACATCAACTGTTGGTCAATAACCATAATAACAGTCAATCTTTTCAAATATACAGTCATTTTACCTTAAGTCCCAGTGGTAACTAAGGGAAGATGTCATTTAAGCTTATCTGTCTGTCTATTTTAAACGGGTGTAAACTTATCAAATCTAAATTATATCTGTAAATAGAACTTTATTTGCGCCATATTACATTTAAAAATAGTGAATAACTTGTCACTTAGCCGTCAAAAATTGAGGCTACATAAATTGTATAGAGAATCATAATTATTCCAATATTCAGTGTAAAATTTACAAAATGATTTTCATCTCGTAATTAAGAATGAAATAAAAAGAAAATATGTTTTGGCAATTGTGCAAGATGTAATTTCATTTCATCTCGTAAGAAAACTGGTTTGTAAGAATCACGAGTTGATATTAAATTTCGTCTAACACACACTTAAACAAATATCTTCTACATTATCTTAGTTACATATATTTGCCACAAGGCATTAATTCATAATTACATTAATTCTCACGTACTTTTGATACATTGTCGGCTTATTTCCCGACTGACGACACTAACATTAGTATGGATATATGGCATGTATATTGCACCATTTTGTACAAATAATTTGTTCGATGCGAAATTTTAAGTCCATTCCCAAATTAAAAAAGGAGGAGAACACAGTATTTTTCCTTTTCTGAGAACCTTTAAAGGTCTAAAACGTGGTTTGTGTAACTTAATAGAAACATGTCCTATTGCCAGTAGAAAAACTTATTGATATAGGTAAAAGTAAGTCAAACGTCAAGAATTCCTTTATCTATCCAGTCTGCCTGACTAATAGCCACTGAACACCTTTGCCTTTATTTCAAAGTTCAGTGGTGAGGTTGGTCATCGCTTTTGATTATGAGCTCAGTGAGCCAAAGGTAAAAATCACCGCGGCCACGATGACTAAAAGGCTTGTCTGATCAATAACTAGTTAGAACATGTTTGCCTACAATTCGAATTTTGGTGTGATAATTGGTCTTGGCAAGGACCTATTTTAAGTGGCATAAGTTATTGGGCAAGGTCACAACAATGTTGCCAACTGAAATCTTATCCGACCAATAGTTTAAGATCCTTAACTTACGGTCATAAGATTTGGGGTGTAGATTGATTATATCTAGAAAATGTCCCCTTCATTTTGTAAAATATATGTATAAAGCTTGTCCTATCATTTACTAGAGAAGAAGTACGGACTAATAATTCCCAATGGCTAGATCATGCCACGGTTATTGGGTCAAAGATCAAGGTCACGGTGACTTTATGTAAAACCCTGGTCTTAGAAAAACCTTGAGAAGAAATTAGCCTAGAAGTGAAATGTTTTGAGAGCATTGTGTCAGTGGTCTATTGGGAATCGCTTGTGATTATAATACTTTAACATACAAAATGCTTGTCTAATCAAGTCTAATCAAGACTTTCTTAAGTTACAGGTTGTGAATATTTATTCAACTGAGACAGCGAAAAAGTAAAGGGGCCGCATTTCTATTTGATATGGGTTTTTTTAATACTTGAATTTTCTTTTGTATTCAAATTGTTCTGAGACTGTCTCGGAACAAATGTATATTTCAAGATAAAACACTTGTAGAATATTTCAGGAAGGTTTTAATTTAATAAATGTGTTAGTATGAGTATATGTTCGGATATTTTAACATTGAGTTTATATTTATTTACATTTATATTTCAATAAATGACAGCAACAGTTTTGTCCTAATATCGGAATGAATATATATAATTTGTTGATACAGGTATTGAACATTTTTTTATCATTTAAAGAAAGTTCATTTATTCAGACATTAAACAGCCAAAACTCTACAATTTTAAAAACGAAGAAAAAGTATGTTGGTTTATAATTTTTGTTTCCAAAGTAAACTTTATTGCTGGCAATTCATTCACATTTCGCCTTTTTTGTAACGTTGTACCAAATCATATCAAGGAATGATTTCGTCTTGAATTCAAACAAATAAATGAAATCGTTACTTTTAAGTAACAAGGTTAAGGTCAACACTACTATATGGCACTTGCAACATCTTTTTTTGCTATTTATAAACTTACGACCACTCTATTGTTCATGAATCAATGTTCAGATGTAAATATCATCTTAATATCTTAGTCGAATTTTGATAAACAAACTTAACTTCACTCTAAATGAATTTAACCAATGGAACAAAAGGCGCTTTAAACTGCTCTTTGACGGCCTCAAACATTATTGTGTACATTATTTCAAGACAGACGACATCTAAACAGTTGACCCTAGCGTGTTCATGCCGCTTTTCATGGAATGGCACATACGTGTCACATTGAAGGTTCCATGATAACCGCCATAAGAACACATCTGCGGATGTTTCTAAATTCAAAACTGTACCAGTTCATGTTAAATGTTGAATTCTGCTTCAGCCGGTGCCAAGGGGCGTGGGCGGTAATTTCCACTTTCCAGTACCGTCCATGAAGAGGGATTCTTATTTTCTCTATTCTGTTATGGCGTTTCTACTCTTTAATTTTCCAACGGGAATATCAGTGGCTCTTTCTTTGAAATAAAGTAGTTATTATATCAAGCAAGGTATGGCATTCTTAGAATTTGTTGAATTATTGTCATTTTTTGTTATTATTTTTTCACCGTCGAAAGGAATAACACGACATTTATTATGTAAACTGAAGATAAAAACTGATAAAAGGTTATATTGTCTTGATGAAAAGGCCAAATATCAATATGTGAGGGACATTGAGCATACCATAAAAATCTGAAATTTGTGTTGATAATTGTTAGGGTTATACTATATATTCTAGAAAATAAACTGGCTTTTAAGATATAAAATATTCGTTTCATGTGAAACCAAAATACTTATAGATATTTTGAGAATATTGCAAACAAGAAGGAATATACTTGAATTGTTTTACCTACATATTACCGATAAATAACAATATTATTTCAATTAAGGATATATTACTTGATACATTACAATTCTTTGAGTTTAAAACAAATGTAAAAAGTCTAAACTTGATACAACGCAACAAAAATCAAAAGTATTGCATCATAGTTACCAAACGTTGTTTTCTTCATCGCCGTATAACGAGTTCTTGCCTGTCAAATATTTACAACACCAACTGATAGGCTTCCAACATAGACCGAATCATCTCGCTATGAAAATTCGATTGCCGTTCTGATGTTGTCAGCTCAACTATATCTGCTATAAAACAAAGCCTTTTCCGAAAGTCACAGCCAAAGTGAAAGCTTTGTGTATCGTAACATAGCAGGAATGCGAGTATTTCAATAGTATTGGACTTTGCATTAATTGTTATAAAACATTATCTTGCTGTCGGGAATTAGTGAAAATGGTTTGTTTTTAAACATTATATATATTTACGCATTAGGTGTGTTTTTTTAAATATTTTGATTAAGAGTGTATCTTAATTATGATAATATTCGTAAATACAATGAACAACAAGACAGGAAAAGAACAAAACAATAAACAAGATAATACGACTTTAAATAGATTGTATTGAATAGTAGTAGTTCGTGTATGAAAGAAAAAATATTACGATAAAAATAAAGAAAAACACAATTGAAAAGAAAGAAAATAAAAATACGAGATGTTTATTAATAGTCAACGTATTGGATCGAAATTTTACTACAAATGTAATTAAAAAGATAAAAATTATGCCAGTTACGTTTGAAGGTTTTCTATTATTTAACTCTTAACATGGCTCAAAGAAGCAAATATTTCCATTATTATGTTCCGGAGGAAAAAAAAACATGTTGTCATTGAAATGTTGTCCTTTTACGTGAAATTAATAAATTTATATGAAATGAGTAAACAACCAATGACATTCATTTAGTTATATTTGTTTAATATAAAAATATAAAAAACGAAATTGAATACTATGTATTTGAGACAGTTTTTATGTCACGCATATGTGGTCTTTTCTATTTTCAATCGTAGACATATTATGAATTATATCAATTATTTAATGTTCCGAGGCTTTATATAAAAAACAATTTTTACACAAAAGCTTGTGATTGAATTTTATTTAATTGGTTAATTAATTGATACAATATATGGCATTTAATTTATCAACATTCGATGCAATCTTTAAAAATAAACAAAAATATCACAATTTATAAAATGTAGCTATGATAGAGGTTAAGAAAATAAGACAGACAGCAGAATGATCTTAATTCTTATTTTCCTTTAATCCTCAGGGTGTAATGCTAATCTTTCACATAATCACAATGTTAAACTGGTCGAAATTCATTTACCTGTGCTATAATTAATCCACATTTGAAATGTGAAATGACTTGCAGTATAATTGTTTCTTTTAAAATCAAATATCTCGGGATTCTGTTATAGCGTACAGTTATAATATCAGTTATTTTATCACCAATCCAATCAAATTAGAAACGATTTTATAACACTCATCTCCTGTTATTGAAGTGTGATTCTAAAAAGCATGTTTAAGGTAATTATTCTATTTTAACTTAACCTTTGACAAAAACAAGGACAAAGATATATCCATGTACTGTGTCGTTCCTACACATTGCGTTGAACTATTTGTTTCCACTCTGTGTTGTTAAAGTAACAAAACGTCAAATGAAAATGTTGCACACTGCACTCTGTGCTGAATAGCTGTTTGGATCAATATAAGTCAATTAATCTAAATTTGATTTAATTTTATTTAAAAGTTTAACCTGTTGTTCGATAACTTCTTTGAACTAACATAATATGAAGTGTTACAGTCTGTAAGCAAGTTGTCTTTCAAACGGTCACATCCTAGAGTCGGATAGTTACTGTTTTTAGTGACTCTCTTATGCTGGAGTTAAATAATACTTTTATCTTGGATTAACAAATGTAAGTACAGTTGCTATATATTCATTTATTTTACTTTTCTCAAAATGTGTTCTAAGACATAACGCTGCACTTGGGCTAGGGTTGCAGGGGACATCTAAGGTTTTTGGAGCTAAAAATAAATTCTGTAGACGGCTTGGGTTCAAACATAATGTTAAACTATAATCCATCGCGTATCAGCAAAGTCTTCATTAAAATCATCTAACATATGTGTGTAAATGGAGAGTAGGTGACTAGAAACACTGGAATATTAACTTACTATGACCAGTCAAAATTTTACATTACATATATATTTGTGCGTCACTTCCTGTTTTGAAGTTGCCCTGGCATAACCGGTAGCAACTCCGATATCTCAAATAATTGTGTTGCCTTATCTAGTATAACATTACAATTTGCACATGAAGAATGATGGCAGTTGATGTATACATGTAGATATTGTGTTTGAAATAATAAATAATAGGAATACCATGTTAATAAGTAATAATTTTGTTAATTTGTTTTCAAGGAAAATAAAACTATGATGTCAATTTAAAACGTAAGAAATTTGAATGCGTCTATTTTAGCACTTGATATTCTTGTCATATAATGATGAAAATACTTTCATTTTATCTGTTGACCTCTTGAAAAGAAGGTGAAAAAACCTTTATTTATCAATATCTGATATGGGACTTATCTGCGGATGTTTCCAAATTCAAAATTGTACCAGTTCATGTTGAATCCTATTTAAGCCGGTGCTTAGGGCGTAGATGGAAGTTTGCACTTGACAGTATCGTCCATGAACAGGCTCAATCAAACCGAGCTTGCAAAATTTTCAATTTTGCCGTATTGGGCTTTCTTTAGGGATTCTTACTTTCTCTATTTTATATAGATGTTAAGAAGTAGTATTTATATCCTCAGACTCAACAACGAATAATATTTCATTTACCGACAAATTGTCTGGAGTATATGACACAGTTTTGTAGAAATAATGAAACTTAATAAAACCTATCATTGAGTTAGATAAACGATTCGGAGATCCCTGCCTAAGGGTGATTAATTTTGCCTGATACGAGCATAGGGGAGAGTTTCTAATGGAACCGATTGCCCGGGGTATCGTGATTTCCATATCCACCATCTAACCAAAATACTGATTTCTTTTCATTCAACCCGGCACATAGTAAGGCAGGTTTAAATAATAGTAACTTCTCTTAATACATAGTTATGTTATTGCCGATTGACAACTTTGTTGGTGAAGCGGGGCGGACTTCAAGAAATAATTTTACCATAAGCAAAGCTTTTGTAGTGATACAGTTAATTTAATCAAACATTCGTTGAAAATTATTCAAATGAGACTTGTTGCCAAGAATTTGTTACAAAACACAATATTTCAGTTCATGAGAAGTTTATGTTTCACCACGAAAAGTGTCAACATGATTCTTAAAATATAAGATTATACAAATAATTCATTCTTTAGTGTCATAGTTAACCAAAAGCATTTAGAAATCTAATTATCGCAAAAATATTTAATGAAAATAAATTCAAGAAGAGATTCGTTAAATAAAAAACACATGAATGTTTAAGATGCAATAATCCTCCATCTAGCTGTAAGCAGTGTACTTTTTGGTGCCGCAAAACATACACGTTATCGTTAATATGTTCCGTAACCATTACATACTCAGATTTAAATACACCTGTTTATAGAGGAGGAGATAAATACGTTCGAAATACATTTCAGTTATTTTGTGAAATTGTAATATAGTCCAAGAAATCCGTGCATAAAATAGGGTGAATTGTGCACCTCTTGTGAAAAGCATGAAACTTGGCATGGTGGCAGGAAATAGTATTTCAATTCATTTTAGCCTGGGATCCACTTTTTAAAAATCCAATATGGCCGCCAAAATCCAAGATGGCCGCCATATATTAAAATTTTCAGAATATTTGGGTATTTCAGCTGTAGTCATACCTAGAATAGTAATAAAGCATCAGTTCATTATATTACAGATTAATTTATATTCAGGCCTCTGATCCAGGTTGTGCAAATCCAAAATGGCCGCCAAAATCCAAGATGGCCGCCATTTATTTTCATTTTTCAAAATATTAAAGTTTTTCAGCTTTATTCTTTACAGGTCAGTATGAAATAGCACCACTTTATTATATTACAAATTTTTATATTTTCAAGCCTCGGATCCAGGTTGTGCAAATCCAAGATGGCTGCCAAAATCCAAGATGGCCGCCATATTAAAATTTTCAGAATGTAATAGTTTTCAGCTGTTGTCGTCATTACAGAACAGTATAAAATAAGACTAATTTAAAATTATGGCACTGCATATTTATTTATATTCAAGCCTTGGATCTAGATTTTGCATATCCAACATGCTTGCCTAAATCCAAGATGGCCACCATGTTGAATTTTTCAGAATATGTTAGCTTACCAGCTGTAATCATTTTCAAATAAGTATAAAATAGCACAAATACATTATATTACATGTTTTTTAACCATACCAGCATGAAAGACGTATTGTATTTGCCTTCGCCGTCTGTCTGTCTGTCCGTTCGACCGCATTAAGCTTGTCCATCCTTCACAGGTCAAACTACAGGTGGGATTTCAACTTAACTTTACAGGAGTAATCAGTACCTGTCCCGCCGAGATTTTTCGTCGATTTTTTCCAGCTTTATTGGTGGAGGAAGACCCCAGGTGCTCCGGGCATTATTTCAGGCACGAGCGGGCACCTGGATAGAACCACCGACCTTCCGTAAGCCAGCTGGATGGCTTCCTCACATGAAAGATTTCGACCCGAGTGAGGTTTGAACCTACAGCGGTGAGGGACCTGTGATCTCAAGTCAGCGACTTTAACCACTCGGCCACGGAGGCCCCCCTAATCAGTACCATCCCAAGTTATGGAAATCACCGTCACATTGCGCTTCGCTGCACAAAATGGCCACCAGAGCAGAAATATCTTGCCCGGCCTTCACTGGTCAAACTACTGGTTGAATATCAACCAGACTTTACAGGAGAGAGCAGAAATATCCCTAGTTGTGCACACACATCACCAGCACAGTTCGCTTCGCTGCACAAAATGGTCGTCGGAGCTATAAATAAAATATTGTCCGGCTTTCACAGGTCAAGTTACTGGTGGGATTTCAATGAAACATGAGTGACCATGCATAGTTTTGGGAGACATATGTTTTTATGACAAAAACCCATTTAGTTATGAAACTGTTTTAAAGCATCCGATTCATATTGAAACATGCTCATAATTAAATTGCTCAGATTTCTTTTTTCTTGATTTACGAAAACTCAAAAGAAACAAAAGAATATTTAAAACAAAAATGGACGTTAAATGCAGCTCCGAAATCCGCAGTAAGTCAGTAAGTTAGTATCTCAATCTTACAATTGGAATCTCATATCAAAATTATCAAATAGAAAGAGCTGCAAAAGTCTTAATTTGATCTCATATAAAGTCACGAATTACTAATCGTAATAATGTCAAACACTTAAGTTTGATTACAGAAAAACCCAAGATATTTTTGTTCAATATCATTCTGTTTTTGTTGTTTATTCACAAGACCTTGCCAAAATAATGACATAATAAGAGTCTGATTCCGTTATCTATGACACAAAATATATGCTGCTTAAATTACTAATGAAAAAGAACTCACAGCTGCAGTAAGACGATCACAAGGATGGTGCAAACTAAATTTATTAAAAAGAATTGACAGGAGAAGAAACCCTTACGTCTCCGACACTTACTAGTATAAATCATACTAAACATTTGGTTCAAATAAGCTAAGGAATTGTGTGCACTAAAATATACAATACAATAGAGGATTAATTCACACTTTTCATGCATTAACATCTACAGAAGCGTGAAGACGCATTCTGAGCCCTCATTCTATGGGCTCAGGTTTCAATTTCTGTAGATGTTGATGCACAAAATAATGTATTAGTCATTCTGTTTCGGTGATTCTACGATATGTTGTTTTCCGCATAAAGAAACTAGTTTTGTATTGATTTTAACTTTAATTTTTGTGTGTTATGTTTTGATAACAAGGTAACTGGGGATCATTATTAAAATCAGCGGCTTTGCATGGTATCAGAATCATGCACATTGACAAGAGCTATTGGTAGGACATCATAAAGTGTTAGCCTGTTCTCGGTGCTTTATAGCTAAACAAGAACCTAGATTATGAAGAATTCTCTATATTTAAAAGGGACATAATTCTGTCAAAATCCATGATAGAGTTATTGACCTTTAACGGTGACCTTATATTATGCTAAAAAATAAGTGTATTAGGGTTTAACGTATTCCATCATGAATTTTTCACAAAACCAACTTGCATGAAAAACTTGTAAAGCTGACGCCTTTGGTTTACAATATCACTTGCTCCCTATTCTTTGAAATATCAAGCTAAATAATGTGCTCGCATGGTTTTATCCATAAATGCAAGTTTTTTCTCTGTAAATGTACATCTGTATATGCAGTTTTATGCAGGAATACCCATTTTTTAGTTTGTTTCATGTATTAAAAGTGTTGATGATACAAATTACCTTTATTATAGAAATTTGTCAAAATATCATCATTTAATGGCAGCCATATTGGATTTTGAAGCCATATTGAATTTTCTACCAATGCTACTTAAGCAGTTTTCCAAGAAATTACTATTTTTGACCTATAATGTCAATTTATTTCATTTTCTAGTCATAAATAACTTCATTTTGACATGACCTGTGTACATTTTAAATTTTGGCGGCCATCTTGGATTTTGGCGGCCATCTTGGATTTTTAAAAAGTGGATCCCAGGCTGAAATAACTTGAAATACCATTCCTTGACACCATGCCAAGTTTCATGCTTTTCACAGAAGGTGCACATTTTTTTCACAAATTTCTTGGACTAATATGAAAGTAAACATTAAAGTGATATTTATATTTAAGTTTTATCTATTCCTTAAGTCTTACGAATATTTTCAATAGTAACAGAAAGTTTGCAACTGGTTTTTTTTTAAATCGTGCTGTGATTGGGATTCGACCCACCGGCTTGCAAGCGGGAGTGACAAAACAACGTTTTTAGATCACTAGGTCAGAGAGTTGTTTCCCTGAGGAAAGTGTCAAAGATTTTACTTGATGCGGTAACATCTTGTCCCCAGAATGCCATTATTTAAGATGTCATGGTGACTAGTTTTAAAGTCAAGACTACATCGTTCATGGATACAAAACCAGTCCGAGTTTTACATTCAAATTTTAGGGAATAATATTGTTTCAAACAAATGTTAAATAAAGCATCCCAGACGAGCCTCAATCTGACGAACATGTAAAGGTCGAACAGAAAGATGCAAAGACATCAGAAAACCCGCGACAACCTGCAAGTAATGCTGGATTATAATTTATATGGACATTTTAAAACAAATATTACAAGTTTAGTATCTTTATTTACTCTCTATCTGTTCTCAAAACTCATATTTAACTTATTATGGTGTAGACATTGCATAATTAACGCATCATTTTGGGTTTTATCATGTTTATGTCGATTGCAAATATGCAATGAGAATATCAATATCATTAGAAACACAAGAATCAAGTCCTCTATTATGGAGTAAGAAGCCTTAACATTTCGTGTTATTTCTATGGCTTCATTTGTTTAATTAGAAAACATTCATTAAAGATACATGTATCGCCTACAGAGTAGGAGATTTTCATGATGTTTGTTTTGCAAGGTAGTTCAAATAAAACTGAAGTGAGTGCAGAAATTTCCATCTAAAATGACAAAAACGTCTTTCGCTAAACAGTTCATTATTGATTTTTTTTTTTTACAAATTGCATTTCTTAATAATAAACAAAAGATGTTGTTTTATTTCAATTTTTTTTTTGTAATTTAACGACAGATTGTGTCCAAAGAATCTTATACGTAACATATTGCATCGGCAGACGATTGAGCCTTTCATATTTTAACAACAAGAATAATATATTCCAATGCATAATATACCTTTCAATTCCATTGAATTTTGAATACATCGGGGAATAATAGATAAATGAGCCACAATTGTTATAAATGACAAAATGTCTTAAAGTGTATAAAGCTATTTATCCGATGCAAAAAACTATTGTTTGAATTTTAGAAAAGTATACTTCCAAAATGCTTGTATGAAGTAAATATGGAAGTTTATTGCCTTAAAAGCGAATGGCTCATCCACAACATTATTGCTAAACAGATAGCACTCTACTTAAAATTGCAAAATAATATTTTGTTCCGGAACGTTTTATTCTGTTTACGTACATTATTCATGTTCATTAAATAATAGGGACAAATCTATGTAACAACTTTTTAGGGAATCAACTATATGAAAATCGAATCAATATAATTTTACTGTTGATAAATCTTATTAAAATACTACATAAGATATAACTGAACCCTTTTATGTGTTCTCAACTTCTGAAGTGTTAAATAAAATAAGAAAAAAAAAACACAACATATTGTACAAGCGTGCAAATATACAAATGTCATACAAAATTGTAAAAGTTTTTTTTTCAAACTATTCTAATTCTTTGTGTACTAAATATTATACGTTTTGATGAGAAACATTTTTTATTACAATTTCAATAAAACCGTGCGTGTTTTCATATCAACATGACATTTATTTCATTTGCTACCCGTACTAAAATATTATGAACGTTCAGGCCGACAAGTAATGCCAACAAACACTTGTGAATAAGGAAACTATTTTGTGAATCAAGTAAGAAACAAAGCCAAATCAAACTCACTACTTTTACAGCTTTTACTGGGAGCAAAACAAATTTCGCTTGAGTGACACATCCTGCCAACTGAAAACAAGTCGGCTTATTGATGATCCTTCGACAATGCTAACTCTGATTAAGGGAGTATAAGTATAGAAAATGATATTGGATATTTTGTTACATCTGCCTTACGTAACGCTAAGCTTCTCAAACAAGAACTGGTGCTTTAAATACTCTACTGCGTTTGAACTGAAATGCAAGTGTTTCTGTTTTTACAGTATTGGACATTATGCTTCCTTGTTTTGATTCATATTTGGCAATTTTTACCTGGATTTGTTAAAAACGGTTTGTGCATCTATAGAATATGAAAGTAATTAAAAAAGCATTTAATTTATTTTTGTATCTTTTTCATATCAATACTTAATATATTAAATACAAAAGTTACATGAAGTTCTTCAACAATTTTAAATCTAAGAAAATAAATTTGTCTATGTTTTTTTTTAAACTTACAACAAATAAACATTATAATCATTAAATGAAAAGGTGATCAGCGATCATACAATTTTATCAGATTTTTCTTTAAAAAATAGGCGGTTATGTTTAAACAACCTAGAATGTTATTTTGTTAAAATCAGAAATTACTTAATAGTCGACTTTAAGGAATAATAAACAATATTTTTGTCGATATTTTGTGGAATTACCTCTTTGTTAGTAATTATTTATAAATAGAAATTTAAATGCTAAAAAGTTGGGGAGAGTTGTACAAAAAACAAATAATGAATCTGTTAAAATACGAACATGAACAACCAGTATATTGGCAACTGCAAGCAACAATCCCCTTTAAATAATCTAATGAATATTAATATTAAGACAGAATATGGTAAATAAAAAATATTTTGCATATATAACGCCGAAAAAAGACGTTGTGTTTGAAATGAAAGATGTTGTTTTGATATGCTATTACGTTTTCAAATAAAACATATGCGATGTCTATAATCTACACACTTGTTATTTCAATTTTGAAAAATCATATTTGTACCTCTAAGAAAACATTGTTTTTTAATCATTTAAAAGTTAAATGCCAATTCATGAAAAGCATTAAAAGTCAACTTACAAAAAAAAAATATAGTATTTTTTCGAGAACATCTTAACAACAAAAATAACTATATAATAGTGTATTAAATAGCAGAAAATTTCCTTGTAAAAACTCTATCTAAAATTTCCGTAAGAATACGGAAACAGCATCACCTTTTATCCGTATATGAAATGTTTTAAAATCATTCGGTACATATATCTTTGTACCCTTTTAATGTTTTTGTTTATAATGTTAATGTTGAGCAAGTGACCAAAATACGCTTTACAAAATATCACGACAGTTAATTACAAAACTGTTCTTAAAGCCTTTTAAGTAACAAGTTCAAACGGACTTCATTTTTTATTTGCATTTTGCTGACAGGATATTTTGTAGGAAGACACTGAAGCCCTGTAGTCATACAGTAAATTATTTCATATTTCTGCCTTTTCAGCTATCCTTCTTTATCTAAGGGTCTAACTATTGATTGTTTTAAAGAAAACATTATGTATCGTATAATATTTTAGTTGCAAGTAAAACATTTGTTATTGAATCTGTTTGTTTATCTCAAATAAATGATAAAAGTCAATGAATAAAACTGTTGATAGACAGACTGAAATTATTTATGTCATGACATAACCTTTAAGACGGCTTTAAGATGTCCATGGATATATATTCGTACATATTATTTCAGGAATACTGTACTTTTTCAAAAAAAAAAATACTGTTTTAATGTTTGGGTAAATAATCATTTCAGAAATGTATTGAATCTAAGAAATGTTTAAAATTTGACGGGTCTGGTAGTGTCCAAAAAAAAGTATGCGTAAATTTTGGTCTTAAATTTAAAAAAGAAGTGACACAGCGCAATTCAACGAAACCAGGGTTTCAAGCTTCATCATCAAGCTAAGTGCCCTGGTGCATCAAGAAGCAAAATCAAACCAAATAAATATATAAGATTATTTATGCATTAAATTAAAAAGGGGGTTGTAAAATATATCACACATGAAAATATCAAATTAAGCATAAAGAATTTAAAGTTAACATAACAATGATTATAATGATAAATGGCAACACATTCAGCTACAAAGCATGAAATAAAGCAATATTGTTGCATGCAATTGCTGTACATATTTTGTTGCATAATGTGCCGAATTTCTCTTCGATAGTTTACCTTTAATAAATCAGTCATTCAAAGCATTCTAAATTGAATCGTTAATACAACCGACGAGTGAAGATCGTTAGTAGACATATTGAAAAATTTTAAACCTAATAATTGTATTCCTTGAACAAAAACTATATGGCATTACGACCCACACTCTCAAGTGTTCATGCATACAAATAAAAATAAAAACAACTAAAACTCAACAACAAGCTAAAGCAACAAAACGAAAGCAAGCAAATCTATTGAAATATATTAATACATGTTATGATCTTTGTTTAAGTTTTGGTACCCATGTTTCAATTAGGCTGTTTCAATCGCAAAAGTCTTAGTCTGCCCGATTTGAACAAAAGTTATTAAGTAATTAAAGTAAATCCAGGGGTAGCTGTTTCTACCTCGGCCTAATTGTTATTTTCTTCCTGACAAATGATCTCAAACATTGAGTCTATGGACATTTATTCCTCGCCACTTATTGACAAATCATATGGTTAAGGTTATCGGTCACTTTCAAATTGGTATCTTAAGGTTAGTTATCCAGAAAATTCCTTTAGATTGATTGATTGCAAAGATATGAACAAACTAAGTGTACATTGAACTAAAAAAAACAACTAATAACGTAACAAACAGTAAAACTCTTTTCAATGTCATTCGTTAGTTATTCTAAATTAATAATCAGTTCAAGTGGCGGCATTACCAAGAGAGACTTAAGAGAAGGACTAGTAATCTATGGACTGCTAACTACATGTGTTTAAACCGCGTCAGACGCAAGCGTTTGATATCTTTGAGCACATAACTTTACACTTTTTACTCACTACTGGTTGTGTGTCAGTTAACTAATAGCTTCCTTAATAATCAAACTTGAATAAATCCTGTTAAAAATCATCATAAAATAACTATTTGTCTTCCATTTTAGAACAGCGGCAAATCAAGCGATGTGGAGTTTCTCTAAAAAATGAAGAAATGACATTTAGACCGCACAGCATAATGGATATAAATTCATCAACACAATTTCAAATCAGCATCGATAACAGCGATTGTAACTTCAGTCTGTCGAACAATTCAGAATATGTCAATGGAATTCCACCGAACAAGGAAGCACTTGATATAACAAGATTTGTTGTGCAAAGAGTTTTGGTTCCTATTGTAACTTCTGTCGGGTTCTTTGGAAACATAATAAGCATACGAGTTTTGACTCACAGGTCAATGGTGTCGTCTACAAACTGCTATTTAACGGCTTTGTCAATATTTGACCTCTTGTACCTTATTTTGAGTTTTACCCTCAGTTTAAAGCATTATGAGCATGTGAACGTGCAAGATGTGTACAATTACTGGTATTATTACGGAAAGACTCTTACTGATATTTGTAGCAATGTTTCTGTCTGCCTTACTGTTACTTTTTCCTTAGAAAGGCTTATTGCAGTCTGTTATCCAATGAAAGGACGTGCTTTGTGTACACCCCAGCGCGCACGAATTATAACAGCTGTCGTTGTCATTTTGACTATTGCTTGTACAACACCAGAATTTTTTGAAGCCAGATTGGTTGAAGTTATTGAAATGAATGAAACCAAATACGAATTTGAAGAAACAGAAATGTTTTTGAGTGATGCTTATCAAGTTGGGTATTATAACTTTTTAGTGTTTACTTTTACTGTTTTACCACTGGTGCTTTTGTCAACGTTTAATGGAATTCTCGTAAAAGCTGTTGTGTCTGCTACTAGAATACGCAAACAGATGACATATACTTCTATGAAGCAGGATAGAAGCAGACGACAGAAAGAACAGAATCGGATAACTATAATGCTCATTGGAGTAGTGATAGTGTTTTTGATATGTCAGTTTCCAAATGCTGCCTTGATATCATATCATATATATCTGAACAAAACATCAACGAAACTAACCCCAACCGGACGGAATTACCTGCTTATTGCTGGAAATATTGTCAATATACTTGTTTTAATCAATTCCTCCATCAATTTCATTTTGTATTCTGTAATGAGTACAAAATTTAGAAGAGTGTGCCTTATAATTCTTTGTAACTGTGGTAAACGGAGTAAAGATACTGTTACTAAAACAGAAACAAGTTTGTACAACGGAAATATACCACTTCACTTCAGATCGCGCCGTTGTAATAACCGGGAGCAAAGGAACGGGAGAGAGCAAACACATGATCAGTCAAGACGCTCTGTCCGCTACCGGGACGAAACTAGAAATGGGCAATTTGCGATTAATTTTGATCGTCGAGATGGACGCTTAGAGTTAAACGTCACTCCATATGACAATCAAAATAATGAAGGACATGCGTTCACTCCGATATGTATCCGTCGGCATTACAAATGCAGACAGAACTGTTTACAGATTGGACAAGGTTGTGTACGGCCATCATATGGTCAAAGACAACCCAAAACTTGGGAAAAAGATAGCGAAAAATCAGAAAAGGAAGGCACGTCTGACATGTTTGAAATAAAACTTCTTTTGAGAAATGGTGCATCAATTTTACAAAACGGTAACCACCTTGATACAGTGCTATAATGCCAGATGTAAAGAGTTTGTATTTATTTGTATTTCTTTTGAAACATACATGTCAAACGTTTAACTGTCATGGTAATATAGTTTAGTGAAACGTATTGCGAAGAATATAAATACACCACAACTATTGTTGAACGGGTTTCTGTAATTTTGCTCCAATGTCTTGATGAAATTGATGTAAGTTACGTCAGTGTTTCTGTGCCAGTATTGAAATGCCTAAATGTATTTAAGATACAAAGATTATTAAAACTGTCATATTATAAAATTGTTGGTCATACTTGTAAATGCATTCTAAATATCATCAAAACAGTAATATTGAAACCTTAAATGATATGTCTTTAAGTTTTTTTTTCAATTATACTTAATTCTTAATTATTTCATGAAAGTCATTAATGTTTGTGGAGACTTATAATTATTTCAATTCGTTAGTCACGCTTATCAAGAGGCCAAATGTAATCGTTTTTTTTTAATTAATAACCATTAAATTTTAAACACATTAACAGAAGACGAATTGTTCGAAGCAGTCAATTCTTATATGATTTTGAATAAGTCGTATGACTCTCTCTGACGACTGAATTTGCAAGGCAATCATAAAAATACAAGTACTTCATAAAAATACATCAGCTTCGGGGCCCATTTTAACATTATTACATGTAGTTTTTTGCAAAATTTATTAAAATTTATTTTCGTCAAGTGAAAAGACAAATGACGGATTGTACAACATTCCGAACATGTAGATTGGAAAATATATGACAGCTTTATTAGATAATGAAATAATCCTACATGGACAACAAATCAAGAGATATTTAGAACTAAAAGTGATGTAGAGAAACAAATTTGCGCCGAAAACATGTTGTAAACTATAATAATTTGGTTTAAAACATTATCGCTGTTAGCTGGAAATGTTTTATTCCTTTCCATCGTTTACTTTTTAATTGCCAATTACGTTTTAAATTAATAAACATATTGACAACGGTTACTTTTCATGCATTACTATATCAGTATGATTGACATAATGTTGTATGCTAATGATACTCAAGCATTATATTATATTATTTATCAATACGCACATTTAAAGGAATGTTGTTTTTTCTCTTTCGGTATATTAAAAATACATGTTTATTGCCATACCAGGTAAATTTCATTTTAGACTGAAAGGTTAGTTTGTATGGCAATAACTGTATCATTATTAAATAGACGTGTTGTCTTTTAAAAGAATACTGTTCAGAAAGTCCTTTCTTCACCATTTCAAATCATAAATATATACGCTAGATTTCTGTAATCAAGTGTTGGGCTTTTGTTAGGATTTCGTTTTTCTATATTTTTCTAATTTGTCGTATATACATACATGTATAATCTTGCTTATTTATTCTTGATTTATCAACTTTACATATTTACCTCTCAGAATTAGAAGTACCTTTATATAACTGTTAACTAAGTAAGAGATTGTTCTAAACCATTTCAATAAAATCGTTAAATAATCAAAATGTAAGAATAACAATTTTAGAATTAAAGAATATTGTCATTAATACCTTAGACAACATAAAAGTTTAATCTGTTTATGACATACAATGAAAAGGTGCATTAGACTAAGATAATAATGTGCAATTGTTACAGACTACTATCATGAATTGCAAATGATTATAATCAGAACAAATGTTTTATTATATACACTCCGATACTTAAAAGTTTAACATACGGTATAATATGCAAATAATCTGAATATGCCGGAAAGACAGATTGAAAATAGGAAATCAGAACGCTAGGTCTATGATGAACATTAAAGTATATAATGTACTTAACTTACTGTTGCCGCTTCCATTCGGTTATGGTTTATGCTGTTATTTCACTTCTGAATTTATTTATCGTTTCTGAAACAGAGAAAGGATATAAAATTTTCATTTTCTCAATGTAAAAAAAAAATGTACGCTAACATATTTCCTATTAACAAATGAGAAATTAAGTATATACAGTAACATTGTTATCTAATGGGGATTTACAAGAATATAACATAACAGATAATTTCTTTTACAGAGCTTTTAATTTGAGTATATACGAATATAGAAACCACATAATTGTAAAAAGTATTACTAAAATATGATAAACAAGATCAACAAGGAAAGGCGGCGTTCAATGAACGCAACCCCCACATGACCCAGCAACAAGAACCAATGGCAAGGAGCCCAGGGGGACCCCAAACAAAAACAGGACAGGGCAAAGACAGAGCACGGACAGGTTAATCATTAAATGATAATTAATTTGTAATAAGTTGGCCTAAAAGCAAGGCTAGACATCCAATTAAAGATAACAAAGACAACGGAACTATTAATTGTTATTTTACTTTAGATAATTCTTAAACTTAAGCTTCAAATTCTCCGCATAAAAATGGTATTTAAATATAAAAAAATTAATATTAAATGTTTTGTTATCTCAATATGAACAAGAATGCCGAACGACACATATACCCCCCTTTCTAGCCATTGACTCACATAATTGGTAATTTTATTATAGAAACTTGCCAAAAATGAGTACATGGAAGTGTTCAATTATGGAAAAATCAACGAAAACCATTTTGACATTTAAGGCCCCTGTGACTTTGACCTTTGACCTAGTGACCCCAAAGTCAATAGGGGTCATCTACTAGTTATGACCAATCACTATGTGAAATATGAAGATTTTGTGATACACACTTTGTAAGATAATCAGCGGAAACCATTTTGACATTTAAGGCCCCTGTGACCTTGACCTTTGACCTAGTGACCCCAAAATTGATAGACGTCATCTATTAGTGATGACCAATCACTATGTGAAATATGAAGACTTTGTGAAACATACATTTCAAGATAATCAGCGGAAACCATTTTGACATTTAAGGCCCCTGTGACCTTGACCTTTGACCTAGTGACCCCAAAATCAAAAGGGGTCCTCTACTTGTGATGACCAATCACTATGTGAAATATGAAGACATTGTGATACATACTTTTCAAGATAATCAGCGGAAACCATTTTGATATTTAAGGCCCCTGTGACATTGACCTTTGATCTAGTGACCCCAACATCAAAAGGTGTCATCTACTAGTGATGACCAATCTTTGTGTGAAATATGAAGACTTTGTGATACATAATTTTGAAGATAATCAGCGGAAATTGTTTTGACATTTAAGGTCCCTGTGACCTTGACCTTTAACCTAGTGACCCCAAAATCAACAGGGGTCATCTACTAGTAATGACCAATCACTATGTGAAATATGAAGACTTTGTGATAAATACTTTTCAAGACAATCAGCAGAAACCATTTTGACATTTTAAGGTCCCTTTGACTTTGACCTTTGACCTAGTGACCCCAAAATCAATAGGGATCATCTACTAGTCATGACCAACCACTATGTGAAATATGAAGACTTTGTAATACATACTTTTCAAGATAATCAGCGGAAACCATTTTGACATTTAAGGTCCCTGTGACCTTGACCTTTGACCTAGTGACCCCAAAATCAATAGGGGTCATTTACTAGTTATGTCCAGTCACTGTGTGAAATATGAAGACTTTGTGATACATACTTTTCAAGATAATCAGCGGAAACCATTTTGACATTTAAGGTCCCTGTGACCTTGACCTTTGACCTAGTGACCCCAAAGTCAATAGGGGTCATCTACTAGTTATGACCAATCACTATGTGAAATATGAAGACTTTGTGATAAATACTTTTCGAAATAATCAGCGGAAACCATGTGGTCTACCGACGGACAGACCGACAGACCGACGGACCGACAGACAGACTGACAGACAGACCGACATTAGCAAAACAATATACCCTCTCTTCTTCGAAAGGGGGCATAATAAATTAATTTAATTTAATTAAACAACTGTTGTCCAGCTTTGCGGGCATAATGACACTATAGGAAACGTACGATCACTGTAAAATTTAATTCCTGCTTACTCTATCATTTGCTCTTATCAACCGTGACTATCCATTTAATAGTTTTTAAGTGTTAAAACTGACACACAAAATTAAATAAAATCAATATGTAAGAAACACACACACAGTGTGCGATTAAAACTACTCTCTCACAAATTGTAGTTTGAATTTTAAATTGTGTAAAAACCGCTTTAATTTAAAGAATGTTAGATGCCTATTACATGAAAAAGTAGCGACTCATATGAAAGATTTTGTTATGAAAGTACCAAAGTAAACAAAGTAGTACTTCCATTAAAAATGCTTATTCACTTAAAGTGACTTATTGCCCAAGGTAACAGATAAGAAAGATGATTAAGGTAAATAATTGGCCAATGAGTGACTTTTTCGGTTACTATAAAAGTATACCAAAATTAAAAAGCTTTAAGAAATAAACTAGTTACATTACTAAAGCATAATGGGCCTTTCAATTTAAAAGTGTAGCATCATCCTTAGAGACGATGAACACCTAACATACATGTATTTACTAAAGTTTGTACACGATATCTTCAATAATTTTTAGCATAAATGACACGACTGACACTTGTTTTGAAGACGGTAACCTGATATCTTAAATGTTTACAAACCACCTTTATATATTAAGGAATAATGAGACACCTGATCACAATTGCTGTATTACTTTGTAGAATTTAATCTATTATAAGAAAGTTAAAAAAGATGAATCCACAATATGTGACAGGTGAAACAATTGGGTAATATGAAGTTTATGATTATTGGCATGCTCATTTCACATGGCTACATGTACTAGCTAATTAGTATTCTAGAAGTCCATACTAATTTGCATGTAAAGTGCATATAATATCATGTTAACTATTAAACTCAAAATCAAATATTACAGACAGTAGTGAACTAGAATTTATTGCTTTAGGCAATCATTTAATATATTATAGCCCTCATGTAACAAAACCATTTAAGAGTTTCAGAAGAAACTACATAATAGCAGAATATTTTTTATTCCTTTGTATGTTTATCATACTGAGTGTACAATCGTGGACAAAGGGAGATCCTTTAAAAACAATGAAAACAAAACAATAATATGAGACAAAAATCGGTTTAAGCCTGTTCCTGGGGGACGACGGAGAAATATAACATCCCTTGTGCCCCTTAGTTACGATCTAAAAGGTATTTGAATTTTATTGTTAAATGTATCTGAATCAATGAACCTAAGTACAAGGAAATTGAACACTGAAATGAGATATGGGGAAATAAACTTTCCGAAACAAATAATATCAACAATATGTAAGAAGACTCAGTAACAATAACAAGAAAGTCAAAGTACAGTGAACGTTTCGAATAACAATATCGCTTATATCAATATACCGCTTTTAATGATGCTGCGGACCCGATTCTTATTTTCAAATATGTGCCTTTCGGATATAACGATATGCGGAATACCCGGATATAACGATATGAATTCGGCGTAACCTGAATACCGTTTAAAGCGGGGTTAACTGCAGTAGTTTTGTCCGTGAAATCAAAGCAACTTCTACAAGCTATTTTAAAAATATAATTGAGAAGGTTGGATCTGATATTGGTAATGATTTAATATCTTTCATGCAGTAGTCTCACTAGCGGTTCATTAATGTATCTTTGCTTGCCTAAACTCTCTTGATTTTACATTTCTTATCCTAGAAGAATTAAGTATACATTAACATGGTTGACGCACATATACTAAAATAGACTAGCAAGTCTTGAGCAATATAATGGCAATAATATGACAAACGATGAATAGACAATCAACTGATAAGTATTGTCTTGTCATTCCATAACAGTCCTATCAATGCAGGAAGGGAAGGGCTTTTAAACAATTTAACTTTAGATTGGACAAGACGATTTTAAGTAATCCCTCACAATAACTTTGTATATCAGTGCTTGTGTACTGTACGATGCACAGCATAATGACAAAAAAAGCAAAAAAAAAAAAATAATAATAACAAAATTCTTTATTCCTTAATAGCAGACTAGTTGATTGAGTCTGTTCATGGAAGATAATGTAAAAGTGAAACATCTCTTTCTTGCTCCTTATCACCGGCATAAGCGGTATTTAATCTTCAAAAATAACGAGATGCGACCAATCATCCAAAATCCAATTTTGGCTGTAAGATATATACTGTTACATATACTGAGATGAAATATCATTTTGGCATTAAATAAACGTTTATATTTTACTAACTCTCAAATGCTTATGCATCACAAATTAAGGTTGTTGTCGCATATAAACTTTAAGATGATAATATAACATTAAAATGCAATTTTATATCAACAGGTATCTTATTACATTGTAAAAATTGTTGAGCCATATACTGTATTTAATTTAGCGATATTTAATTACAAAACCATGACGTCAAATTATGTGTCATATAAGGATGGCTTTTTTGTTAGGAAATGAGTTTCTTCAAAAACGCTTTTCGCTGACACGATTAAAAGAAATAAATAAAGAAGAACAATTAATAATCTTAACATAGAATTATCAAGAAATGAAAGAAATGGCATATAGAAAATGAAAAGAACGATGATTGTGGCATTTTCATCGATATATGAACAACTCTGTATTGTCAAATCGCAGCGTTGCAAAACAAAAAAGAGATGACTCGTAAAAAACTTAAAATATGATATGTTTCTGACAGCACATTTGAGAGACAAAAAGTGATGGATACTCCAGTGTATTAGTTTGCATTAGGCAAGGCTATATAAGTCATTTTATTTGTTCAGACACTAAAGCAGGTTGGGTTGTACCGTTTGTAGACGCTGGTGTGTTTGTTTTTAAAAATATATCAAAACTGAATTTAATTAACTTTGGTGACATCGTCACAAATAAACAATTTTCGTTGGAGATTCATTGGCCGGACACTTTAAGCCTTCAAGCGGCAACAGATGTAACTCAGACAACCAGATCAGTTTGACAGGTATCAAAATACAACGAGTAGTGTATAATACCGGAGTTAGCAAGTTCTTTCGAATGAATTTGCTAGTTTAGCACCTGTTTCAGGTTGATAATTTAAGTTAACTATGCATAATGCGGGTGTAACGCTCGAAATAACAAAGATCGCAACGTTCTGCGTTATAAGTGTCCTGTTGGTTAGATGAACATTTAGCTAATTGCAATTGAAAAAGACTCATAACTAATAATGAGGTCACGTAACATGAAACAGAAAACAAATACATTTATTTAATACATGTCGGCTTCCTCTCTTTATTCATTCAAGATGAATTCCAACTCCATTCGCTCAATGTAAATCAAATTCATAGGAATTTCCCATCGTAATTCTTTCAACAACAACTCCGGCATAAAATATGTCACGACATATCCACAAGTTAAGAAGGTATAGTACAACGAATGAAATAAAAATGGGTGATGAGTAAGTTATTGGTTTGTCTTTAAAGTAAGAAGCAAATGATTGCCGTCAGATTCTGCAAATATCAGTTTTGCAATGAAATTGCAAAGATTCTTATAGCTTGAAAAATATTTTTGAAAGCATTTCAAAAGAAGTTTTTGAACTCTTTTGAAAAACTTCAGCGTTTGCATCTGTTATCCACTATGCCCCATCTCTCAAATAAAGCCAAACTGGCTTTTGTCGTCAATTATTTTTGAACAAATAACTATAGGAGCTGCATATTTAAGTTAAAGCACAGATAACTTCCAATCATTTTGTTTCTTGCAAAATTTGGTCTATCTTATCAAAAAGTGTTGACACATGCATGGTTAATTATGAGTATCTGACGTGTCAATATGAAAACTGTTTACTACAGTCAATATTAATTAACCTGTTAAAGATTAAACGTTATATATTTTCCATTTTTTCCCCAATTTTTAAGACAATATACAATATATAAATAACACGTAGGTTTGTGGGTAACAGTAAAAATATCACAAAGAGGCAGGAAACACCCCATGTAACAGTATTTTTACGCAAGGTATTTAAGTATTTAACATTTTATCTGTTAATTACAAAGTTTTGTGCGTTAATGTTTAGTCATCAATTCCCGAACGAATACTGAAATTAATTGATTAAATTCGTTAAAAACACATTAAATTTTGTTTGATGCTTTATTCGTCTGCTAGTTCGATTTTAACATCAAATACATCACTATACAATAACTTTCGATGAAAACGGATGTTTACTTATTTACTCTTAAATCAAAAGATATGTAACACGCGAAAAAAACTTGTTGCGATCAGCTACATTCCCTGGCTGCCATATTCATTTTGGTGATGACCCTTTGTGTTGGAAATGGCTGCCATTTTCATTCAAAAGCACTTTCATAAATGTAACAGTACAAATTTCTTAGTTACGTGGTACAATTGCATTAAGTTACAGTAAGAATAACTCCCATTGGCCTATTGGAAATTAACATTACAAAAATCAATCAATTAATATATGAATTTATAAGATAATAGCACCTTAGCCATAATCTATTAAGATGCAAACGCCTCGTATATATATATATATATATATATATATATATATATATATATATATATATATATATATATATATATATATATATATATATATTGCAGCATTGCAAAATAATAAAGCACACTAATCGGTATTTCTACTTTCGTGCTACACCATGGAATGGTAAATATATAAATGCGAGATTAAAGTTAACATATGTTGTATGTGAGACATGGTCAATACCGAAAAAAAAAGTTTTATCAAACCTAGAATTGTAGTCGTGCATTAGTGATAAGAACGATACCATTTTATATCCTATCACCTCATTTTGATGCAAATCTCCTGCGGCGACTTTGTCATTACTGGATGCAACGCAAAATACAGTGAAGTCTGTAATGAACCAATGCAATTAATGATTTAGTTTACAAGTTAACAAGCCAATCAATTACGTAATGTTTATCCTGGTAATGTATAAGTCACTTAAAACTTATGACAAACACATTTGCAAATGAATAACTATAAATTTGCAATTACGTCGCATGATATCTATATTTAACACATTAGTCCCTTGAGTTTCAAATCATTGCGGTAGTAACAGCTTTAAGTATTGTATAACACTAGAATACTTATGATTTAGGGAAAAGTTATTGAAAAAATAAAGTAAAAAACTTTTCGAAGTGGCAAAAAAGGTTTGATATTGGAACAAAAACAAAAACAAAATCTTATATTGTACGAATTCTGTAATATCGTAGAAACATTTTCAAAAAAAATAGAATCCTTCATTTCCAAACATTACAGAAATCATCGATCAAACAGTATTGTAGCATCAACGAGGATAAGTTATTTATGTATTATACATATGCTCATGAAATTAAATTGAACGAATTAAGATTAAAGATACAATAAAATAATTTTAGCTTAAGGTTTATAAAAGATAATAGAGGAAAAACATACGTTATTTTAAGTAAATGAGAAATATATATTCATCTTGAAAATTTTGTTCAGCGTAATAGGTTATTTAAAGATAGACATGGAAAAAATGAATCTTGATTTATTTTCCTGTAATGTAAACAATAGAGAACAATGGAATTTTCATAATATCCGAAGTGGCAATGATGGAAATATTGCGGACTGCGCCTGATCATTAACGATACAATGAAGTGCAAGCTTTGTTACACTTACCGCCGACCCACTCCTCCTTTCCCTTCAGCATCGTATCTCTGATTTAATGTACGGGGTGCTATTTTAACGATTTTCACAAGGCAAATACATTAATCTGCGCCGTATCATTTCGTAAAAATCATTATTTTCTTAGAAAATAAACATCTCTTTTTTAATGAAAGTTTAGTAAATGATGTAAAATTATGTTTTGAAGTTTATGGTGAACTCTGAAAACGAGTATATAATTGATTTGAATGAAAAAACGATAGATAAAGCAATATGAACTCCGTCGTATCCACACATTTTCATAAAAATTCTGCTCCGCTTCGAGTTGCAAGTTCGCTATAACTTTTGTTTTACAAAATAGTTGTGAAAGCAGCATAATTTTTTATACCGAACGAAGCGGAAAATAGTGTCGCGTGTTAATACATATATCTGGTTTTCAGTCATTTTCAACAAAAAGAGTTATAAACATACGTGTTTCGTTCCAAGATGGCGGCGTTTGTTTACATTTTGTAGGATACGACGCAGTTTTGATTCCCAGCCCTGTTAATATAGAATCTCAAAGAGACGGCAAAAATCGACAATTTTACAAGATAGGTAGTAATGTTCATTCATTGTGTTTAATTCTTTGTAAATGAAGGAAACAGTTATATTCTGTCTATTGTTTTAAAAATCTAAGTTTACTGCTTGCGTAATATAAATAAAGATCTGTACTTTGGGATAAAATTGACAAATAACAAAACAAATACAAAGATAAAAATAAAAATGATGATTAAGATCAATATTTGGATAAACTGTAAAACACTTATATCTTGTTTAATAATATCAAAGTTATTGTACAATTCATAAGCATGCTATTTAAAACCTAACTTTTATCAATTTACCATATTATTCAATCAATGAGGATAAACTGTGAAAAATATTTGAGCCTTTTTCCTTAATTTGATCCTTATTTGATCCTTAAAATCTAAGTGAACACGAGGCTTGATGATTTTGAAGTCATTCTTGCTATTAAAGATAAAACATAGATTTAAATTAAATTAATTCAATTCATGAAATATTGAACATTTAAGAAATCAGTAAAATGATTAATGTTAATTCATCATTCTTATATAATATATAATAACATTTTTAAGAACAATTATTTCAGGTATGTCTTAAGAAAACAGAAATGAGTGCGATTGCCGTTTAGAGCTATAAACTTATTATGATTTATCATACATCATTTTTCTGACAAGAGATGAAAAATAACATCATTACTTTCAGTTGATGCTTTTTTCCTCCTCGAACGCTCCAATGAGGCTCCTGTTTGTATCAGGAAATAATGTCAGCTTTAAAAATAGTAAAAAGTGATATAATTATGCAAATAAATCAAAACAAGAGCAATCAATCATTTAAAAAGATATTACCATATCAATTTAAAGAAAACAACAACACGAAGTATTTTTATAAAAGATACTCAGGCGAGGTAAAAACCTTTTTTTACTTGTATGTTTTATAGTTTTGACATATATGATTTTTACTTTTATATCTAGAACACATTGCATGAGATGTTACTATCTGACACTCTCGATTTTTGGTTACACATACACATGAGTTTTCAGAATGATCCCTCATATATTATACTCATTAAAAAGATCACTGAGAATTCTACATAAATTATATTAAGTTTTCCCTGTAAAATGTACAGAAAGTGAAACCGTACTGGAACGGAATTCGTTCGAAAGAAAAACAACTAAAGATCAGTTAAATGGGTTAACTGATATTCATCAAAATTAGTTTTGTTTTAGCCTCTTCACGTATTTATAGTAAGTGAATTATCTAAGATGAAACAAAAGGTGTTGTGACAAACGGAATTGATCACATATTCAGTATATGTCACTTATAAATTGACAAAATGTATACTCTAAGTTCATACTATTTGTTTCGTGGGTATACTCATGTATTATCGATAAATCAAACTGCCTTACTTTTCTTTTTGTGTATGATCTGAAATAATTTCTGAATGCAATATTATATATATTTGTTTCTTTTTTACAAAGATCAAAGTAAAAATCCCTTAGCAGGCATTTTTTTATTTAAACAATAAACATATACCGTTTCTTCTTTGATGGACGTTAAACGCAATGCTAAATTCCAGTCTAGTTAAATGTAATTCTTAGTTTAATTCTAAGTTAAATGCTATTCTAAGTTTTAGTTCATTCTAACGAGGATGGTTTTCTAATATTTTCGTAAAATTCTTTATTGTTTTTATTCAATGTTATTTGTTAAACTACCTTTGACACCTATATTGTAAGAGTTTATCTATGTAAACCTAGTTCCAATTAATTTTCTGTCTGAAATTAAATTTTCTTTAACGAAATGTAGTGTCTTAAACATATCATTTTTGTCAAGGCTTCTGCTAGTGTAGATGTTTACGGATATGACTGTTGCTTTATTCAGCAATGTTGACGTCAATAATTACATTTAAGTCTTTAAGAATACCTACAGGGACAACAAATCACGTGTATTGTCGTACTGAGTATAAACTGGTAATTATGAAGCCTTGTAATGATTTTAGACAGTTTTTGTCAAGAAAAAAATATATGTAGGTGTGAAGTTGATGGATGTCAATTACCTAATATTTTGTTTGTTTTCCAAGGTCTGTGTTCTACGCATTTTTTCCATTGAATCACGCAAAAATAAAAAAAGATGTAAACTTTTCCGATGAAGTGAAAATAAATTGTAATACATATGTATACAATAAAGGAAGAACGTACTTGTATATATTTTTTTAAGAATAATCTCCATAGGTTGCATTTAATTTTATTGACATATATATATTTAAACAAATGTCAATATTTATATCATGTAAAAAAACTATTTTAATCTAACTGTTTACCATGAAATGTAAACCTAAAATGTTTAACAATTATAGTACCGATTATTTACTATACGAACAACAAGGTTTTAGCTAACCAAATAGTTACATTGTATTTTGAAAGAAACCACGAACGAACTTTCACCGTATTTAATAAATTGTCCGGCCTTTATTTCAATTATTCCTGTATCTGTGCTGCTTAACAGTGATTTTTTGTAACTTATTATAGACAATTTATATTTATATACTAGAACTAGAACCTAAGATTAAAACAAACTTTATATACCGACAGTAAAATGTCAGTTTTCGGTTGTGTTTTTTAGATATGATAGATCAACATTTGACTGTGCGCATTCACTTAAACAACACGTGCATAGAAATTATATATAGCCTTGGGAAAAAAACGAACACTTTGATTCCATTTAATACGTTGTAAATCACATTTTCTTTCATTTTTTATCAGTATTGTGACACAATTCTTGCCATTTCGCACAAACAGTTAAACACATACAATAATTAAGTGAGTCACTTCTTCAATCATAAGTTAATTTTCTTAAAGTAATCATTAAATGTTTTAGATACAACAGACACAACAAGTTGGGTTCGTGAATTAATTCGATAGAATCTGTCAAGGATCTGTTCTAGATCGTGAATACAAGGAGAAAATGTTTGACAGTGAATTATTCGTTATTAGCTTATACAAAATTAACGTCATCTGCTTCTTAAAAATGATAGTATGTTACTCTTGTATGTCCATCTGACAAAACAAAAAACTTATATTCCTTAGTGGTTTGGGATCTATTATCATTTTTGTAATTCTACATGTATCCATAAGAAAGAAAACTTGTTTGTTGTTTCTTACAGACAGCGAATCATTAATGACAGAAGTGTAAACAGTCAAGAAACGACAAGGAATTTGGAGAACATGAACTTTTGAAAGGCTGTCGTTGTTTACTTATTCTTCGAACTGGTGGCTGTTAATGCTTTTATACACTGTATTACAGTGATTGTTCGTAGGATACTCAAATATGCCTAAATGTCACCAAGAGCAGTTTTACATGACATAATTATTGGGACAGGAAGTGTATTGTTTAGACTTTTAGAATGAAATAGAAAATTAGAGACGATATATTAATATGTTGGTGACTGGTACATTGAGTCAATCGAAGTAAGTTTTATCTTCAACCCTACGTTTAAAATTTAACTTTCGTCTAAACAGTCATGATAATGTCGGCATTGGTAGTCAAAATAAAATGCAGGTAGCACATGGGGGAAAACCTTTTTTTAAATTAGTCTCTTCAGAGTAAGGAGTGAAATTATTAATGTTCACGGATAAGTCAGTTATCCTCTCAAAACATAAAATAATCTATTTTAATTCCTTTGAAGTCATTATCTCTATCAAACTTTGTATGCTTGAATATTTGCATATGCGGTTGTAAATGCACTGTTAAGTAAAAATGATTTTAACCTTTTACCCCATGAGCATATTGCGAAAAATGGCCGTTTTCATTGAAAAGCCTCCTGTAACAAGTTCAAACTGCTATGAAACTATGAAAAATGCTTCAATACTGATGAAACTTGGCACAAATGTTGACTACACCATAGTCTCTGTAACAGCATGCTCAATCGTTAATTTCCTGTTACCATGGCAACGGGGGGACGTCTCAAAATTTCCAAAAATCACTATTTTGCATTGTTTTTTTCCATCAAAACTGATTTCAAAGTGCTGCAATTTCTCAATGAATTGAGATAGAGTAAAAGGCTTTTTTTTAGCGTCGGTTACTAGTTACCCTAACATCAACCTGAGGCCATTTTTAGCCTGTCACATGTCCAAAATTTTCTTGGCGATGAGGCGGACTCCGACCCCTTCAAACCCCCCAAACAGAAGGGGGCGCATCCCCCTTGTGAAGGGGGCACATCCCCCTTCTGACAACCCCATGATGTAACATTTGGATGGGGGACGGCGCCGAAAAAGGGACACTTTTTTTAACAACATTTCTCAAACGAAAACCAGTGTTTGGGGCCTAAATAGGCCAGTTTTTCACTGTTGAGGCCTCAAAAAGGGGGGGGGGCAAAAAGCCGTCGAAACACGCTTATATAAGGGAAAATGTAAACAAAAAGTGATGAAAAACCTTATAATTATCCAAAAACTAGATTTTCCATGTTTACACGCGCCCTAACACTGAATTTTGGTGAAAAATTGTTGTTTTTTGACATTTTATGTTTTAATAAACCTTTTACCCCATGAGCATATTGCGAAAAATTGCCAAAAATCACTATTTTGCATTGTTTTTTTTCCATCAAAACTGATTTCAAAGTGCTGCAACTTCTCAATGAATTGAGATAAAGTAAAAGGCTTTTCAGCGTCGGTAACTAGTTACCTTAAGATCGACCTGAGGCCATTTTAGCCTGTCACATGTCCAAAATTTTCTTGGCGATGAGGTGGACTCCGCCCCCTTCAAAACCCTCCACACAGAAGGGGGCACATCCCCCTTCTGGCAACCCCCTGATGTAACATTTGGATGGGGGACGGCGCCGAAAAGCTGGTCACTTTTTTTAACAACATTTCTCAAACGAAAACCACTGTTTGGGGCCTAAATAGGGCATTTTTTCACTGTTTGAGGCCTCAAAAGGGTGGGGCAAAAAGCCGTCGAAACACTCTTATATGAGGGAAAAGTTTAAGAATTAATTGCTATATTCAGTCCGGAATTAGTAAACTACGTATCTTGTAAGCTTTGAGATATTCTATCGAGGAGGATGTGAAAATATCAATGTTTTTCCATCTTGACAAGGCTTATGATAAGACATGGAACTATTATATCCTTAAATATCTAATAAAAAAATTAATGTAAGATTAAATTGTAGAATTGTCCTCCTTATTTCCAGCTTTCTTGTCGATAGAAACTTTTAGTTTAGACTATTCACTGTGGTTAGTAAGGAAACCCCTCATCTGCCTATGAGTTTAAAACAAATATTTCTTGCAAGGGAAACATGTATGTCTTGTTGAGAATTGAGTACCGCTCAAGCCGGTGCTAGGGGGCGTGAGGGATGTTGCACTTATTCATTATCCCTCATGTACAGACTCAATCAAACCGAGTCTGCAATTCTTATGTTATTTTGTTGTGATTAATGCTTCCGAGGGATCACTTTGTTTCAAGAATTTTGTTGTTTCATACTGTTTGGTGACACTTTTGTTTGTGTCCCTTGTTGTTTTCTCGTCTACGGTAGTATCTTCCCTTTTGACCGTAGTTTTGTTTCTGTTTCCCCTCCCCGAATTTCTTATCCCCCTTCCCCTGTGCCCTTTTGCTTAGTTGGCCTATTAATCAATTATTCATTTATTTTGATTTCCTTGTCGGCTACTATTATTTCTTATGTAACATTTTAGTGATAAAATTCTGGAAACAAAGTGATCCCTCGGAAGCCTGTCCGTGCTTTCTTTTGTGCTTTTTCCTGTTTATGTTTGGGGGTCTTTCTGAGCTCTGCTCTTTGCCGCTGGTTCATGTTGCTTGGTCGTGTAGGGTTTGTGTTCATTGAACCCCGCCTTTCCTTGTTGATGTTGTTTAATATATCATATTTTATATGTGTGGGTGAAGATGTGTTTTTCTAGCATTTGCGTAAAATTTTTTCTACCACCCCCGTGTTTCCTCGGATCAAAACCACAAGCTGGTGTTATAAAAATGTATGGCGACTAACGTCATTCATACCAAAATTGTTTCTTTTGTTTTAATTTATAAAAAAACGAGGTTAAGGAACAAACAACCTAAAAACTCATATGTATCAAAAGACCATGGAACTATTTCTGAAGTTATTAAGTATAAGGTTATACCATACATAAACTTAAATTTTGCTTAGTTTACTTGATTCAGTAGACGCAATTAAAGGCACACTATGGCTCAGTAACAAATACATATTTATTTCTTCAAAAAAGGAAAATAATGAATTTTTAAATGTGTAAATAATTGTTCAAAAGAATGTTAGATGCCTATTACCTGTAAAAGTACCGACAGATATGAAATAATTTGTCATAAAAGTATCAAAGTAAACAAAATAGTACTTCCATACAAAAATAATCATTCACTTAAACTGACTTATTGCAACAAAAAAGAAAGATGGTTAAGGTAATAAATTGGCCAATGAGTGACTTTTTTGGTTTTATAAAAGTATACCAAAATTAAAAAGCTTTCAGAAATAAACTAATAGCATTACTAAAGCATAATGGGCCTTTCAATTTAAAAGTGTAGCATCATCTTTAAAGACGATGAACACCTAACATAAATGTATTTACTAAATTTTGCACAGGATATGTTCAATAATTTTTAGTCATAAATGACACGACTGACACTTGTGTTGAAAACGGTTACATTTTCATGACCTGTTATCTTGAAGGTTTACGAACCATATTTATACAAAGAATATTGTGACACCTGATCACAATTGCTGTTACAGTACTACTTTATAGAAATTAGATCTATTATAAGACAGATTTAAAAAAAATTCAATCCACAGTATGTGATAGGTGAAACAATTGTGGGTAATATGAAGTTTATGATCATTGGAATTCTCAATTCACATGGCTACATGTACTAGCTAATTAAAAAACTAAAAGTCCATACTAATTTGCATATATAAAAGTGCATATAAAATTATGTTTAATATCAAACTGAAAATCAAATATTATAGGCAGTAGTGAACTAGAAGTTATTATTTTAGTCAACTGTTTTATATATTATAGCTCTCATCATTAAAGAGTTGCAAGAAAAAACTTATATTATAGCAGAATAATTTTAAACATAATTTATACCTTTGTATTTCAATCATATAAAGTTTACTTACTTATCTGGACAAGGAAATATCCTTTAAAAGCAGAAAAAAAACAATGAGAGACAAAAAAGCTACGGCTTAATCGGTATTTGAATTTTAACAATAAATGCACCATAATCAATGAACCGAACAACAAGGTAATATAAAACACTGAAATGAAATATGGGAAAATATTTAATAAGTTTCAAAAACAAATTATTTTAACCGTATTAAATACGTCTAAATAGCAAGAAACTGAAAGTAAGTTTTCATATATTGATATCGCTTATAACGATATACTGCTTTTAACGATGCCGTTGCCACGCCAAAAACTTTATTTATTAGATCTGTTGCATTTCGGATAAAACGAAATTCGGATATAACGAGATAAATTCGGTGATCACCTGAATATCGCTTTTAGTGGAGTTTACCGTAAAAGTTCTGTCAATTAAACGAAAATCAATTTTACAACTATTTTAAAATGAATCTTATAATTGAGAGGACTGGATCTGATGTTGGTAATGATAAAAGTGTCACATGCAGTAGTCTCACTTGCGGTTCATTAATGTATCCTTTGATTCCGTGCGTGCCTAACCTTTCTTGATTTAACATTTCTTATCCTTTAAAAATTAAGTATACATTTACATAATTGACGCACAAATTCTAAAATACACTAACAAGTCTTTAGCAATATAATGGTACTAATATGACAAACGATGAAAAGACTATCAACTGATTAGTATTTTTGTGTCATTCCATTACAGTCCTATCAATGCAGGAAGAGAAGTTTTACGTTATATCGGACTATTTTAAGTACTGTTTTTATATCAGTGCTAGTGTACTGTATCAAAGACGGTGCTCATCATTATGTCAAAAAAAATTTGAAAATGGGGTCAAAACTTGGAAGTAATAACAAACAATATTCAATTTATCCCTAAACAGCAGGCTAGTTGAGTCTGTTCATTGAAGATAATGTAAAAGTCAAAAATCTCTTTTTTGCTAATTATCACCGGCATCAGCGGGATTTAATCACTTACACTAAATCATTAAACACTAACGGGATGCGACCCATCATCCAAAATCCAAATTTGGCTGTAAGACATATACTTTTACATATATTGAGATGAAATATCCTTTTGGCATTTAATAAACGTTTATGTTTTATTAACTCCCAATTCTCATGTATCACTTATTTAGGTGGTTGAGGCACTAACACTTTAAGATGATAATATTTCATCAAGTATCAAGTATCTAATTACATTGTAAATATTGTTGAGCCATATACTTTAATAGAAATATTTAATTAATCACATAAAGATTGCTTGTTTCGTCAGGAAATGAGTTTCTCTCAAATTGTTTTCGCTGACAAGATCAAAAGAAATAAATAAAGAGCAATTATTAATTCAAACATAAGATAATCTTAAAGGCATACAGAAAAAAAAATAACGATGATAATGGCGTTAAACCGATAAATGAACAATTTTGTGATGTCAAATTGAGCGTTGCAAAAACGGAAATGAAAGCTTAAAATACCATATGCTTGTGTCGAGAGATTTAAGAATCATGGAAAAGGAGATAAAGAGTTCAATGTTTTTGTTTGTTTTGAAGAAAAAGAAATTTTTGAGATATTGTCACGAATACACAATTTTCATTGAAAAATCATTGACCAGGCGCTTTATCCCAAGTCTTCCAGCGAAAACAGATGTAGTAACCCAGGCAACCAGATCAGTCGGCACACTTGTATCGTAATACAACGAGAGGAAGTGTATAATAACGGAGATAAAACGATTTTTCGAACGAATGTTCTAGTTAAGCACCTGTTTCATGGTGATAATGTAAGGTATTCATGCGGGTTTTACGCTTTTAATAATTCAGACTTCAATGCTCTGCATTATAATTTATCCCTTTGGTTAGACCATTAATGAAATTTCAATAATTAAAATAATTATTACAAATAAGTCATGTTATTTACAAAAAAAGTTTAATGCTAATTATTTGATTGGTTTTTGTATAAAAACAAATCAATTAACGCCATCGTTTTAATACTTATCCGTTGGAATTTAAGGCGCAGTAATTTTTATTCCAGGAAAAATTGAACTAGCATGTAACTTTCATTATACATAAAATGTAAGAGATAGTAAATATGTATCATTGGACTTCAATTTTTAAATACTTTTTGTTTGAATATTGTGAAATCAAATCACAACTCGCAATTATAAAACAAAAAAACTTAGATGTTGTCCGTATTTGAAAGGGAATCATATAAACACCTCGGAATCAGACACCTTGCACTCCTCGGTACAATATTGGTTTTGCTTTCTTGCTGTCATATATCGTAGATACAAACATCAAGAGCAATATGAATGAAAAAACCATGTCAGAGCGACACACACTTGAATATATATTAATATCCAACTAAGCTACCCGGGGTCCTAATTTTAGTCGTATGATTTTTCGACATATCTTTAAAGGAAATGCCAGAATTTATAATGACGCTTTCTTATCGATTTATGTCCAACTTTAGTGTGTTGAGTTTAGATTATGACATAACCCACTTTGTTTGAAACTAAACATGTCTATTTTATATTTACAAGCAATTATATCAACTTGTATATACGTACGTACGGACAGACGGACAACCCGGCGACTATATGCTCCCCCGAAATTTTTCGGGGAGCATTAAAACTATATTTGAACCCTGCATGTTTGTTTAAGGATATATTATGGTCAAATGTGGTATTTGTTGCCTTTTTGCATTCGGAATATTGTCTTAATTCATACTGTATTAAGTCGTATTGCATATGTTGCTGATACCTCAAGTCGTCAAAGTCAACAAAAGCAAAGATAGATAGGAGTGTGAAATAGTTATTAATTTTTAATAAGGCGCAATATCGACGAGCATACTTTCAAGTAATAGCTTTTATCATTTAATACTAACGTCTGGAGAAGGGATAATTTCATTTAATTTATTTCGATAATGTGTAAAGATGTCTCCGGTTTCTGGTGATTACTATACCTTTAGTTCAATTATTTTTAATTATCCTACTGCACCATATATTTAATATAATGGAAAATTGCATGATGATAATGTAATTGTTATGTCTGTAAATGAAGAAACAAATGATTGCCGTCAAATTCTACAAATCTCAATTAAGCAATGGCTTTATCTGAAAAACAGTGATCCCTCGGAGGAGGCATAAAAGCAGCAAAATTACATGAAAATTGCAGACTCGTTTTGATTGAGTCTGTACAATCATGTACAATCACGAGGGATAACGATACTGTGAAATATCCCTCTTATAGCTTGAAAAGAATATTATCAGTATTTTTTTTTAAAAACTTCTATGAAAATTTACTATGATCGATCACTCTGGCTGCTGCCAAATGATGTTTTCTTAAACAAATTATTGTGGTAGCTGCAATTTAAATTAAAACACAGATAAAATGGCCGCCATTGTTTTTCTATAGAAAATAGACCATATGAACAGACCTTTTTCTATTAAAATCACTTTTATAAATGAAACAGTAAAATGTCTTAGTTACGTGGTACAATTGCTTTAACAGTAAGAATAACTCATATTGGCCTATGGGAAGTTAACATTACAACAATTAATTAATTGATTAATACATTCATGTATTAGATAAAAGCAACATAGCCAATCTATGAAGGTGCAAACTCACACTTTGTATATATCTTGCAGCATTGCAAAATAAAAACACACTAATCTGTATTTCTAGTTTCGTGCTACCCTATGAAATGATTAATATATAAATGTGACATTATAGTAAACTCATGGTATGTGTGAGACAAGGTCAATACCGAAAAAATGTTTATTATCAGACCTAGACATCTAGTTGTGTACTATTGATAAGAATAAGACCATTTTATATCACATCACGTAATGTTGATGTTAATCTCCAGCGGCGAATTTGTCAGACATAAATGCATTTTATTGAATGCAAAGCAAAATTAAGTGAAGTCTGTATTGGACAAATGTAACAAATGTCTCAGTTTATAAGTTTACAAGCTAATCAGCTTACGTAATGTATATTCTGGTATTGTTTTATCAACTTAAATGCTTAAAAAATACAAGAATTGCCTAAAGGACATCCAAAACGGCAAAGATGAAAATGTTGCTTATTAAGTTTGAATGAGTCTGATCATTTACGATACAAGAAAGTGAATCAGTCGACGCCCTTACACTCCTCCTTCCCAACTTGCACCGGCGTAAGCAGATTTATTTATCTTATATAGATCTAATATTAATGGTAAAGTTTTGAATCTATAAACACCATTCACATAATTAAACAAAAAAAAATCAATTAAGAATGAGCAAAACATATCACAAACATAACAATAATGCCACAAAGACTGGAAATATGACATATTTGATTTCAGTAATGTACGGGTGCCATTTTAACGATCTCTACAAGGTACAAACTACGCTGATATACCAATAATATACATGTAGAATCTAAAATGAAACGGCGAAAACCGACAATGATTCCGGCTTGGTGGTTTTTTTCACTTTTTATTCTATGTTAATAAAGGAACATGTAATATGCTGTCCATTTAATAGTTTTGGAAAAAAAACACATTAATTTAAAAGTTTACTGCTTGTGTTATATCAATCCTATAGATGTTGCTGTAATTATGGTACACATAATAAATGGTGTTTAATACATGAGGTTATTCAATAGCAATTCAATGTCTATTTTGTCTCTGTGTGTATGAATGTCCATTTTTCACATTATTATGGACTCATGATTTGAGTGCATGTTAGGAAATTAAAAGGCAATATTATTTTCAATTCGAAGAGAGACATGCAGTTTAGTTCTTATTTGTTTTAGATGCAAAGAGACATCGTATTCCATGTCCAAGGTTTACTAATTTACCAAGTGAAAATTAACGAAGCGTAAAGTAGCTTAATAAACAATTTATATGACTTTGTCATTGATAAATCCATTGTAACGAATTTTCTATATCCATAATTTTTAAATGTGGCAAGTGCCGATATTTTAAGGGTTCATACGGTATATACGAAGTCTGTCATATAACTTATCTTAGTGGTGATATAATGTAAAAAATGCACATGAGCTTGATATGTCTTTTGCAATTTTTAATATTTTTAATTTTTTTCTAATTTTTACTATGATTATTAAGTTATATTTTACTTAGCTCTAATTTTAACGTTCTGAAGAGATACTCGTATTTAAAATTTAAAAGCAACAACATGTTGAAGAGATGTGCAGCGTTGACCTAAAGCCAGTTTCTGCGATATCATTTAATAGAAAAAGGAACAAAACTGCAAGTTTCACATTTTTTCAATCATTTTTTACGATTGAATGGATCACACTTATTAGAACACAACAGAATTAATGAAAAAATCTGGATAAAGTGTGATCCCTCGGAAGTATTTATCACAACAACATTACATGAAAATTGTAGACTCGGTTTGATTGAGTTCACAGGGTTAATGAAAGGTAAAACATCCCTCACGCCCCGTAGCACCGGCTGGAGCGGTACTCAATTTTAAACTGTAAAGAATTTTGAATTCAATGATCACAAAGAACCAGATAAAAATATAACAACACTGAAGTGCATTTGAAATCATACTTGCTATTATAGACAATAGATAAAAAATAGATATAAATGAAATTAATAAAATCCACGAACCCTTGAACCTTTGGTGTGTCATTTAAGAAATCAGTAAAAGAGATAAATGGTAATTCATCATTCATAAATAAAATAGATCTACGAACAAAAACAATAAGTTCAAACATGTTTTAACACAATAGAAAAGAAAGCGAATGTCGTTAAAAAAACTGTAACCTTACTGTGATTGATCGTGCATCAATTTTCTCAAAGACTTAAAAGAGATGAAAAATAACATTATTTTTTTCAGCCGATGCTGTTGTTTTCTTTCTCGAAAGATCCAATGAGACTCCTGTTTGTATCAGGAAATAATTTCCGCTTTAAAAATAGTATAATTTGACATAAAAGTGCAAATAAATCAAACAAAAGCAATTTAGCAGTAAAAAAATATTTCAATATATAAATGAAAAAAGAATAACAAGAAGTATCTTAAAAAGATACTCGTATGAGGTAAAACCGCTTTTTTACTTTCAAGTTTTCGAGTTTTGTGCATTGAGCATTTAATTTAAAATGCTTTATAAGTGAACAGATACGTATGGAAATTTCAATTATTTTCTAAATAATACAGACAAATCGTCTAGGCTCACTCGGTTTTTCTTAACATAACACAATGGTACGTCATCAGTAACACATGGTCGGTCATGTGACCAATCCTTTTAGAATAACAAAATTAACGTGGGTGCTGAAGAAAACATCTCATCAGGCACAGTAGGTTATTTTTATAATTTTACTTTCTCTTTTTGTTGTTCGTTTTAAAGATTTATCTGACCTGTAGTATGATTACAAATTACATTGGCAACAAACAAGAGAGACACGGTTTCTTCCCCTCCATCATGTTTGTTGACAAGCTGTGTGAGCATGTGAGCATGTGTACCTTGACATCCGTTTATTTACATATAAGAATGAAACATACACTTACTGATACCGTCGTTTTTTTCCGATGATAACAATGCGACTAATTTTTACCGTTTGAATTGATTTTTTATTCATTTGAGGACCACCTTTAACAAATAATAAATATTAGAGAATTTGCAAGTATGAAGTCTAACGGGGGCGGGGGAATGTTTCCATTGAACTACTTATCATCATCTGTAATATTTGCAAGGATCAAACTAAAAATCTTATAATACAATGCAGAGCTCAGTTGTCCGACATTGATGTTTAATATAAACACTAAACATGGTTATTCTACTTCGATGAACGTTAAATACAATTCTGAGTTCTAGTTCATTCTAAGGGACAATTTCCTAAAACCTTTTATTGTCGTTTTTTTTAAATATATTTGTCAAATTAAACTTGACATGTGGTTAAAGTTTATCTGTCGTTTTTGTTAAACCTACGCCCGCTTTAATTTAATTTCTGAATTTAACTAACCTTGACACTTGTATGGTAAGGGTTTTGTTATCGCATGTAAACTTACGTCCACGTTAATTTACTGTCTGAATTTATCTAACCTTGACACTTGCATGGTAAGGGTTTTATTATTGTATATAAACCTACGTCTGCGTTAATTTACATTCTAAAATTAAAGTTAAATCCTCTTTACGGAGTCTGATGCGAATTATTGTTGTTTTTTTAACTTATACTGTTTATGTTTTACAAAGTCTGTGTTTTTGTCTACCGAATCGATGCAAAAACAATGTAAGCTATTCCCATGTAGTGAAAGGAATTGTTATATACATGTATTATATAATGATAAGAAGTACTTGTATAAAGTATGTGTAAAAGTTTCTTTCCATAGGTTGCATTTAATTATATTGTTATATGTATTAAAACAATTTCTACTATGCCAATAAGTTTATTACGTAAACAAATCCATTTGAAATTTACTTGCAAATAAACAAATAAATAAGTAAATAAATACATAAATAAATAAATAATTACATATTTAAACAAACAAACAAACAAACAAACAAACAAATAAATAAATAACGTCGGTGCTGCTTAACAGTGAAATTGTGAAAATGAAGTTTATCTATACTAAATTACAGTAAAAATATATTTATCGTATAATAGACCTAGTACCTAAGATTATATCTTTATCTTTGTATCGATAGTAAAATGTCAGTTTTCGGTTGTGTTTTGAGACATGAAAGTTAACATTTGATTGTGGCGCATTCACTTAAACAAAAAATACTACATATCCTTGGGTCAAAATACGTCCTTTTAAAGCATTTTTCTTCGACTCCATTTAATGCGTTGTAAAACACATTTTCCTTTTATATTTAACAGTATTTTGACAAGTCTTCCCATTCCGCGCAAAACCTGCTTTGTAAAGCCTTAAGAAAGTATATACATACAAAAGTTAGTGAGATAAATCTTGAATTACAAGTTAATTTTCTTTAAGTAATCATTAACGGTTTTTAGATACAGCAGGCTCAACAAAAATTGTGTTTGTGAATTTACTCGATAGAATCTGTTAAATATCTGTAATAGATCGTAACTTAGTAAAATGAGGAAATGTCTGACAGTGAATTATTCGTTGTAAGCTATTAAAAGACGAACGTCATCTGCCTTTTAAAAATGATAATACGTTTATCTTGTTAATCTTGTATGCCCATCTAATAGACGACAAACTACTTGATAATGACAGTTAAAAAGAGATAGAGATAAGGTTGATTCATGAAATTTATCAAATACGGCTTTGACCACATTTGAATTATATTTCGACGATGGAAATTTTCAAATTATGTCTTAACAATAAGTTTACTTGTGAAAAATGTGTTGAGAAAATCATCAAGTTTTTAATTTCTTTATATTCCTACGTGACTTATTGTCGTTTAAGAAAAGGTGTTAAAAAGTGACCAACCTCTATCAAATACATACATCAATGGGGGGGGGGGGGGGCTAGAGGGGATATGTGCCCCCTTCTGTTTGGAGACCTGAAGGGGGTGGGCAAACCCCTCTATTCTCCAAGAACATTTTAGACCTGTGAGAGGCTAAAACTGGCCTCAGGTCGACCTTAGGGTAACGTGTAAACAAAGTTGAAAAGCCTTTGACTCTATCGAAGTTGCAGCACTTTGAAATCAGTTTTGATGAAAAAATTAACAGAAAATAGTGTTTTTTTTTAGCAATTTTGAGATGTCCTTTCGTTACCATGGTCACAGGAAATTTAAGATTAAGTATGCGGTCAACATTTGTGCCAAGTGTGAACAGTATTGAAGCCTTTTTCATAGTTTCATAGCAATTTGAGCTTGTAGCAGGAGGTTTATCAATGAAAATAGCCATTTTTTCACAAAATGCTCATGCAGTAATTGAATAATTTTCTAAAGAACAAAATATTGCCAAGAACTTCTTGAGTTTATTCCATGCGCAGTAATATACCAATGTCAAATCAAAAGAAAATAGTCCCGACCGTTTTAGTCAAATATTAGTGTGACTTTAAAATTAAAAAAAAATATATTCTACTCTAACCTAAAGCAGTATAATATATTCAAACTAGTATGTAGTAAGATGCGTATGAAGGCGTTTGATCAAGCTGATTGTGTCAGACAAAGCTAAATTCACCAACCATGCACTGTATCAACATAAATCAATATAATTTCTCTACGTATATGAAATATGATTATTATTGTCAGATCAGATATTTTTTTTATTTTATGTTGAAAAGTTAGTGTGTATTGTAATAACTTTATCATAATTACTGTGCGTGTTGTACTTCTATCTATAAGTACAGAAAGTCTTATCTGCGGAATTTCAAATTATAAATAAAACACTAGATTTTCTGTAAACAAGTGTTGGGCTTTCGTAAGAGATTATGTTTTTCTCTATTTTCTCATTTGCCGTATACACATCCAATCTTGCCTATTTTAGTCTAGAGAAGCTTTATCATATTTACCTATTTATCTCTCAGAGTGATAAGTACATTTTTTATTTTTAAATATGTGATATCAAATTAAGAAATGTTTCAATTTTTATGAAAAAGTTAGATAATCAAAATGAAAGAATTACAACATTAGAATTAAAGAATATTGCTATTAATACTATATTACTGCAAATTGAATGTAAAAAAAAATGCAATTAGATCATTAAACATACCTTTTGGATGTAAGTTTGCAAATAAGATAAGGTTGTGAAAACCCTAGACTACTTATAAGTTTAATCTGGTTATGACACACAATAAACAAGAACGTGTTTGTTAAACACAAATGCCCCCGGCTCAGATTATTGTCAGTAGCAATATTTCAAAAAATGCTTACCCATTCACTCAGTTTTGGACAGAAAAATTGCCAAAAAATTGTTAACACAAGTTATATAGCTTGACAAAGTCATGGCATTTTGTAATTGTGAAAAATATAAGTTGCCAAGTCATTGCTTTGACTTGTGAAATTGAAAAATATTCAACTTCATGCAAGTTATCTTCCAACCAAATATGAAATAAATCTGTCAATAAAAAATCTATTTTGAACACTGGTGACCTTAACCAAACTGACCCCTAACTGTATCCAAAAGAAGAATACCATGTAAGTTATCTTCCTACCAAATATGAAATACATCTGTCAATAAATTAAGGCTGTATGGGAAAAAGTGCAAAAATCTATTTTTAGCTCTGGTGACATTGAGAAAACTGACCCCTTACTCCATCCAAAGGAAGAATACCATGCAAGTTATCTTCCTACCAAATATAAAATATATCTGTCACTTAATAAAGGTTGTATGAGTAAATGTGTAAAAGTCTACTTTTAGCACTGGTGACCTTGACTCAACTGACCACTAACTCCATCAAAGTTTATGTTTCTATCAATTATAAATAACATCTGTCTTATATAGAATAAGGTCAATACACCTGTAAAAATGTAAAAATCTATTTTTAACATTGATGACCATGACATTGGTAACATTGACCTTGACCCAAATGACCCCTTACTACATCAAAAGAAGGAGGACCTCCCTTGGCATGTTTTTATTAAACGAAGACATCAACTAAAATAAAAAGGCTGTATGAGCAAAAATGTTTATATTTATTTTTTAAACCAGTGACCTTGACCTTGACCCTAGAGACCGCTTACTCCACAAAAAATTAGAGGATCATCAAAGGTATCCACCTACTAAATATGAAAGATATTATTAAAGAAATTAAGCAATTAGGAGAAATTTAAGATAAATCCAACTTGCTGAAATATGTTAACCAGACAAGGCCCTATTTTCAAAGTGAAAAAAGGGAAATAACTGGGAAATATGGATGACACAGTTATATAACTTGGCAATATCATGTACTTTGTATTGATAAGTAAGTGTGGAAATTATAAAGCCATTAGACTAAGTATTCAATAGTAAAAGATATTATTACCAAACATGCTCCAATAAAAGAAAAGAGAATTAAATTTGATGCACAGCCTAAATGGTTCACTGATGAAATTAAAGCAATGATATTTTTAAGAGATAAATATCACAAAAATGGAGATTTCGATAATTATAAATTATAACGAAATAAAATAAACTCAGAGATTAAGAAAAGCAAAAAGAATTTCTTCAATAATGCAATAAATGAAAGAAAAAATCCAAAATACATTTGGCAAAATATTAATGATTTAACTAATTTAGGTAAAAAGGAAAATGTACTTATTCCCGAACGGCTCACTTTTGGCGATACTACATTTACTGATCATGCTAATATTATAAATGAATTGAACAAACATTTTGTAAACATTTCTAATATTGTCGAAAAAGTACAGTTATCTAACGACGAATTTAAAATATTGAAGGATAAGTTAGATAATAAATTGAAATGGAATGAATTCAAAATTGAAAGCATTTCTGCATTTGAAGTTTAAAACATTATTGATAAAACTAGATGCAAATAAAGCCACTGGACTAGATGAACTAGGTCCAAAAATAATAAAATCGTGTGGTGACTTTGTGACCCCAATGATTGCTAGCATAATTAATAACAGTATAAGACAAGGAATATTTCCCGATGAATTAAAAAATGCCCGAGTTATTCCAATTTTCAAATCTGGACTGAAAGATGATCCGAGCAACTATCGACCTATTTCTATCTTGCCTACAATATCTAAGATTTTTGAACGTCACATAGCTAATCAGTTACAGCATTTGTTTCAAAAAACAAATATTTTACATAATAAACAATCAGGATTTCGAAAAGAATCATTCATGCAATACGGCCCTAATTCATTTGATAGACTCCTGGCTAAAAGATGTTGATAGTGGCAAATATATAGGCACATTATTTTTAGACCTGCAAAAGGCGTTTGATTTAGTTGACCCTGAAATACTTTTATATAAACTCAAACTTTATCACTTTTCTGTCACATCATTAAAACTGTTTCATTCGTATCTGTCTAATCGTATGCAAATAATTCAAATTGGAGACTTAAAATCTGACGTACAATATGTTACCTCTGGCGTTCCACAAGGCTCAATATTAGGTCCTTTACTGTTTCTTCTTTATATAAATGATCTCCCAAATATTTGCGAGGATGTTAACATAGATTTATATGCTGATGATTCACGTTGCATAAATCTGGAGATGACATATCAGTTATAGAAGAAAAACTACAATATAGCCTTAATATGATTACTAAGTGGTGTAAAATAAATAATATGCTTTTACACCCTAAAAAATCTAAAAGTATGCTGGTAGGTAGTAGACAAAAGCTAAAGATTGCAAAAGCAATAAATTTGAAAATTAACGACTCAACTCTTGACAATGTAGAATCACAAAAACTGCTTGGTATTTATGTTGAAAATACACTCAATTGGCACTGTCAGGTAAATGATGTGTGTAAAAAATTGAACTCTAAAGTTAATTTATTTAGGCGTATAAAGTACTTTTTTAAATAAGGAATCTCGCATGCTTTTTTATAATGCATACCTTCTTCCTATTTTTGATTATTGTTGTAATATATGGGGAAAAGAAAACAAAAAATATATATGCCAAATATACAAAATACAAACACGAATTTGCAAAATTATTCTAGACCTTCCAATGAGAAAACAATCAGAAAATTTATACAAAAGATTAAAAATATTGCCTTTCAAGAAAAGATGTATTTTTCACAGCGGTGTCCCAAGTATATAAAGCATTGAATAATATGTCCCCTCAATATATCCGAGACTTACTTACCATATCTAATAATCAAAAGTATAATCTAAGATCGATATCTCACGGAAATTTAATTTCGTCTTACAAACCACGTACTAATTATTTTAATGACACATTCCAATTTAATGCCATGGTTATTTGGAATTCCATACCACTGACTATAAGAAGAAAAACAAAATTGTCAATATTTAAGAAATGTTTCAAGAAATACTTATTTAATCAAATTTAGCACGGTCCGTATGTCTTATATATACAGGATACGCTCTTTATATTCATACATGTGTTTTTTTATTATTATGTTTTCTAATAATGGGTGTCTGTCTTAGTTTCAAGTTTTTTTTTTGACTGTGTTAATTTTGTAAGTTAATTTTACTTTTTAAATTGCAGATTAAAATGATGCACTGATGAAAGTATTATGTTTAATGATAAATAAAATGAATTGTATGAATGTTCAGTATATGTGTTAATATATGTTAAAATTGTGATAACCATTTAATCATTTCTTTTTACATGTTATATTTTCTTTGATTGATATGTGTTCTTTTGTGTGTGTGTTTTTATTTTTATTTTAGAAGGCCGCATTGTAAATAAGATGTTGCAATCTGTATATGTCTTAATGTGTTACCTTCGGTAAATAAAGTTATTATTACTATTATTATTATTATTATGATAGAACTTAAGATATTTCCAACTTGCCGTTTTAGGTTAACCATTATTCATTTTCTAAGTGCAGAAAAGGGCAATAAATTGGTAAATATGAAAGCCAGAGTTATGTAACTTTCCCAGATCATGTACTTTGTATTGATTAGTAAATGTGTAAACTTAGAAGCCATTGGTACAGGTAGATCTTAAGAAAAATCCTACTTGCCGTGCTAGGTTAACCTCGTACGGACAGACGGACGGACGGACGGTTCAATCACTATATGCCCGGGGGCATAAAAATGCATTTGATTCGGATTATATGTGCAATTATTACAACGAATAATTTTATTTTAGATTGAGACGGGAATGCTACTGATTATTAGCAAAACACATGTTTAATTAAGTATATATTCAGGTATCTAAATGTTAAGTGAACGACAAAATATGCAAATCATCTCATTTTTGACGGAAAGACAGATTGAAAATGTGAAATTAAGATACTAGATCTATGGTGAACACCAAATAAATTAGTTTTGAATGTCATTGCGATGACTATAACATTTGCTACTTCATGACAGAATGCAATGTGAATATGATTACATATGTCAAGTATATAATGTACTCTTCAGACTGCTGTACTTCCATTTGTTTATGATTGCATACTATTCTTTCACCTTTGAATTTATTTCTCGTTTCTGTAACAATGAATGGGTATTAAATGTCTATTATTTTAATGTGTTTTTTACATTGCACGCTCACATTATATACTTTTTAAAAGGAGATTTTAAGTATATTCAGTAAAACCGATGACTAATAATGATTTACAAGAATATGTTATAAAAGGTCGTTTCTTTTACAGAGCTTTAAATTTGAGTATATACCACTATGATATTACTACATTATTGTAGAATTATATTGTTTATGAGGTAAAGATCATGTTGACCCCTAATAGCGAGGCTAGAACCAATTAAAGATAATTATGACAACGGAACTATTTATTGTTATTTGACTTTCGGTTATTCTTAAACCCAAGTTTCAAATTCTTCGCATAATAAAATATAGACATACTAATATCAAAAGATTTGTTATGAATCCATGGATGAATAAATACATAAATAAATAAATAAATAAATTATTTAATTAAAAGTAAATAAATAGATAAATAAAAATATATATATATAAATAAAAAAAAATGAACGAATTAATTTATTTGGAATATTGTTATCTGGCTATGCGAACAAAGGTGACAAAATACCAAAATCCCGATAACATTAAAATTAAATTCCTGCTTACTCTAATATTTGCTTTTGTGAGCTTTCTACCGTGACTTTTCGTTGAACAGTTTCATAAAGTGATAATACTGATAAACAAATAAAAAAAATATATGGGGAAACACACAGACAGTTCGATTAAACTACCCTCCCACAAATTTTGGTCGTTTTTTGAAGTGCCATCAAAAGATAATTTTTCACCACGGGCTCGTACATTTATGTGGAATTACATGATTAATACTTGTCTTGACCGCCGAAAAAGGTTAGATCTAAAAAGATCTAAGAAAAATATTTACAATCTTTATCCCTCTGATATTTTAAACCTTTGCAGCGTTTTTTTTTTTTAATATTGACTTTATAAACAACCCCATTAACTGGTCGCAAGTAGATTAGTTGGTTGCTGGTGGAACAATTATGCGCAATTTATTTCGGATTTTTTTCAAATGTTAAAACGCCTTTTCTTTGATAATAAGGTTCAAAACGCGCATTTTCTCAAAGTTTAATTCGAAGATTCTTACAAACACTTAATTTTCTCTCGTACAAAAAGGAAAATAAAAGGTTCTAGTCTCTTAATAATCAACGAATACAGACTACATAATTATACATGCGGCTGTTATATACATGTACTCACAGTGATAAGGTCGATTTACATGGGTGTTTGAAGATGTGTTTATGTAGCATTTACGTAAAATCTTTTCTAATCCCTCCGTGGTAATTTTCCTCGTATCAAAGCACACACAAACTCTTAAATAAAATGAATAGTTGTTTAACGTCTTTCATACTAAAGTGTTTCTTAAGTTTGCATTAATAAAAAGGGAGGTCGAGTTTTAAATTTTAAAGAACGATACTCTCAAAACTCTTTAAAAAAAAAAAGACCATAACATATTTCTCTCATTGTTAAGTATAACGTTATACCATACATTTACGTAAATTTTACTTATACTTGATTCAGTAGACACAATTAAAGGCACACTATGACTCAGTAACAAATAAATATTTCCATCTTTAGAGACGATGAACACCTAACACACATGTATTTTCTTTAGTTTGTACACGATATCTCAAAAACCTTTCAGTCATAAATGACAGACTGGCACTTGTAATGAGGACGGTAACATTTTGATAACCTGAAATCTACCACATTTTAACATAAAGAATATTGTAGCACCTGATCACAATTGTTCTACTACTTTGTAGAAATGAAATCCATTATAAGAAAATTAAAAAAAAAAGATCAATCCACAATATGTGATACGTGAACAAATTGTGGGTAATATAAAGTTTATGTTCATTTAGCATTCTCAATTAACATTGCTACATGCACTAGCTAATTAAAGTACTAGAAGTCCTTGCTAATTTATTTAAAGTGCATATAAAATCATTTTTAATATAAAACTGAAACTAAAATATTTCAGGCAGCAGTAGTTATTGTTTTAGGCCTTAATTTAATAAGTTTCAACTCCTTGATCATCTAACTATTAAACTATTAAAGAGTTGCAGGAGAACCTATATAATGGCAGTATACCTTTAAACAAAATTTATTCATTTGTATGTTAATCATATAGTTTACTAATCTGGAAAAGGGGAGATCCATCAGAAGCAATGAAAACCATGAGAGAGAGAGAGAGTGAGAGAAAAAGACAAAGAAACGGACTCGGTCTAAGGGTTGACGGAGAATTGTAACATTCCTGACACCACTTAGCTACGGCTTGATAGGGATCTGAATTTCAACATTAATTGTACTGGAATAAATGAACCGCAGGGCAAATATTACTTTCCAAAATAATTTATCAATATGAAAAAAGTCTAAGTAGCAAGAAAATCAAAGTACAGTAAAATCTCCGTTTAACAATATTGCATATAACGATATACCGCTTTTTACAATGTCCTTGCCGCCGTCCCAACTCTAATTTTTGGATATGATGTCTTTCGGATATAACGATATCTCGATAAAACAATATAAATTCGGCGTCCCCTGCAAATCGTTTTAATCGGAATTAAGTAAAGTAGTTTTGCCAATGAAATCAAAGCCAATTGTTCAACTATATTAAAATGAATCTTATAATTAAGAAGGCTGGATCTGATATTGGTAATGATTTAATGGCTCTCATGCAGTAGTTTCACTAAGTCTTTAGTTCATTACTTTATCTCGTGATTACTGTCGCGTCTAACCTATCCTATTTTACATTGCTTATCCTAGAAGAATTAAGCATACAATTACAAAATTGACGTACATATACTAAAACTAGACTAACAAGTATTTGGCAATATAGTGGCAATCAATTTGACAAACGATGAAGAGATAATCAACTGATCAGTATTGTCATGACATTTATTAACAGTTCTATCAATGCAGGAAGGGCTTTTAAATTCTTTAAATTCATAGATTTGACGAGGCGATTAGACCAATCCCACACTATTTATTTTATATCACAAATTCTAAAACAGAGTGGGTGTTCTTTATAAAAAAGGAACAGTGAAAAGCAATATGACAATTATCTAAAAAAAAAGGGTCATTCATTGCAATAAAAACATTATTTAGATTATATTAAATTGGCAGACTAGTTGAGTTTGTTCATGAAATATAAGGTAAAAGTGAAAAATCCCTCCCCTGCTCATAAGCGGTATAAAATGTTAAACACTAATGAGTTGCAATCAATCATCCCAAGGAACAGAACAATAGCAATATTGAAGAGAAAAACACGGGAAAATTTGACTGATGCCACGGCACTTGACATATGCTGTTGTGGAATATTATCCGAAAATGGAGTACATTTGGAAGCAGTTTAAACTACACTATAATATGAAATGTACATATCTAGATTCATAAGAGATAATGTAAAAGTGCTACACCGTAACGCCCTTAAATAAGAACCAATTTAACGGTATTCAATCATAATCACTCAACGTTCTGTAAGAAGCAATTATTCCGAAAGATCAGAAAACACTGACGCGAAGAGTGGGGCAACATTTTACAGGTGTAACCGGGCACATGACAAATCCTAAAATAACTCAAAGTAAAAAACGGATATAATAGTCATTATAACACCAATTGTTCACTCATGTGCTTGCTTGTGCGTATGCGCGTTTGTGTGTCTAAATGTTTCTAAATGTAGTCCGTGTGATCCACATTTGTATATGAATTGTTAATCGTAAAAAACATTACATTTACATAATTACGAGAGAAAAACTAAAACGAACGATTTAAATCGAATTAAATCCATCATTTGAGCCAAACACCCGCTGTTTAAGGATCAATTTTTTGGCTATGACGAAGGGCACTCCGATTATATTTTTTGTATTGAATTCGTTAAAACAGGTTTGTTGCATGAACCGGATGTAGTTGCACAGTTGCTCTGTGCATTTCAATGTTTGAGTATTATATCAAACTCCTTTTTCTACTGAAAACCTGTTTAAAATACTGGTCAAATATTAAAAAGTGCAGCTAAACATTACAAAGTCAAATGGTCTTAAAAGTTTAATTAACATCATGTAACATTTCATGTTATTTCAAAATTCATATAACGTTATATAAGTGTCCTTTATGTTTTTATATAGGCATTGTTGTTATAAAATTATACCTAACCCAATTTTGGCTATGAGGAAAATACTTTACGTGTACTGAAATGATCCTTTATGCAATAAAAATAAGTTTTAATTCCTCTAACCCTCCCATTCTTTTGCATCAAGTATTTAGTTTATTGACGCACTAAAACTTTAAGATGATAATATTACATTATACTGCAATTTTACGACAACCAGTATCTTATTACATTGTAAATGTGGTTGAGCCATATACTATATTAGCGATATTTAATTACAAACCGATGACGTCAAATTATGTGTCATATAAGGATGTTATTTTTTCGTCAGGAAATGAGTTTCTCTAATAAAGGTTTCCGCAGACACGATCAAAATAAATAATTAAAGAAGAAAACAATGATTGTGGCGTTTTAACCGATAAATGATCAACTTTGTGTAGTCAAATTGAAGCGCTGCAAAAGATGGAAATGAAACCTTAAAAATGATATTCTTGTGACGACAAATTTAAGGAGATAAAGATCTCAATGTAACAATTTGAATCGGGAAAGAGCTATATTATTCATTACTTTATGTTCAGACAACAAAGTATTTTGTACAGTTGCAGTACAGTACAGCCGCTGGTGTGTTTGGATTGAAGAAAAAGTCTTTTAAAGGCATCAGACCGGTAACCCATGCAACCAGATCAGTCGGCACATACGCACGAAATACCGAAAGGAAGTGTATAATAACGAAGTTAACAAGTGCTTTTAAACAATATTTTCTAGACAGTTTAGAACCTAATTTCATGTTGATATTTTAAGATATGCATCCTGTGGATGTTATGATTAAAATAACTTAGACCACACTATTCTGCGTTTTAAGTGTCCCGTTGGTTAAATTGAACATTTAGCAAATTTCAATAATTGTAGTAATGATTACATGTTATTCGTTTTGTCGACACAAAGTATACACAAATAAACATATTCGGAATCCGAGATTCGTCTCTAATTATGGATTAATTTGCACTTTTCGGTATAATATTGGTCTTACTTTGTTGCAAATTTATATCGTGGTTACAAAGGCCCTCATAAATATGGAGGAAAATACAAAGCCACAGCGACATATACTTCAATTTACAAAAAAGATATTTTACTTAGCCACCCGGGTTCCTAATTTGATTTGTGTGACCTTTTGAAGGAAACGGTTCAAAAAGTGATGAAGGCATTCAAAAGTGAAGAATCCCACCAGAAGTCTTCGGACTGGAACACAACACGCATGGATCAAGTGCTAGTCAAGAATACTGTGATTAGCCGTGAGGAAATTAAGCCAAACCTAACAAAAATTTTATATGTGAAAAAAAAAATGGACAAAGTCCTACAACACAAGTTGTTCCGAGGAAACGGGACTGCAGTATCCGCCAGGAACATAGTACAAACGTAGCATAAATAGAACTTTATATATGTAAATTCTTCTCATTTTTTTAGTATTGCAATAAGTCTTTTGCCCTTTTCAGTCCACATTAGTAAAGCAAACGGGGAATATATATCGCCCATATTCTTTATTAACTAAATAAGTGGATTTTGCTTTCTCTACCTAACTGCTTAAAGGTCAATCGCTTTAAACAGTTTTATCAAAGCTTGGTTAAAACTTTAAAGTTAAATATATAATTATGTAAGGATTTACGTTTATTGTACGTATCAGATGTAAAAATGTCAACTAAAGTAAGTACAACCAAAATGATAACTAAAGTTTGAATTATGAAAATGTCAACTGACGTCAGTATGGTAAAAATAATCAATGTCACTCTCAAATTAAAGTTAATGTTTAACACGTGTATTTAGATCTACATGAAACAATCTAAATTAAATGCTAACACTGTAAGTAGCATATTATCAGGTTATTCATTCCAACAGTACACTTGCTATAATATTCTTGTGATTGAAAGACAAATTGCATCACCAGTTTAATACCGGAGAAATGGGTATTAATTATCTCGTTTGGGCCAATGAACCATATACTATATGAATTGGCAAAGAAAAAATAAATAAGGGAGCGGGACATTCACCAAACGCAGCCCAAGCATAAAACAGTTTATTTGTATCCGATGAAACTACGTCAAAACGTTTAATATCTTTAGAACAAAAAAAAACCGACCTATTTCAAATAATTATGAATTATATTTGTGCAGAAAATGACAATATTATATCTTAATATACAAGGATAATTTGTTGCGTCGACAATTATTACCCGATTTCATGATCTTCGGAAATTAAATTAAGCAAATATCTCTAGAATTAAATTGTGTACTAAAAAGTATGTCATCTGTATTTCTGCGTTTGGAAATTCATTATCGTGATCCCTCGGAAGCATTAATCACAGTCCACAATCATTATCTTGCAAGTTGTAAGTATACATCAAGGACTCTTCTAGCGACTGATAATATCTATCAGTCATAAACATACAATTATGTGTTTCATTTAGAAATCAAAACACAAACACATTTATACGGTTATGATCTGTGAAATATGACCCTCTCCAGAATGTTATTTTTGACATTGTGCAATTATAATATTCTACATCTGACTGAGTATACATGCATTAGATTTGTCCATCATTCGTGTTATGTTTCACAACAAACCATTTGTTGTATGCTTTAATCGTCTCCTTGTTTTAATTTTTTGACCATGCAATGTCTTCCGATGAAAACGACTTTTTTACTATTAAAGCAAAAGTTATGTAAGACGCGAAAAGCACTTTAGATTGCATTCAGCTACATTCTCTGGCGGTTAAAGTCATTCTGGTGATGACCCTTTGTAGTGAACTATTGGGGAAAATACAGGCTGAATCTTGGGGGGAAATGGCCGCCACTTTTATTGAAAAACACTTTTATCAATGTAACAGTACACATTTCTTAGTCACGTTGTACAATTGCATTAACAGTGAGAATAACTTACGTTGGCCTATGGGAAATTAACATTACAAAATCAATTAATTAACATATTCATTTATAAGATAAAATCACCATAGCCATAATATATGAAGATGCAAACACACACCTTGTATATAACTTGCAGCATTGCAAAATAAATAAACAAACCCACACTAATCTGTTTTTCTAGTTTCGTGCTACACCATGAAATGGTTAAAAAATGCGACATTATAGTAAACTCATGTTGTATATGAGACAATGTCAATACCGTAAACAGATTTATTATCAGATCTAGACTTCTAGTTGTGTATGATTTATAAGAACAAGACCATTTTATATCACATCACCCTATGTAGATGTTAATCTCAAGCGGCGAATTTGTCAGACATAAATGTATTTTATTGTATGCAAGGCAAAATCAAGTGAAGTCTGTAATGAACCCATGTAATAAATGGCTCAGTTTATAAGTTTACAAGCCAATCAGTTACGTAATGTATATCCTTGCATTTTTTAGTCACTTAAAATATTATGGCAAATACATTTGCAAATGAATATCAATAACTTATCAATAACATTGAACGATATTTACATATTATATTTAATACATTGGTCCCTTGAGTTTCAAAGTTTCAAGCAATTACATAATACTTGAATAATAATTACTTCTCGGACCTTACTTTTAAAAAGGGCAATAACCTTTAATAACAAGAAATAACAAACACCACACATAGTTCATCTTTAGTATTAGGCAAATGCATGTCTAGCTGTACACATTTTATACAAATAATTGTATTAATTAAATACTCAAATAAATATTTAATGTTAATGTATGTAATTTAACATAATTATAGAGAAAACCCGCCAATCTTAGAAAATTCAATAATAACTTTGCATAAGCTTTAAGAACAAGGCAGGAAACAAAGCATCTTAAATACAAAGAGACATTCATGCAAAATAAATCATACATTTCATGCATATACTGACACAAAACAAAGCATATAAACACATATCCATGGACATGTGAATTCTCTACTTATTCAGACTGATGACTCTTAATTAGCAAAATAAGAAGACAACTGCTTCTAATCAATTCTTTAAACAAAATCAAATTTAAACTCAAACACTCCCTCAATAAAATACATTCCTCCAACTGTGGTAAGAAAGATTCACATATATGCGCATTTCAAATTACAAATAATGAAACAAAACTTTTAACTATAACACATACAAAAAAGGCTAATATACAAGCAAACAAGCAATAAACTCAAATCAAAAATTTCTAATTTGCAAATCAACATACATAATGGGGTTGGGTGGGAGGGTTTTCTTAAACTTGACAGCTAGACAACAAAGGCTCGAATGACTAGAAGTACAAAATTGGCGCGACAATCTAAAAATAAACGACCAATCAGAAAACAGTTCACCAAAGTCACGGTTTACTCGAATAATTAGTTATTTTAGATCTAAAATATATCAATTACTTCTCGGACCTTACTTTTAAAAAGGGCAATAACCTTTAATAACAAGAAATAACAAACACGCACACATAGTTCATCTTTAGTATTAGGCAAATGCAATGTCTAGCTGTACACATTTTATACAAATAATTGATTAATTAAATACTCAAATAAATATTTAATGTTAATGTATGTAATTTAACATAATATAGAGAAAACCCGCCAACTCAAGGCCAAAATAAAGCAAAACAAAAGGCTAAACAATAAACAATTATAACATTTACAAACACAATACAAATAGATTTACCTGTAATAAGTGTACTAAGAAGTGCCACAAGTATCTTTGATCAACAATCAGACACCTAATAATTTAAGAAGTTAAACATTGAAAATTACGTAATATAATTATACATTTTTTTTTTTTTTACTTAAGTCATATTCAAAAAAAATAAATAAAATGAAGTATCCACATACTGAAATAGTATAAATCTAGTGTACATGAAATTCAATTCATTTTAGTCCTAATATTCAATAAGAAGTACAATGTAACTGTACATCAAATATTGCAATCAACTCCTTTGAAATAAAAACATGGCCATTAAAGATTAGAAATAACCGTAGAAAAAAATTGTGCAAAACAGCAAGCAACCTTCAGAGTTTTAGATGTAAACCTCCATCCAGACGAGCAAATAAATGTCGTTTAATCTGACCTTTTAAAACAAAAAGGCCTGTATGATTTAAGAAAATGAAAATTTAAATCCTGGCCATGTTTTTTCTCAAATAAGCATTTAATTCGTAAATAATGGACCTAGAAGAATCATCATCCACTGGACGAGGAAGTACAGATGAATAATAATACGAATCCCAGGGCACGAGCACGTAAATAATTAACAAGATCTGGCAAATGCGCTACACATAAAGCAACACTGTGAACCTTTAGCAAACATTATTAGTACCAACATGTACTATTATAAAACTGAATGCAGATAAATTAATTGTAGAACAATTGATGTTGTAACCTTGTAATTGTAGTCCCTGGGAAGGCACTCAACTTGCACTCCTCTATCAATGGCAGATGCTTTACAATTGAATCTCCTACAATGATACCACAGCGAATTTCTGAAATACATATAATAAAATTAAATATACATGTACTAAAGGTATGAAACATATATACCAATATAAAAGTAACATGAAATCCTTTTATACTACTATTTACAGAATTATCATCTATGTAACTGATGACAAACACAACTATATAACAATTAATGATTTTAACACCCTTGTTTAAGAAAGAATGTAATAATCACTTAATTAAAGATCATACCGTACAAGAATTTCTATTGGTAACTTCACAGGACATGAAAACCATATCTTACCCAGTGAGTCTAACCATCCCACTGAAAGTAAAACTCCTTCCCATGTAAGGCGAAGGATAGAAGTTAACCAACCAGAAAAACTAAATACTTACTTAAATCTATTCCTTTTCTAAATTCTTAGAAATTAATTTTGATACTGTTATTTTATCTTCAAAGGAATATTGTAATATTCTTGATATGCATCTGAACGCCAATCCCCCATGAGCTGTATAAGATCTGAAAGAAAGACCCTGACCTAAAAGCAAAGGTAGCCATACCTCTTCTAAAGGAATGAGTTGAATAATTATCTGGATTTAAACAATTTGAGAAATTTTTTCTTTTTTATAACAGTTTGGAAAATTAGAAAAAAAAACTGGCTTTCCAGATTTCAACAGAAAAAGGGGTTGAGTCTGTATCTCTAGGAATAAGACGCAACATATCATTATAAGCTTTCACTGGACACAACACAGAATTTTCTATCTTCACTAATGGAATCAATAAAACTCTTTCACCATATTGAATTGTTTTAGACCACTTGAATTTAACCAACAAACAAATCTGTCAATGAAACATCTTTTGATAGCAAAAAATTTTGGATTAACCATATCTTTTTGAATTGTGGGCACTAAAATTTGACTTTCTAGCTAGAAGAAAAAGGAAAAACAAAAACAAACACCAGAAAACCACATCTTTACAAATTAGACAAATCAAACACATCAAAAAGTTTAATAACAAATCAGGGGTAATAGGTTCAGCCTTTTTTAACAAGGTGCAATTTCTCTTTAGCCAAACCTTTCAAAGATAAATTTATTAAAAAATTGTTAATATGATCTGTACCATAACCTAAAATTGAATGAAAGGTTTTAACACCACTAATATAATTTCTAATTGACTCTACTGATTTGAAACTCTTCCCAAAAATTGAGTATATAATTGCAATGTCTTTGTAGAAGCAGGTAAATACCGCAAACTAAAGTAGAGACAAAACAAAAGAAAGGATTCTACTTGAATTCGTAGATTTCTTCTAGAACCTTCAGCATATGCTTTTCTATTTGTAGAACCAAGCTCATATTCCAACTGCTTAAACTGATCCACTGTAACATAAAATATACATGTATATATTTAAAATTTAGCTTATATACATATGTATAAAATTACCAAAGAATTCCACAAAATCTAAAATCCTCATCTTGTACCTTATACTGCCGCAATTCTAAACTTTCTGTCAAAGCATAGAATTTTCTCTTAAACATTTTATCACTATCCCACCTAGATAGATAATCAGCTAATCTGTTCTCTTCAGAAAACAAATGGTTCTGCTCTTAATTCGAATTCATTTGAAGCCGCAATAAAACAGATTTCTCTTAAACAATCCTGCAAGAAAAGGACACCTCGCCCTACCAGAAATTTAATGCTAATACAAACTGACATATTATCACATAAAAACTTTGATTCTCATATTCTTAAAATGTTTACCCCATAAATGTAAACACACTACCAAGGTAAGCATCTCTAATGCTCCAATATGCAATTTTTGATTTAAAATGAACTGAGGAAATTTAGAATGAAAATATATGCCATTCCAAAAACCTCCACAACCACTAAGACAACTATCCGCACTAAAAAATTTCATCAGCATCACTCCAATTACCTAATGACATCAAAGAAACACCATTATATAATGGTAAAAAAAGAATTCCACCATGCAAGATCTTTTTTTAACTTGTGACGGAATTTCAAAACCAAGCAATTGAGATTTATCTGTATACAAATCACGTAACCAATTTAATATTCTTGACACCATAACTCGACTTTGTCTAACACATGAACCAATGAATTGTAATTTTCCTAACAAAGACTGAACTTATCCTTTAAAGTGGCATACTTTTTATCTAACCACAACTTGATCAAGTCCCTAATTTCAACCAGCCTTTCATCAGTAACTCCAATAGTAAGATCATTACTATTAATAATATCCCTAAAAAAGTCATAATTTGAGAAGGAGGATTACTTTTCTTTATTGATTCTTCAATTCCACATTTCTGCAATAAAACCGCTAGAGTATTATATGCAAACCAAGCATCTTGGAATTTTTTCAGCGCCTGCCAGATCATCTAGATAATTTAAAATAGGTATTCCCATCCTAAACATCATATATGCATTGCATTAGTCACTCTCTGACAAATCTGAGCAGATGATTCTACAACCCATAGTCAAAACAGTATCACAAAAAACATGTTTTTGCCATACATAAGCTACCAATTATAATTGGAAGGACAAAATACTTATTTGTCTTTAAGCTCTAGATAAATCTTTTTTATACATCAAGGCACCTTTACCTTTTGCCAATACTAGTTTAACAAAATCATCAATCTTAGGAAATACCAAAGAAACAGGATCAACCCAAATAACTATCCTTTGGCACATAATCATTTACTGCACATTTTGTAACACTGCTTAAATCTAGTATAACCCTTCTATCCTCAATTGTCTGTTTTGGGGACTGAATTTAAGGGGAAATAAGCAAATTTGAACTAAAGGGATTCTTTTTAAATGGACGCAATAATAGCATTACACTCTAGTTCTTTTTTCGTAAATAACTGGTTATCTGATCTGGAAATTCTTTCGGCACCCTTGTAAATTTTTATACTGCCAAATTTCTTTAGTAGAAGGCAATATTTGTTCATTCCCTTCAAAACCTATTGGGAAACCAAATTCTAATAAGTCACAAACACTAAATCACTGTAGTTAAAAATGTGATAAAATTTGACGCATGTATTGATCTTTTTATTACTGGAATCCTGCAACCGTAAAGTTATATTTCCCCTGATCTTTAACCAGTTCATGTATTCGAACCAAATTAACTGTTTCCACTAGAAAACTCCTGATGGAATTTAAGACTTTACATACCTACAATATGGGAATGGGAACACAATAAGGAACTTACGGGCTTATTAACCTGACAAATATGTTGTAAATAGACTTTTCATTATCTCCTTTATAACCATTACTGTTGAAAAACAAAAAGCTTGGTAAAAATTTGTCAACAATATCAATTGTCTTTATCAAAAAATAATGGTAACTGTGACCACAGTCCAAACTGACCCCGAATATGGACATGAAGATGAGCATTCTGGATGTTCTAAACCTTTTCTTATCTTTTGACCAACAAGCAGCGCAATATGCTGTGCCAAACGCATCTTTCCACGAAAAACTAAAGAATGAGGACCCTTTATGAGCACATTTATTTTTTTGATAAAAGGAACAAAACCAAACCGTTTTTTCCTCATCAACCTCTGGTGAAGTTCTTTGTCGGACACGAAAGTTCGAAACCCTGCTCGTCGAAGTCACTGGAGGATTGGGCTTGTTCAAAATGCATGTTTCTAAATAGTGAAAATCATCCCCCCATGTCTTTTCACCTAATTCGACTTCCCTCAAAACTGCAGCATAGAAAGAACGTAATATCTGAAAACTAAAATGAGAATTTAAGTACATAATACGTTTCTCAATAAACACAAACGACCTTTCTTTTCTGTATTATCTATCTGTGGATCTAAAAATAATCTCTAACCCCCGGCTACAAATAAATTGAATAATAGATCTTCAAAGGCAATATTTGACTGACATATTCATAACGTAATTGAGAATGGGGATATTTTTGAGAGTTTTTAACAGTATCTGCAGATTTAGCCTTGATTCCTGATGTTTTCGTGCTAAGACAGTTTCTCATCTTCTTCTTACCAGACAACTTCTACCAGCAGAACCAACACTTGTCTCACTATCACTTTCAATATTTGACAAATCAGACTCCGAGTCCAGACTCAGAATTCAACAAGCCCAATTTCTTTAAATGACTCTGTACAAGTTAATTCAAATCCGGCATTTGACGTAAACTATTTATGTCCAACTATCATCACTAGACTCTGTACTTAAAAATGTTCATCTTTGACTTTATTTATTTGACAAAAAAGGCAGCAGGGTTAGAGGAAAGACCCTTACCCTTTTTCAAAGAACGAACTCGTCTTTGTTTTTCTTCTAACTGCATTCGCAGTTCATCCTTCTTACGTTCTTGCAACAAACGTTTTTCTTGGGCATCCAATTCCTGGATCTGTTTCATCATGAAAGCCATTTCGTCATCTTCTCCCTCATCCGATTTGGACGAAACATTCTCATCCGAAATCGATTCGCCAATTTTTCCAGGAGATGCATAAAGGGGAAGAACTCTAGCGTCCCTCTTCGAATTCGTCTCCTGAATCTGTCGTACCCACCTGTACTAAGCAGTTTATAGTTTATCGGTTTCTTATTTCTGCTAGACATCATAAGGAATTACGCAGACACAAAACAAGAATGTATGTGACGATTAAATAAAGTCAAAAAAATTCGTCACACAAAAAACACGTTAAACAAAATGTCACCAAAAATTTGTCAAGAAATGACCAATTTTGCACAAAATTGCAAATGAGTCACAAAAGGTGACCAATTGTTAATATATATTATTCAAATATATTTCCTTTAGATGTGATACTCCAATAAATAAGAACTGACGGACGAAATACGTCCAAATATTCGAACGCGATTTTTATTTTTCTTAAACTTGACAGCTAGACAACAAAGGCTCGAATGACTAGAAGTACAAAATTGGCGCGACAATCTAAAAATAAACGACCAATCAGAAAACAGTTCACCAAAGTCACGGTTTACTCGAAATAATTAGTTATTTTAGATCTTAAATATATCTATGATTTCGGAAACAAATATTGAAAAAATAAAAACTTTTCGAAGTAGCACAAAATGTTTGATTTTAGAAAAGAAACGAAAACGATGCTAACACTTTATTGTGCGGACTTCTGAAAAATCGTTATAATTGAACATTTAAAGAAATATAAAATATTTTTTCCCAAACATTACAGTGATTTTTGCTTTAACAGTATCCTAGCAACACGGAGATCAATTATTTGTATGGAAATATACTAATGCAATTATATTGAAAATATTAAGTTTAAAGATACAGTAAAAAGATTATGATTTTTGACATCGGGTAAACTCACGTTATTTAAAGGAAATGGAAATTACATATTTTTCCAGATAATTTTATTCAGCGTATTAGACAAAGAAAGTAATGAAACTTGTTTTATTTCACTATAATGTGAAAAATAGAGAAAAATGAAATGCCTAAAGGACACCAAAAAACGTCCACGAAGCCCAAACTTCCCCTCAAGCACCGACGTAAGCAGAATTCAAAATTCAATATAAAATGGTACAGTTTTGAAAACATAAACAACATTCACAAAATTGTTCATTTACGACAATTTTCATCGAATAATATGACTCGTTAAGGTAACTCCAATAAAATATGTGTATGTTCATAATTAAAAAGTAAAATGGTCATAATGTCAAAGAATCATGGTGGCTTTAACAAGAAAATAACACAAACTAATTAGCGGAACTAAATCTAAAAGAATGGATCAGTGGTGTGAATTCTGCATATAACAGACAAATTAAAAACAGTAGGCAATATAGCTTCAGGGTAAGTATTCAGTATTCAAAAACTGAAACTGCTACACTTAGAAAGAAAGACGAATATAAGGAACTAAACATATCACAAACAAAACAATAATGCCGAGCTTAATGATTTTTAAGGCCTAGAAATACTAGAAATAAAACATCTCTAAGTGAATGTATGGGGTACAATTTTAACGACTGGCACTGCCAATAATATAGAATCTCAAACGAGACGACAAAGACGACAATCATTCATGCTAGGTAATATTATTAATTCATATTGTTATTCTTTGTAAATAAAAGAAGCTCTAAATATGCTTTCTATTTACGCTATTTATGCTTTTTTAAAGTAACCATCAAAGTTCACTGCTTGTGTTACATAAATCTTATTGTAATATTAGTACACTACATAACTGGATGCAGGATGTTATTCAATATCAATTCATGGTCTGATTTTTCTGTGTGTATGGTTGTCCATTTATTTCATTACCGACTCATGATTTGAGTGCATGAATTGCAAAGCAATAATAATTTCCATTCAAAAAGTGACTAGCAATTTAGTTCTGATTTCTTTGAGATGCAAGAACTGTAATTTGGGATAAATATTTACAAATAACAAAACAATACAATGATCATAATAATAATCAAGATAAATATTTAGATTCACCGTAAAAACACCTATATTTTGTTAAATAATATAAAATTTATTCTAGAAACTCATCAGCATGCTATTTCAAGTCCAATTTTTATCAAGTTAACATTTAATATTCAGTCAATGAAGAGCTTTACTTTGTTTATCAAAAAGTTATATTTTACTTTGCTGATTTAGTTTTATTTTACTGAGCTGTAATTTTATGAAGAAATATTTAATATTGATTAAAACAAACACGAACGTGTTAAGAAGGTGTTCATTGACCCGAATCCAAATTTGTGTGTTATCATTTAATAGTTAAAGGAATAAAACTACAAGTTTCACACTATATTCATCTTACTTGTATCATTATTTACGATTGAATGGATCACACTTATTAGAACACAAACCAATTAATGAAAATATCTGGATATAGTGTGATCTCTCGGAAGCATTAATCACAACTATATAATATGGAAATTCCAGACTCGGTTTGATAGAGCATATTGGGGATAAGGAAAGGTGCAACATCACTCACGTTCCCTAGCACCCGCTTTAGCGGTTCTCAATTTTCTACACTTAAAAGTGTTGGAATCAATGATCCCGAAGGACCAGAAAGAATATAACATCACTGAAGTGCATATGAAATTATACTTGCTATTATAGACTAGAGATAAAACAGATATTAATGCAATTGATTGAATTCACGAACCCTTGAATTTTTGGTGTATCATTTAAGAAATCACTAAAAGAGATAATAGTAATTTATCATTCATATTATATAAAATTTAATTTAAACATCAACAATAAACATGTTTTTACAAAATTAAGAAGAAAGCGATTGTCATTAAAAAATATAACCTATTATGATTGACCATACATCAAGTTTCTGACATGACATTTCGTATGTTAGAGAGATAAAAAATAACATCATTATTTTCAGCTGATTCTATTTTTCTCCTCGAACGTTCCATTGAGGTTCTTGTTTGTATCAGGAAATAAATTCCGCTTTAAGAATAGTATAATGTGACATATGATGCAAATAAATTGAAACAAGAGCAATTACGCAGTTAAAAAAAGCATTACCATATAAATGAAAAAAAGAATAGCACGAAGTATCTTGAAAAGATACTCGTTCGAGGTATAACCGATTTTTACTTGCAAATTTTTGAGTTTTGTCATACCATTCATTTTTAAATCTAGGAAATACTGCACTATATGTTACTTTAAGAAACTGTCGTGTTTTGGTGTATGTACACGTCCATATTAATATACACATCAATATTTGCTTTATAAATGAACACATACATATGAAAATTTGAAAATTCACAAGAAAATTATATAATGTAATATATACTGAACATAATCTGAGTATCATAACAGTTCGTTATTTTTATTCTTTAGTTAGTGTTTTTCGATATGTATATGCGATTCAGATTATTATACTAATTTTATAACGACCATAGAGACTCCTACATATATATTGTGTGTCCATATTAATTGTACAGGACGGGAAAACCGTTCTCACACAAACTTATGATTGGTAAAATGGGTGAACTGTTTCATTGATTGTGACAAGCGTAGACAAGCAAATGAATCAAAATGAATGGAAAAACAATGCAGCGTTTCGTTGAAAAAAATATTCGTATTTAGCCTTATGATAGATAAAGGAATTCAATCCAATATAACGAACACTGAAGGAAGACATTTCTAAACGTACATAACGAAATAAGAAAATCTTGACAACATTATAAAGCAATATATTTCAAAAGGTTGCATTTTCGTGACCTTAATAATAATCGTGCATTTTTAACTAAAGAAATGTCATTTTTAACTTCAGGAGGACAAAATATTAACATCGATACATGAAAATTAGACCTTAAAACTGAATCAATGTAATCGGTGCTTAATGGCATTCTTTTGTATCATATGAACGAGGCAACACGATTTACTCGTACTAAGTCTTGTACATTTTCTTTTTCCAAGAAAAAAGTCTGTTTAAACCAAATAAAGAACTTAAATTGAAATAAATATATCTTAAAGATGAAATGCATGGTCACTATTTATACATTTATTCTTCCGTTTCATGCCAATGTTAGTGTAAGTATACACACACAACGAACGTTTAGCAATATGTAAAACGCTTTGCATTTTCTCTTATGTAACATTCATAGCACCGCTGGATACTTATGTTATTACATTAGCAGCTTCTGGAATTTTAGAAAATGCAAAACATAGAATTATGTGTTAATAATAAGTTTACCTTTTGAAAAGGTTTATAGGAAAACTTAAAATTTCCTTGTTTTCCTTATGGTGTGAATTCATATAATTAAATGAATAATTTACGTCAAAATACGCAAATTATCTCTAATATGCCGAATAGACAGATTGAAAATCGGAAATTATGACGCCAGGTGTATGAAAGGAATTGTAAATGATGATTTACAAGTAACTGTCAGAAGGATAATTTCTTTTACAGCGTTTTTAATATGAGTACATACGAATATAGGTACCAAAGTTAATTGTAGAATTATGTTGTTTATGAGGTAATGGTAATGCTGAGTTGACCTTATAGCGAGACTAGACGCCAAATCAAAGATGTTTTATTTATTTACCGTTGTTTGCTTTCGATAATTAACCTAAGCTTCAAATTCTCCGCAGAAAAAATGCCATTTTATAAATAAAAACATACTAATATTGTTTTTTTTTTAATATAAATGAATGAATGAATTTTCATTGAAAACTGTTTCCTAGCTTTGCAATACACAATATTAAAAGTATGATAACAATTTTATTGGATCCCTGCTTACTTTATTATTTGCTCTATCTAGCTGTGAGCTATCTAACATGACTCTTCATTGAATATCTTAAAATGATAATACTGTGAAACAAATTTTGAAATATCAATATATGAGAAACACACAGAGATTTCGATTAAACTACTTTCCCACAAACTGTAGTTCGGACGTAATTGAAATAAATTGTCATTAAGAAGTAATAACTCCTCCATTGCCGCGGCCTAGACTTTTATTTTTAGATTTGTTCGCCTTTTGGATATAACAATTTGTAGTAGCTTTATCAGTGTAATCCAGGTGATTTTATAAGTTATGTTAAAATGAATCTAAAATTGAGAAGGCTGGATCTGATGTTGAAAGTGATTTAAAGTCCTTTATGCAGTAGTCTCACTAGCGGTTCATTAATTTATCTTTTGATTACTGTCGAATCTAACCTCTCTTGATTCCAACTAGAATTAAGTACACATTTACCAAATTGACGCAAATATACTAAAAAAAGACTAACAAGTCTTTAGCAATATAGTGGCAACGATGAACAGATAATCAACTGATCGGTATTGTCGTGTCATTTCTTAACAGGAAGGGATTTAGAAAATTTTTAATTTATAGATTGGACGAGAAGATTAGACCAATTCCACGCTATATATGTTATATCACAAATTTGAAAACAGTGTGGGTGTTCGTCATCAAATAAAGGTACGGTGAATAAAAATATGACAACTATCTAAGAAAGGGTCCATCCATTGCAATGAAAACAATATTTAGGTAACATTTCATTCGCAGACTAGTTGAGTCTGTTCATGAAATATAATGTAAAAGTTAAACATCCCTCCCCTGCTCCTTATCATCAGCATAAGCGGTAAAAAATGTTCAACACTAATGAGTTGGAATCACTAGGACAATAACAACATTGAATTCAAAAACAGTGAAATATTTGACTGATGCCACGATACTTGACACATGCTGTTCTGGAATATTATCCGAAAACGGTGTACTATTGGAAACAGTTTAAACTACACTATGACATGAGATGTGCACACCTTTGAAGTTTAGTGTGACCCACATTTCCATATGATTTGATAATCGTAAAAAGCATACATTTTAGGGCAATATATAAACAATTACGAAAAAAAAAACTATTAAAGTCCAGCATTTGACCCCAACACCGCTGTTTGAAAATTAATTTATTGGCTTAGAAAGGATTGTCCTGTCTAGCCGAACATCCGTAATTTCATAAAAACGAATGTTAATCCGATTATGTATTTTTGCTCTTTAATTCGTAAAAAAAGGTTTGTTGCGCGAACTGGATGTTGTTGCGCGAGTGCTCTTTGCATTTCAATGTTTGAGTATTATATCAAACTCATTTTCTACTAAAACCCTGTTTAAAATATTGGTAAATTTTAATTAAGTCAATAGGTCCTAAAAGTTAAACATTATATAAATTTCATGTTATTTCAAAACTCATATACCGTTATATTAGTGTCCTTTATGTTTTATATAGGCAATGTTGTAATAAAATTATACTTAACTCAATTTTGGCTATAAGGAATATATTTTTACGTGTACTGAAATAAAAAATCCTTTTGGCAATTAAAATATTTTTTAATTCTTCTTACCCTCCCATTCTTATGCATCAAGTATTTAGGTTATTGACGCACTTAAACTTTAAGATGGTTATATTACATTATATTACAATTTTACGACAACTGGTATCTAATAACATTGTAAATATTGTTGAGCCATATACTATATTAGCGATATTTAATTACAAAACAATGACGCCAAATTATGTGCAATATTTAAGATGATATTTTTGTCAGGAAATGAGTTTCTTTAAAAAGGTTTTCGCTGACACGATCGAAAGAAATAAATAAAGAAGAACAATCAGTATTCAAATATAAAACAATCTGAAAGACATACAGATAATTGAGAAGAACGATGATTTTGACATTCAAACCGATAAATGATCAACTTTGTGTTATTATATTGAAGCATTGCATCGTTTTAGTATTATCCACTTGAGACTGTCATGAAAAAATTAAAATGCATGTCACAATGGATGTAAGTACAAAAGTACGAGTAACTGTCTATAAGAAAGACAGATAGATATGGATAAGTCAATTTCAATATTTAATTAATTGAGAAGAGACAAGTAATGGCTTAATAGTAATACATCTAATAATAATAATAGTAATAATAATAAAAATAATCATCATAATAATAATCATAATAAAAGAATAATAATAATAATAATAATAATAATAATAACAATAAATAATAATAATAATAATAATAATAATAATAATAATAATAAGCCTCAAAAAGAAAACTACCACGACAAAGCGAAATAAACTTGGATATAGAACAATATCCAACTAATCTACCCGGGTTCCTAATTTGATTAGTGTGACCTTTTGACTAGAAACGCATCAACTATTATTATTATAAATATAATTGATAAAGGCATGCAAAAAGTAAAGAATCCCATCAGACGTCATCGGGCCGGACATGGGTCTCTAATAGAGTGCAGTCGAAACTTAATAGGCCAACTAGAGCTATGGTTTACGTTCTAGTGACGAAAACCGTGATATACCGTGAGAAAATTTAGCTAAACCTTACAAAAATTGTAGGTGAAAATAAAATTGGACAAAGTCCTACAACACAATATGTTCCGATGAAACGGGAATGCAGTACCTGCCAGGAACATTGTGTAAACGTAGCTTAAAAAGAACTTTGTAAATGTAAATTTTGCTCATTTTTTAAGCATTGAAATATTTCTATGTCGGAAATGTATTGAAATCAAGTTCTTAATGAAGTATTGTGTTTAATTTGAATAAAGGAAGTTAGAAAATTAATTTATGGGAAGCTGCAAACCATGAAATAATTGGACATTTCTTTAAAGAAACTGCCATATTATCATATTATATCCAACTGTATTGTGTAAACTCATAACATGTTTATTTATATTTACAAAGAGACTAAGTAGCATTTTTTAACTTTTCAATAATCGCACTTTAAGCATAGTATATCTATAAATATTTTTTGTCTATTAAAATAGCATAAATGAATGTTAAAAACTTTTATTTTTATTGGGCCAGTGTTTATGGATAACGACCGTTCTGTCTAAGAACTACGCAAAAAAAATTAATTAGTACATGTAGTAGGTGTCGATCTTTATGTTATTATTTCTATCAAGACCCACTTTTATTTCAAAGACCCTTGTTGCTTGAGGAAAAACAGTGCACTACATTTTTAACAGACAGTTTGTCGTGTTTGCTTTGGCATAGACTGAAATATTTTTGTGAAGCTTTTGAAGATAATATAATTGGAATCTAAATGGTGAATACTAAAAAAAAAATTACAAAATTGCGCTTCATTAAATTTTATTTGTTATGCAATGTTTTGACAGAATATCATACATAAATTATAATTATTTGTCATTCTCAGATCTAATGAAAAGGAAAAAATATACAATTTCGTGACACAGTCATACTTGTTGCTCCTTTGCTCAATTATAAATCTTTATTTCTAACAAATTTTATTTTTTTATTCGATAAATTATGGAATGCAAAACAAGAAATAAATTATGCTTGATAAGGTTGCTATAATCAAGTAAATCATCATGTTCATCCTCGGTTTCCCAACAATTATATACATAATGATCAAGGATTGGTCGAAATGTTAGTAAACATTTTATCATATATAAGGTTTGGTTGTGTACATCAAAACGTTATGCCCATCATTTTATTTCGACTGCTCTTAAGACCTTTTCAGTCCACATTAGTAAAGCAAACGGGGAATATACATCGCCCATATTCTCTATTAACTAAATAAGTGGATATTGCTTTCTCTATCTAACTGCTTAAAAGTCAATCGCTTTAAACAGTTTTATCAAGGCTAGGTTAAAACTTTCAAGTTAAATATATAGTTATGTAAGGATTTACGTTTATTGTACGTATCAGATGTAAAAATGTCAACTTAAAAAGTACAACAAAAATGATATCTAAAGTTTGAATGATGAAAATGTCAACTAAAGTTAGTATGGTGAAAATACTCGATGTCACTCTCGAGTTAAAGTAAATGTTTAACACATGTATTTAGATCTACATGAAACAATCTTAAATAAATGATAACACTATAAGTAGCATATTATAAGGTAATTCTTTCCAAGAGCACACTTGCTATAATATTCTTGTGAATCAAAGACAAATTGCATCACCAGTTTAATACCTGAGAAATTGGTAATTATTATCTCGTTTTGGTCAATGAACCATATACTATATGAATTGTCAAAGGAAAAATCAGTAAGAGAGCGGGACATTCACCAAACGTATCCTGCGCATAAAACAGCTTTATGTGTATCCAATGAAACTACGTCAAAACGTTTAATATCTTTAGAACAAAATGCCCAACCTATTTCAAATAATAACAAGAAAAGCATTGATGCAAAGCATCAAAGGGCGTCCAAACAAGAGATGCAGCAAGTGAAGATGAACTAGTAGACATCTGATGACCAGATATTATTATTAACTTTTCAATGATTAATTGGTTTTTACCAGAATTGTATATCATTTATGAATGGGCAGACAAAAGACATTGTTCACCATGATCTTTGATAGACATGCTAAAGATTAGAAAATTGATTGTTTTATTCACAGAAACTTGAAATTCTATCAATATTAACGATAATATCCAAAATATACAGGTCTATATTATCCGAAATATGCCCTTCTATATGGTACAAGTTTATTTAATAAAGAGGGTATTTTTGGATATTATCATTAATATTGGTAATTTGTTAGAATTTCAAGTTCATTTGGTATTTTCTTTTGAACATAAAAAACTAGTAGTCAAAATGAACAAAGTCTGTTTATTGATTTATTGGGAGGTTTATCTACTATTTTAATGAATAACTTCAAAAACCTCGTCTGACCCACATGAGTGTTTACATTCCTATCAATAAACCCATAACAAATCATGTTAAAATTGCAGACGAAAGTAACTGTTGTTAAAATGTCACAAAATTCGGCAAATGAATATTCCACTCATACTACCCTTCACAGTTACCTAAAGAGACTTGAACCGCGAATAGGTTTTATAGTATACTACTGCCAGACCTGTTAACCAAAATAAAAGCGACATAAAAAGTTATGAACTAGGTCTATTTAAATATTCACGGTGCAATCAGGGCCGTAAAAAAGAAAACCGGAGATACTTACGGAAATGAAAATTTCTATGATACAACAATTCGTAAAAATGGCCTACTTATTTTCTTTTACAATAGACTTATAAAGAGTGCAATTAATTGTTTGAATATGTTTCAGATAATCTGCAAAATTCTTAAGTCATAGCGAAAAACGAATGACCGTTTCGTTAACTAAGAACTACTTCTACAGATAGATTTTCGGATTTTTACAATATTTATAGGTACAGCAGTAACATACATAATAACCCACATGATTGATAAAAAAACCGAAGAGCGCGATTAATTGACGGATAAGATAATTTCATTTGAATATGTTTGCATTGCGAATTCTGCAGTTCGCTATTCATTATTCATATCGCGACATTTCATTTTTCCTCATACCAATCGGAATGATCGGCTATTATGAGACACGAAAACGCCCGAGAAATTGCCCTTTCACAAAATCTGATTTCATTCCATAAGGGGCGTCGCGCTTCGGCACGGACGCCAATGAATTTTATTTGTGCAAACGATGACATTACTATAATAATAATAAATAAAAACAATTCATAGTGTCGTCATTAATTAACCGATTTGGTGATTAACTAAAGCAAATATCTCCAGAATTATATTGTGTCCTGGAAACGTATGTCATCGGTATTTTTTTGTGTTTGAAACATTCTTTAAATACATACAGTAAATGTCGTATTTCATTTATTGCTGACGCCTCAAATCAAAGTTAACGACATATAAAGTAAAGATAGACAAAGAGCGTGAAATTGTTATTTTTTTAACAAGGCACAAAACCGATGAACATTCTTCAAGATAATGTTTTTCAATTTTCTATTTATACCTACGTCTGGACAATGTATAATTTCATATGAGTTATTTCAATAATGAACAAAGATGTCTCCAGTGTCTCCAGCGTTTAATCATTTATTCGAATACGCTATATATTTGAATTTGAAACTCATCATTGCATCTGAAAATCTAACTCAAAAAGAAACACCCATAACTAATAATGAAGTTACGTGACATAAAACAGAAAAGACAATAATGCAAACATTCAATGGGCGCTCTACTGACATGTCAAAATAACAATTGTTTAGTACAGTCAATATGTATAATCCTGTTAAATGTATGTCTTGGTTCGTGCTTCACCATGAAATGAAAAATAACTGCGACATTGTAGTAAAGTCATGCTGTATCTAAGACAAGGTCAATACCGAAAAAAAAAAGATTTATTATCAGACCCAGACATCTAGTTTATATAATTGATAAGATCAAGACAATTTTATATCCCATCACCTCATGTTAATCTCCGGCGTCGAATTTGTCAGACATAAAGGCCTTTTATTTGATGTAAGGCAAAATTAAGTATAGTCAGTATTGGACCAATGGCATAAATTGTTCAGTTTACAAGCTAATCAGTTACGCAATGTTTATCCTGATATTGTTTTATTACTCCTAAATTTATGAATAATACATTTGCAATTGAATAACAATAACACGTCTATTACGTTTTATGGTATGTACATATTTATATTTACTACCTTAAGTTTCAAATCAGTGTGGTAACAGCATTAAGCAATTGCATAACACTTTGAATACTTCATAACCTCAGATCCCCTAAAAAAATTCCATTTTATTTAATTTCGCCCATTGTTTTCTCGTTTAGGGCACGTGCATTCTTTTACTTTGGTACCATACGCCGCTTTTCATGGAACGGCACTAATGTGTCACATTGAAGGTTCCATGATAACCGCCGTATGAACAAATCTGCGAATGTTTCTACATTCAAAATGTCACTATTTTCATGTTTCAATGTTAAATTCTGCTCAATCTGGTGCTAGGGGCGCGGGCGGTAACTTGCACCATTAAGTACCGTCCATGAACAGGCTCAATCAAACCGAGCCTGCAACATTTTCAACTTTTGGGCTTTTTAGGAATTCTGTTTTTATCTATTCTATTCAACAAATATGATTTCGGAAACAGATATTGAGAAAAAACAAAACTTTTCGAAGTAGCACAAAATGTCTGATATTTGAACAGAAACAATAACAATGTACGGACTTCTGAAATATCGTAATAATTAAACATTTTTAAAAAATATAAATATCTTGATTTATTTTGTTTGCCAAACATTACAGTGCTCTTTGCTTTAACAGTATCCTAGCATCACGGAGATAAATTATTTATATGGAAATATGCAAATGAAATTATATTGAACGTATTAAGTGTAAAGATACAGTAAAATAATTTTGTTTCAGTTTTCTAAAAGATAACATCCGTTCGGACAAACTCTAGATTATTAAAAGAATTGAAAAATTTATATTCATCAAGACAATTTTATTCAGCGTATTAATAGTAGTTCATGTAAAGATAGAGATAGAAAGTAATGAAGCTATTTTTATTTCTCTATAATAAAATGAGATGCCTAAAGTACAACCAAAAAACGACAAAAATGAAAATGTTGCAGATTTAGTTTGATTGACGATACTATAAGGTGCAAACTATCGCCCGGCATTCCCCAAACCTCCTTCCCCTCTAGCACCAGCGTAAGCAGAACTCAGTATTCAATATAAAGTGGTAAAGTTTTTTAAACCATAATTAACATTTACAGAATGTTTTATTTTACGAGAGCTATCACCAAACAAAATGACTTGTTCATGCAATTCCATTAAAAGCTGTAAATGTTCGATATCTTAAAGTAAAATAGTCATAATGTAAAAGAATCCTGGTGGCTTATATAAAATACACTCGGCGAAACTAACAAAATGGAAGGAATAAGTGGTGATGAAGCAAGTATATAACAGAGAAGCTATTAAAAGACAAACCTGAAACTGTAGGCAATATAGACTCAGGTTAAATATTCAATATTCAAAAACTTGAAATGTAACACTAAGAAAGGACGACAAAAAGAAGGAACTAAACATATCACACACACACACACACACACACACACACACACACACACACACACACACACACACACACAAAATAATGCCGCGCTTAACAATTTTCAAGGACTAGAAATAAAACATATCTGATTAAATTTGAATGATCTTCATAAGGCGCAGCCAAAATAATGAATCTCAAAAGAGACGGCAAAATCGACAATCATTCAGGCTCAGTAGTACTAGTATTTTGTTTTGTATGTAAGCTTTTTTAAGTAACCATTTAAGTTTATTTCTTGTGTAACATTAATCCTATTGTTGTACCTATGTTACATGTCATCAATGTTTTGAAGTTAAATCTACTAGGTTATTCATTAGCAATTCAAGGTCGGATTTTTTGGCATGTATGAATGTATTCTCATTATTACTGACTCATAATTTGAATGCATATAAAAGAAACTGCAAAGCAATTGCAATTTCAATTCGAAGACAGCATTTTAGTTCTGATTTAGAAGTTATAAAAGACATCTGAATCATTATCCATAGGTCAATTAGTTTACCATATGATAAATATCGAGGCGTACAGAAGCGTAAACAAACGATTTATATGACATAGTCATAACGAATTGCCTGTATCTATTGTGTTACATGTGGCAAGTTTGTTTTCGTTCATATCGATATTTGTAGGATTCATAAGAAATAAACGACATCTGTTGTAGAACTTTTCTTAGTGCTGAAATAATGTAAAAATAATTGTAAGCTTGATGAGACTATAGTTATATAAATATTTGACGCAGTGATGGCCGGATTAAAATAAATGTCTACCAAAAAGGTCAGTCAAGTTATTGCCCAACCATTTTAATAATAACTTTAAAACGAAATTTCACCGTCAAAATAAAACTCCGCGGGAAATTTCTTTAATATTGTCTATAAGAATATATTTCAACACTTCAGCATCGAAATCTTACCTTCAGGTATAAACTACAGTGTAACTTCTAAAAACCCAACACCTGTGGGTCTATCCAAAACGTTCGGAATTGGGAATTTACCGGAATTCAGAAGTTTGGATTTATCTGAACAACTAAAACTATTAAACATCAATTGTTTAAGTAAGACCTGATAAAAATATATGAAGCTGATAAAATTCATAAAATTGCAGAATTATAGGACTTTTTAAATAGTTCATAACTATAAAATATATTAAATTTCTCTTTCGCCTATAACTGAAATTGTTGATACAATAGCATTTTAATTAATGTTTATTATCACATTTTATCATTTACTTTATTTCAACCAGTACCAGCTGTTAACTTGTTATATTTGTTTTTCATTACATTATACCTCTAAGTTTCTTAATTTTCACACTTCAACATGCGTGACAGGTTGTGATACTAATATATGTCACTGTTAATTTGACGATACTGACATTTTGAAGGTTTTACAATCTTATGTATACTATTCTTTTACACCTTTTTCAATTTTCGGAATTTAGAAGTAAATTTGAATTGATATAACTCAAATTTTATAAAAAAAATCGTTCGGAATTCAGAATTTATAAGTTCTGTAATTCAGAGTATTAATTACTCTTAGTACAAAGAAAACAAACTGACATAGGAAGTCCGGGGCCCTGACAAATGTTCGTATATCAGAAGATTTTGGATTTTAGAAGTTCCGGAATTCAAATGTAAGTCAATGCATTGACGCTTTTATATCGATATGGCCATGTAAAAAAGTTAAGGGAAAATCCAGTAACAATTCACCTTGCTTATTTATTTATAATTTACTTTGCTTATCAAGTTATATTTTACTGAGCTGTAATTGTAAAGTTATGATGAGATATTCAGTCATATAGAACAGAAACAACGGTGTTGAGATGTTCAGGGTTGACCAAAAACCTGTTTCTGCTTTATCATTTAATACCTTAAAGGAACAAAAGTTTTATACTATATTGATCTAATTTTATAATTTCTATGATTGAATAGATCAGAATTATTAGAAAACAAAAAATGGTGGACACATTTAGAACTAAATGAGTTTACAAGAAAGGAAATGACAAATGAACAATAAAGTGCATTTCATACTTAGCTAGGATAGACTATAGGGATAAAAACATAGAAACAAATAAAATGAATTGAAAGTTGAACCATTGGTTAATCATTTAAAAAATCAGTTAATAGGATGAGTGATAATTTTTCATATATCTAAACAGAACAATAAGTTGAAGCATGTTTTTACAGAACAGGAAAGAAGAAGGCGATTGTCGTTTAAAACTATGACCTTATTATGATTGATCATACATCAATTTTCTGACAATTTTGACAAGAAATTTCTTGTATAAGAAATATAGAAGATAAATATTAAAATTAACATCGTTATTTTCAGCTGATGCTGTTTTTTCTCAATCGCTCCAATGAGTCTCATACTTGTATCAGGAAATAATTTCCGCTTTAAAAATAGTTTAATGTAACATAACAATGCAAATAAATCAAAACAAGAGCAATTAAGTTTTAAAAAATAAACGTATAAATTATAGAAAATAACAAGTAATATCTTAAAAAAAGATACTTGGACAAGGTAAAACCGCTTTTACTTGCAAGTTTTGGAGTTTTGTCATAGCATCTTTTTTAGATGTAGGAAACACTCCAAGATATGTTACTATATAAAAATGTCGTGTTTTTGTAATTGTAAGTCACACGTATATATTAAAATACACATAAACAATATGCTTTATAAACAAAAAAATGAAAGTCACAATAATTGATCACATCAAAATTCATACAATATAATGAATACTGGACATATTCTGCTAAGAATAATCAGAATTTTTCGGTATGCAAATGAGTTTCCTGAACCATGAACATAAATGGTAGCCTCGTTATTTTGAACAAAACTTACAAAATGTCAATTATAACTCTTGAATATAAAGCTATTCACTAGAGAATAATTAATATTTTAATGCAGTGTAAAATGTAAAATGGTTGGCAGTTCACAGATTTTAAATATCCGAGAAATTTTGCTAGAAAGTTTGTCACGGAAGTGATAAAACTTAAGATTATTTAATAGTTTTGACATGCACACGTTTCAGAATGATACCTCATATTATTATACTTATTTCAAAACTACCAATGAGAATCCTACATTTATTAGGATTGGTTAAATGGGTTAAATATTCTACCGACTTGTGAAAAACGTGAACAAGCAGATAAAAATGCAAAACAATACATCATTACTTTTGAGTGTAGAGCCCGATGATAGGTTAAGACATTCAAATATCACTTTTATTAATTCAAAACGAACATTGAAAGAAGTCATTTCTAAACGTATGTAAAAATGTGCAAAACTTAATATGAAAATCTTGACAATATCATAACACAATAGATTATAAAAGGTTGCTTCTCGTTTTCTAAATAATAATATATTATTGTGCATTTTCAGTTAAAAAATGTGTTTAACGAAATAACGAAGTTAAACTGAAATAAATATATCTTAAGGATGTAAATTGACACTATCTATTCATTTCATATTCTTTATGTTTGTGTTAGTGTTATCGGAAGTATACGTACTTGTAATACACAAAGTGAAAATTTAGTAATATGTTGAGTGCTGAATTTTTTTCTTATGAAACATGTATAGCATCGCTGAATACTGGCATTATTACATGTAGATGATTTAAACAAATTTGCAGCTTCTGAATTTAAAAATAAATAAATTAAATAAAACTATGATGAGAACAAAATTGTCGAAGCAAAGTTGTTCAAGTGTATATGACATAATGAAATTCATACAGTTGGGAAAGAAGGACATATGTTTACTTTAATATCAAAACAGTCCATTGTCAAATCATTATATTTTAAAATTCTTTCTCTGTGTATTTAGAAAGGATATTCTATTTGACACTATACAATTCAACCTGTATTAAAGATCACTTCAAATCAATATCACCCTGTAAATAATGACCACACTTTCACAAACTTTCATTGATTGAAATACACAAGACTAAACTCCGTCAAAACGACATAATTTAAACCGAAACAACTTATTTATTTTTTTCTGTCTCTTCCAATCCAATTAGTTTTTTTGTCACCAGGAAATTGTTTTCTTCAGATAGTTTCGTTTGAAAAGGTTATGGATATAAATCAAAAGAAGAAATCTTTCGAGATCTTTAATCAAATTGGAGTATTTCAAAAACGTTATTCATTTTATATATAAGTCTTTTATGAGATATACTGTTTCTATAATATAATATCCTACACAAGTAAATATTATTTAAATGAAAAATGTAAACAAGGTAGCCTGAACGTAAGCTGTGTGTTTCTTCTTGAAAAATGCTTGACATATGGCTGTTATCATTGTTAACTGCATTGATTGAAATGGCACACCCAATTTAGAACTTGAATGTATTGTCTCTAGAGAGAAAAGCTATTTTCATTGAACTATATATTATGCATCATTATCATAACAAACTTATTATCTAAGTTATATAATCTATGTTAGTTTTGCAGAAATGACATTTTCATTTAGTTTTGAACAACCGCCGCAATTTATAAACAAATCTTGTGTAAATTATGATTTTCTGAGGATTTAGTATAAATCTAATGTTTAAGGTGAGTTTGACTTCATTCACAGGGAATATAAATATGAAAACAAAAACTGAGAAGGAACGGCGTCATTCAATGAAACATGTTAACATTATGCTCAACTAAAAAACTACTTGCCAACCCGCATTGCTCAATCGGTTATACGGGAGATTTATTAACTCGACATTGTGGGTTCGATTCCCGGGCTGGCCAACTAAAATTACTAATCAAGCTCCCGTGTATGAGTGCTTAAACACTTGGTACATAAAAGAACCAGGAGAAGCTTTTATAATTGGGGCATCTTTCTTATCTGTATCATGCACTATCCTCCAAAAATCTAAAATGACTAATACTCCTCTGGGGGACTCGCCTAAATGGGCAACCGGTGGCGAGTATAAATAAACTCAAATACAAACAAACATCAACTAAAAGCATAGGTGCCGTATAAGTGGCAACAAAATATAAACACAGCTAGTAATTATGCAAACGATACGTTAAACATTTATACTCGGAGGACGAAACTTACAAACTGGAAAGCAACAACGATACTAGTAAACTTTGCATGTCACATATGACACATGATGCGGAGAAACATGTTAAAATTCGGATGGGTAAATAGTAACAAAGATGCTGTTATGTGGTTTCGGCAAAAGGTGGCAATTTAAAGCAAACATGAACTGAATATGGTTTAAAAGCAACGTGAAGATCTATTGTTATGTGTCATCGTTTTGTGCAATGATAGTTATTGTTCCTTCTGATTCGACTTTAATACGAAAACGGTGTATTGCAGACCTCTGCCCATGGTATTTGAAATATTCTTTATATAAGGTAAAATGTTTGAAAATGGATTCAAGAATAGGTTTTTAAGCAATGTGATATTTAATCAATATTAGTTTTGTTTAAGCCTTTATAAGTATCTATAGTAAGTGAATTATTTATAAGTAAGGAAAAAAATATTGTGACTAACGAAAACGATCACAAAATCAGTATACAACACTTACAGAGATTATTGTTTAAGTTCATACCATTTTTTTATTTATGAGACAAATGAGGTATGATAAATAGGGACACAGAAAGTATAATTGTGACATAACGCGCCAATTTGTATGATTGTCGCAAAATTATAAATATAAATATAATATACATTCAACTTCAGTGGTTAACAGTGATTTTTGTCTATGCAGTTAACCTATATTACATTATAGAACAAGTATATTTATATTGATATACCTGACCCAGTGCTTAAATTTAAAACTTTAACTTTATATCAAAAGTGAAAATGTCTCGGTTATGCTTGGTGATATGACAGCGGCGCATTCACATAAACAACACGTGCATTGAAATCCTATATAAGCGTTTAAGATTTATATGTTTCTAGGTGGCATAACACGTCTTTAAGGGGTATCTTTATTTTTATTCTCACGAAACTTCCCATGCTTGAAATTTCTTAAGTGTGTGTGTGTGATGTTAAATCAAATTACTTTTAACAATCCAAATGATGAATTTTGTTCAAAGCAATCTTAGTCGGTATCCTAATTTATATTTCGAGTGATCTCATAAATAAGCATAATCGTGAAATATTTAGTTTTAATGCGCTGAAAATCACCTTTTCTATTCTTTCTTTCTTTTGTTGTTCTTGTTGTTCAGCTGAACCGTTAAGGCATAATGAGATATTTCTTACCATACCGCGCAAAACACTTTAATTATTGAGCCTAAAGTATGTTCAAGTACATACAATAATTGAGTGATATCTTAAATCACAAGTTAATTTCCTTTGATAATCCATTTAAGATACAACAGGCAAAAGTTGTATTTGTGAATTTACCCGATAGAATCTACCAGATCGTGAATAAAAGGAGGAAATGTTAAAGAGTAAATTATTCGTTGTTAGCTTATACAAAATGAACGTAAGCTGCTGTTTAAAGATGTGAATGTGTTATTCTTGTATGTCCAAGTTAAACTACCTGATAATGACGGTTAGAAGGAGATAAAGATTGTGATTTATTAGGGCGTTGACAGGAGTTTATTTTGTGAAGTTTGTTAAATACGGCTTTGTCCACATTTGAATGCTATTCAAATGATGAAAATTTAGTGATCGATGATTTGAAATTATTTGTTCACAATTAGTCCACCGGTTAAAATTGTACTCTATATTCAAACGTACGCGAATACGATTCTTATTATTAGTATTAATTCATAATTATATTTTTAGATTCACCTTAAAGTGGGAACTTGATATTTATTTTTATAACAGTCTTAAAACATAATTGATGATTTATTGGAACATATTACATGCAACTTTGTGTAAACAATGTTAGGCTGCAGCTAGGAACAGAAACTAACATGTTGTTTTTACATTGGCGATTAACAATCGAAGGCCAAATAATATTTAACTCTTTTACTGATATCCCATGTGGCGAACATGCATTAGTATCTTCAGATTGGCAAGTGATTTAGAGGAATAATCAACAAATGACTTCAACGATCGCATTGGTCAATATGATGCCATATGCAATGACTCAATTGTTGAATAGTATTATGATCTAATTATAGCTGAAGTCCAAAAATAGTGAACAGCACATATTCACGGATTTAGTATCGTATTTTCTAATTTTATTGAAGTTGAAAATCTTAAATAGAATCGCAACCATATTCGATGAAAATACTATAAAAATTATAACTTGCACATGCGTAAGTCATATTCATCGGATGTAGTATCATATTCATTGGCTTAATTAGATTTTCCGAATTGAAAAAAAGAAGAAGAAAAAACAGAATCGGACTTATATCAATCATTCTTTACACATTCGACAACATGGCGTCGAATTCATATGTGTCAAATTAATTAATAAATTAAATAGTATGCATTTTTATTCAAAGTTAACAACTTCCGAATTATTGTTTTGTGAACATATATAAGAATAACATACGTTTGAGAGAAGGAAAATATATAATTCATTAGGCAGGAAACACTTGGAACTATACGGGCGTGATCGAAGAAGAATTACGCTAGAAGGTAAAACAGTCAGTATCAAGCAGTGCAACTGTTGCGTTTTAGCAATTTATCGTCCTAAACGAAAAAACAATCAAGATGATTGTGCTGAAATTTGCTTCGAAAAACAGTGAACATTTATACACAGATTCATTTATTGTGCAGTTAGTTTTGTCGTAGTAATTATTTATAAATGATAAAAGTAAGATCTAGAGTGTGATGCTTTCTCTTGTGACACACAAAAAGCAACACAAAAATATATATATTAAAAAGAATGAATTTCAAAGACAGTGTGATTTCATATTCATATTGATTTCATGTATGGTAAGATTATTATCGCCGTTACAGAATTAACCATGTTATAAAAACAACAGAAAGGTTAGATCTAGAGCGTGGCATTTTCTCTTGTGAAATATACCAAGGGACATCTGGATATTATATAATCACATTGGTAGATTCTGAAAAATCATATATAAAAATTACATGATATATATCTGTCATTGGCACAAATTGTTTTCGGAACAAGGTCGGGCTTTTAAAACAGATAATAATGACAGTCATACATAAGGGAACGGAATGCATGTTATTGTTTTGATATCCAAACAGATAAGAGGAACATATTGAGTAATTGAGCGTTATTAAACTAGCCTAGATATGACTGACATAAAATCAATTTTAAAAAGATTTAAGATTCATGAAATAACCCTTATAAAAAACTTCCTTTACCAAACAGTACATTCAGATCTACAAAGAGCAGTGATATAAGCAAATAGCGATATGTTGTGCTTATGTCTTCTTAAGTGCTAATATCAACATGTGTAATGAATCAAAATTCATTATTAAATGTTCTATCATTTACTCAAATTTAACTAATCGTTAAAATACAAGCAATGTATGTGATAATTTTTGATGATAGTGTACGCGTCACATTGTATTTATTTGAAATTGCTTTTCTTATGTATTAACCATGACTTGATGAAAACATTTCTTTAAGTTTTATATAATTGATTTAATCAGATTTTATTATGCTTTTTTAATGAAAGTATTGCCCCAAATAATATATGTCCTTTTGCAATGGAATTTGATACGTAGTTTACAGTAAAAATGTTCAGACGTGTGTATATGTGTTCTTTAAATGGAAAACGTGATCTTAAAACATCAACTTTGCCCATACTCTCTCATTAAATGCCGCAATGATAACAAGACATTGTGCGTAAATCGATTTTTTGAAAATCATCCAATGAAATTTAGTGAAGCCCAAAAATAATTCATTTTGAATTTCTGAGCTATTTTTTCAATTTATACTTTCACTATATATAAACTTTTCCTTTATACGACCCATATGTAATTGTAAGCTTTTGTGCTGTACTTAAATAAATTTAAAGCGGAGCATAGTTTCTTTCGCAGCGTAAAACACAGTTGTTTTCATCTGGATATATAGGGATAATTGAATTTAATTGATCTAGGCCAACAGTAAGATCAGACCAAGTTTTGTATCATACGTTACATCGATAATGACTCGCGGTGGCGCCGTAAGATGTCTTAACGCCGTTAAAAGTCGCACTTGTCACTAAATGTCGCACCATTGTCGGTAAATATCACAACGGCCGTTTTATATCGCAAAATCTAAATTAATATTTTTTATATCAAAAGAACCCCTTGGAGACAGAACACATTTGTACGATTTTTCTTTTCATTTAGCAACGAAGAAGACGTGGGCTCAAGCTACAACATCAGTTTGAGATGGGTCCAATACCTCGTGAAAATTGTTCTACAAAGATTGAATCAAAATTTAAATTTAGATCAGTTTTGTTATTCTCTGTGTTGGCCTTTCAACTAGAAGCATGTTTGCCCGTGGTATTGAAGGCAATTGTTATTGGTTTTATTATATTTTCATAATTTCATAATCAGATTATTTTTTTGTAAATTTTATTGATGCTTACAAACCTTATTAGTTGTACGTTTTTTTGTTATTCTTTTACATATTTTCTTTTATTGCCAATACAAAGTATTTTCATGACCAGTCTGCTTTAGGCGATCTCCGCAGCAATCATTTAGATCAGCTGAGGAGTTGACAGACATTTTACCTATTAATGTACCTGGCGGGCTGATGATTATACAATATGATACTTACATGTAAAAAATAATATCATTTGATTCTAGTGACTTGGGTTTTAATATTTTTTGTTTAAATTGCAATAAACAATGAAACTGAAAATTGGCGTTTATAGATTAGTCAGTAGCCATATACCGTAACTAAATTCAATAATTTTTTGAAATTGATCCTAGTAAAAGTTCAATAAATAAAGCTTTGTTTAACAATTTTTAAAGACAATCTCCGCTGGAAACATTTTAATTGCCTTAATAATTATAATTATTTTGAAGTTTTTTCATATTCTATATTATTGCAACATATGTCGCTTGCATTAGCTGCATATATTTGACAGACTGAAATTTATTGTGAGTTATTTCAATTATTTCAGTACACATGTACATGCGAGAAAGAAAGATTATTAAACTGCCTTATTTTGAAATTTCCACCCACCGGATTGGAATTGCAATCACATTTAATGACTTTCGTAAGTTATTGACACAATATATGTATTGGGTGGGGAGAAGATGTGTGTTTGAATTCATTTTGCATGTCATATCTTTAAGCATAAAACATGTTTTTACTATAGAACTTTGAGTGACCGCCGTGTTAAAATGGTTATTGTAACCACTCATTTGTTCATGAGTGAACCCGTTTCAGACATAAGAGGTTTCATCATAACTAGGTTCACTTTTATGTGTAAATTAAAGGACCAAGTCTTATAATACAAGTTTGACATTTCTGTTTCAATTTCCACCGGGCATCTTATTCGTTATTAAACGTTCGACCGGATGTCTGTTCATCTGTACCTCTGTCCATATGAGATAAACCTTAACCCGTAAGTTGAATTTTTTCTAAAGTTCTACCTGAACTAATGGCGTCACAATGTATAGACAAATCAATACAAAGTACATGATTTGGACAAATAACATAGTTACGGCTGCTATTTTGTCCAATTTAATGCCCTTTACAGTACATTAAAACAGTTTATACGACTATACCCCAAGCAGAGTTATGCAAAAATTGTCTTCTAACATCTGTAAGAAGACACATTAAAATAACCGTTACTTTCCATGGTTAAAATGCACGGTGTCCTGCTTGGGCCAGTTAAAGGACTCTTCTTGGTATGTAATATTTCTTTCCTATAGTCTTGCCCCGCCTTTCTGTACTTTTATAGATAAAGTACATTCTCGTTATAAACCTTTCGCGCCATTCAACGATGAATATACTTTCTCATACTTTAATCCTCGTGTGAATCTAAATAAAATTCTTGGCGATGTTTAACTTTAATTTTCGCATGTTTTTGCCTGAACTGTAACCTATTACTTTAATTTACAGTATCAGTGTCTATAGTGAAAGTTCTTCGAAAGAGAATGTTAAATTTCGCTACTTATCTATTAACAAGAGTCAGTGCGCTCGACTGTTCCAAGTGCTTGATAGTAAAAGAAGAGCCTGAATAATGCATATTTTTTTAAGTTCAAAGGGTCATAGTTCTGTCAACATTCTTATTTACAATAGCTCTTCTACTTTTTGAATAGTCGAGCGTAAACAATCAAAAATTTAGTCAAGCTTAAATCGTAACAGGAATATTTTAATTGCCTCAAACAGGACACCATAAAAACTGACTGAAAGTTGTAGCAATGAATCAAATCAATTGGATGGCTATTTCCAGGAACAAAGTTACTGTTGATTTTAGCATTGACGAAACTAACAATAGTCCGTTGGATGATGCTAAAACTATATCATCTATTTTGGGTATATTGTCCGACATTATAATAAACAACAACATTAACTGTTCCATCCCAACTCACAAATAATCATCGACCATATCCAGCTGAACATTGTGTTAAGCTAAGCTTGTAAATAAGGAAACTTATCAAATTTGGGGTCAAAAACGTTATCCATTTATCCATTTAACATTGACGCAAAACATGCTTAGAGACGGTTTCAATGTTGAATGACTTTATTAATCTCACTCATGAAGGCAGGCATTTTAACATTATTTATCATGAATACAAGTGAATTATGTCCGATTGAAATAAGTGCACGAAAATTCCGTGCGCTACACCTTTCACTACCCTAAGCTTAAAGGCCATGCAGATATTTTCTATAGTTTTATATTTTCAACGTGAACATAAATTTAATTTCAGTTAAATTTATTTATAATTAAATGCGTTTATCTGTTCTGTATACTTACGTCGTTTAAGTCGGATACAGTTACTCGTATTTTCTTCGAAAATGTCTTCTTACAGACGTAAAGAAGACAGTTCGCTAGGACAAACAACAATTTATCATAGGCTTTGCCTCGGACAATTTGTTGTTTATTCTAGCGACTCTGTAAGAAGACACTTTTGAAGAAAAACTCTTACTGTATCTATTACTTAAATACACATTGGGAATTATCCATTTCAATAAGTGACAATTATTTTTCAGGACTGGACACTTTGTTTGCAATAGGTCTCAATAACTTGTAAGACCTTTGGCATGCTTATGTACATAATGTCCAATCATTTGTGACAAAGAAATAAAGAACAATATTTCAAGAATTTCTGTCATTATATGATTATTTCGAGTCATGCTCTTCATAATAAATACAAAATAATTATATCAATTAGAACACTTGCAAAAGAAGTCTAGCCAACTGGATAAAAAGGAAAAACATGCACATGTGAAGCATGCGGGTTTCGAACCAACAACAATAAGGGGCTAGTAGATGGGCATTAGTATAATTACAAACATGCCATATACTTAACATATGAGTATTATAATGCATTTTATATATAGTTAAGTTGCAGTGTAAGTGCATACTATTATTTAACAAATCCATTTTACGTATTTATTTAAAACAAAAAGGATATAATAAAAAGATAATTCATCTAGAGTCAGCAGATGAACCGGGATATTACTTTATGGCCAAAAATACACTTTATATAACTTTATTTAAAAAAAATATACAAATATTTAATCAGCATTAATAGTAATAACATGTTACTTTAATTTAATCATAAATATAAATCTTGCAACATTTAACGGGAGTGTCGCAACAATTCACGAAAAGAGAACATCATGCGACATTTATTGTTATCATAGCGACATTTTACGGGAGAAAACTTAGCGGAGGTTGAAACATATCGCGCATTGGTTCGACAATTAGCGGCAAGTGCGACGTTTAGCGATGTGGCAACAAATAACGGCGCAGCACACGCGGCTATCAATGCAGTTTATAATATTGTTATTGTTTTCAGTGCCACCATATGAGGGTGAGTCCGAGCTATCAAACATAAAGGTGAATCAGGTACTATTTAGCTAGACAGTTTGTTTGTTCGGGTTAAACGCTGTTATGAGTGAGTATTTTTACTTATTCAATACATGACAGTTTTCATCATTTACATTTATAAGAACAAACTTACACTGTTTATATCTAGTGCCACTCTGACACTTTTCTTTTCTTTCTTTTCTTTGTCATTGATTCAAAATAATCGACATTTCTTTTCTTTTCATTTGCTTATGCATTGTCAGTATTTTCTCTTTTTAACCATATTCATTTTTGACAGAAAAAGTCATTGGAGTCATATGAAAACTTGTTTGTTAAAAGTGCTTGACACAACAAAATGTCTAAACTAAACTAAATTTGATTATAAACATATTACCAAGTCCTGACTATCGTATCTTATCGAAAGTCTCCTATTGTGTGTATTTATCTGAAGCTTACACAAGCCTGTCTTTCTAACAAAACAAGACAATGTTTTCTTAATTGCTTATCAGGTAAAAAGATCGGCTCCACACGTTTCTAAATAACATATATTCCGAACAGACCTCATTACAATGGTGCAAACCAATTTGTATAACATAGACAAATTGAAGTCTATATAGTGACCTACATACGCCATATGGTGTGAATAAACATGGTTAAAACTGTAGCGTTTACATAGGAAGTACTTTGATTTTTGCAGTGACGTGATTTGCAACTCGTTACCCGTTTGTGTTATATAACAAACATAGTAGTTACAGACTATTTGTGCATTGTACTCGAACCTGTCATTTTTCCTGAACATTTCGAACTTCAAGGAAACCCCCGAACCCCTAATTTTAGGTTACCATACATGGTACAATATCAATGTATAAGGCTTAGCGCTACAATGCAGAAAAGTGAGAAATATATTTTATGCATAATGCTTCAAAATAAAATATTTTCATAATAATTGTATTATTATTGTATTGCTAATTAACATGTATTTTATGGTTATTTCAGTTTTCTTAGTTGTACAGTTCATGAAAAAATACACTGTCTTAAGAATGCTCTGTCTAATCTAACCTAGGCTCTTTTCCTGAATAGTTTCTCATTTATTTTCTATAACACCCTATGTGGGTGCTAATTTCCCGTCTGGCAGCCAATTCTTTTACGCGAAGAAAAGTATAAAACATTATTTGTCTTTACACTTTTCTATAATACCGCTTTCTTCAATGCATACTTAATTATTTTTGCAGACTCTTTGTTACTCTTTCGGTTGATGCGATTGTTAACTGACAACGCTGTTGTAATTAAAGATGTTTTACATTGGAAATACGCCAACGTTTATGTCAATTTAATCACGTATTTTGTCGCTTGTATATATAAGGATCGTATTCAATAAGGTATGCTTTGGTTAGATTCAAAATTGTTGTTGTTATTTAAGCCAGTGTAAATGTACAATTTAAAAATTCCAAAATAAAGCATTGATAACCATAAAAGATCACGGGAAGTAACGCATCATTTCTTGTGAAACTTAATTTTGGCATCTATTCTCTGACATCTAAACTCTAATAATCGTATATTTGGTTATTTTAAAAAAACAAAACAAAAAAAAACAACATGTAAACACCTTCAAGATTTATATTATTTATAATTTTTACAATTTTACAAATAACATTTATTAAATATATTTATTGCTGTAATAACAAAGTGTGCTCATATGTTCACTATTCAACAACAACATGAACAAAAAAGGAATTATTATGAAATATTTCCTGCATTTTTCAAAGCAACAATCAGCTTTGGTCGGGGCTTATTTCCTGCATGCAGTGTAGGATTAAAGTTTTACTTTACAAACATGTGCACCATACTATAATGTTGTTTTGTGCGAATGAACTAGATCTGTATGTCAAAAATTAGGTCACATTAGGGGTAAAAAAGTACCATTCATCCTGAGTTTGTAAGAGTTTAACGGAATATACACCAACACTGGCATTACGAACCTTAAGTGAGTAAGTACGCGTTTATAAAATGAGCAAATTGAAATAAAGTGTATTTCCTTTAAGTAATGAATAATACTTTTTGGATGGAACTGAAGAAAAAAAAGTTCAGTAAGTTAATTAACTCGATAATATCTATAACAAACAAATTCAAGATCTGAAGGACATTTTTGACATTGAAATATTCATTGCGAGCTATATGTAAATGGGTCGTCGTGTAGTGTGAGAGTAAGATGAGAGTTTGTAATTCTAGTGTGTCTATATCATGTAATTAAAAGTCTACTGGTTGTATATTTAATGATCCGAAACCAGGTCAACTAAATTTTAATCCCATTTTATTCCGACTATGATTCGCAACTGGAATTTATTACTCATACTATTTTTGGTTTTGGATTTCAATGTATAATGGATTGTTTTCAGAGAAAATGCAAATTGATAACAATTATGCTGTGAATTTACGACACGGCAAAAATATATATTTGGAAATATTGGATTACATTTAAAGTTAAAATAAAGTATGATATTAACTTCTAAAAATGTGCAAGTCAATGGAGGAATATCTTCTTGGGGCATTGGTTTAAATGTTCGTAAATTTTATTCATATTTTGCATAAAGGTTTAAAGTGTTATTGTAATACGGTGTGTCTCACAAGCAAAATTAATGTAGCTTCCTGAAGCCAAAATTATTTTCAGAGGTAAAAAGTCATATAAATGTATGAAAAACAATAATCTAAGTCAATATATGCAAAGTCAAAGTCACTAAAATGATAAAGATTGTATTTTACCTAAGGCATTGAGGGATCACACAAATGTTAATCGTTACGAGACTAAGTGTTGCATAGACAAACAAACACAGATAATGCAGTAAGATGTCAATGGAAAAACCTGTCTATAGTAAAATCCTTCATACATAGAGAGATTGTTATATAACTGAAGCATGTTTTAAGATTGTGACGCATAGTTGTGTGTGCAAAGTACATGTTTCAACATGTCCAAGGTCATATGCAGATGTCATGGTTCAAATAAGAATATTAAAATGTGGGTATTGTTCATATTCGCATAAAGAATTGTAAAATTCTAAATGACTAAGTACTTGTGGCAGGTGTATTTTGTTACATTATAGCACACAAATTATATAACATTAGGAGAAGGAAAAGAAAGGTGATATATTTTGGAGCCAACATTTAAATTGTACATTCAAGGTGCGGTGCGAAGCACATTTAATTACTTGTCACGTACACGCAAATTCGCTTATTAATATATATGATTTACGGTAGTGGTAAGATAATACATTGTAACAGTGACATTAAAATCCTGTCTTGCAAAGGGTGATGAAAGACATTTCAGTGGTGACAGTGAAGCTTTTTACACACTCTCTTCACAGAAATTCACATTGAATGTACATATGAATGATGCACACATTAGCTAATAACTTCCGCCAATTACCACGTAATACAGGCAATGACATTTGTCCTTGACGTAATGTCACCAACTTAATTGATCCAGAATATCGTTTAGCAGACAAAGAAATTAAGAACCAAAGGACTGTGATGGCAAGGAGGTGGTTAGCTAGACAAAACATGAATTCAGACACTATAATCAGCTCTTGGTATACATAACAGGATGATTCTATAGGTTTCAATAATTAAATACATGATAATCAATACCTAGTCACTTATTTTGTAGAAGAAAATTCTATAACTTGCATGTTATGATATTTTTGTTTGAATAATGCTTCTTAGGGATCACATTCTTACCAGATTTTGAGATATAAAACAACACACCTCACCCATAGTACACATACAAAATTACTGAAATATCCACTTTGCGTTATACCATCCAGCGCTTTGTGTCTATCTCGTTTTCGACAGTGTAATACGCACTGCATTGCGTACGCCTCTTGACAGATAATATAAATGCTGACGTGTGCCAAGTTTTTTATATTTTTAAAATTATATGCACGCCATTGCATAGGTCCGCGCATCGTTATTCTGTACTTTACGTTTACTTTCGTTTTCTTAACATTTTTTTATTGACAAGACTTAGTGCACGTTATTGCAGAAATACTAGTTGTTCCTGCGTCTATGTAACCTATGTAAAATGTAAAGATTGACCAGACAATTGATAATTTATTTAAACCCTTTTCAAGATTAAGTGTTACAAAATGAAAATATAGTATGGCGTATATAAAAATATTAAGAATTTACATAATTAATGTAAGCAATGCATATTTTCTTCAGGAATATTATTTTAAAAATAATAGCTCATAAGTTTTACATTTACTTGATGTTCCAATAACGTAAGACACGTGCATGCAAGAAGTGTAATGTGTCCTAACATTTCATATAGGTGCATAGACGTTTCAGGGAACATTACATTTTAGAAACATTTAGTTTGTGTCAATCAATCGAGCATGTTTCATATTCAATTTTGCCGTTTCGAGAGTTCTTTAGAAATGATCCCGTTTTCCTGTGTGTTTGCTATGTGAAGTAATGTTTCATATTGAATAAAAAAGGAAAATCATAGTAGCTTCTCAATATGTTCTTACATTTAATCACAAAAATATAGAGAAGTCACATTGTCACATTGTCATTTTGGTAATCATAATCAATTTTTCCGACTTTTCTTGGAAATAACGTTTCCTAGAACTGAATCTCATTTTGAAGTTGACAGCTTTTTTTATTGGATTGCGCTAAGCCTTATAGATGTCAAAGTGCATCTATACCAGACTGATTGACAATTTTGACACTGTCATGTATAACAAACCATTTTCAAGACACAAAAAAATTCCAGTGGATGACAAAATCGGCTTAAGTGTGATAAAAATCTGTCGTTTGATATATCTGTCTGTTAATTTAATGGAATCTTAACAAACCTACAATCCCTGAACCGAGCTTTTATTTTTCTTCACAGAAAATGCAACGTTCATGCAATGCAGCGTAACACAAACGCAACTACAGGACGCTAAACGTGGCAGACAATCGGGGCAAAATCATCAACCAAAATAAAGCTTAAGTTAAAAGTTTCATAATATCCTCATTTTGAATGAAACAGAAAGGAAACATCAAATATAAACGTTAGTTAAGAGACCACTCTGGAATTGTACTGATTTAGTGTTATAAATGATGAAACCAAAAACCTCACTATAAATATCATTCCTTTATTCATATATTAGAAATATCTGTAGTATGTGTAAAGAAAAAGAAATTTGTATTAGGTAAAACTTTGAAAGTTTGTACACATTTCATATTTTGTCCCTTATCTTATGAATAAAACTTTATCGGCGCATTCTCCAGACACCTCGACTCTCAAATTTCCAGGACACTTTTACCCTTTATACATTGAAATTAGTGAAACGAGTTTTGAATTCCTTGGCAGAATGAGTGATTTTTAAGTCCAACGGTTCGCATCTCCACATTGAGAATTTCCGCGACTAAATTCTTTTGAAACGCCATTATGCCATTATTATATACTGTGACGGTCGCCTTGTACTAAAGGACATTCTGTGCCATAATTGATTTTTATGTCCCTCTCTATAACAATGAACAGGTATCGAATAAAATTGAATCGAATAAATCAAATACTGATTAGAGCTCGTTTTCGGATCCGTCATTGAGCCACTACCCTGATCTTCTCTGAACACTTTACTCAATGGCACATATATATCGCTACTGCTTCATCAAACTTCATTTTTTGTTTTTGATTTTTTTTTGCATCAATTAAATTCAAAACAAAATGCATACAAAATTTTGGTTCGCTATTGAACCTTTTTAAATGCTTCCGCTTTCGGTGTTCCTTTTGGAATTGTGCGTTTCTCTATTTTAAGTTTAATATCATATTATTAACATACTAGCCATTTCACTGAACCTTTCATAGTATTCATTATATAGTATTTTACACTGAAGCTGCTTACAAGAAGCGAAGAATTAGTGTTATACTTAGAACAGTGTACATGTACAAGAACAAACGATTAGATAAATCACTCATGATTGACAGACATTCAAAACACATTTCTTTATGCGATATTAGAATTGGATGGCTTTTACATTTGTAACAAATGTCTAGTAAATTAATGTAGGATGTTTCTCTTGTAAGAAGCAAGGAAATATCTATATCATTACATAAGACACTCCCCAACAGAATAATAAAATATTTTTGTATTCGAATCGCATGTACAACACTTATCAAACACTCCCATTTTATTCACTTCAACAATTCCAAGATACAATTTTCTAGAAGATTAAATAGAAAAGTAGTGCAGCCGTAGCAAATTATTAGTTGTCTAGGTTGGAACCTACAATTTTCGAAGAAGACTTATGACTTTAAGCTGTATCTACTTCTTATATTTACGTGAAGCATAACGGAGGTGAATGTTTAAATAATATTTATTTGCATAAAATAGTCATTTGATCATACAGTCAACTTGTTATTTAATTATATCTTTATTGCAAATTACATGAAATTGATGCCAAATTAGTCTGATAACTTATCAAACGAAAAAAGCCATCATACATGTTTTGTTTAAAGCTTTGCCGTATTTTTGTGATTGTATGCTATTGTATTATAAGTACAACAAATTGACTGCGTTCTTGTATTCTTTAAATCTCTTAAATCCATTACACAAAGAACATAGTTTTCAATATGTAAAGCTCTGGGCGTACATATATAATTATATATTTACAAATAGTCTCAATGTCCGGTATTTAAATAAAACGCAATAAATATGTGATTTTCAGTTTCATATGTCTATATTATTGGAGATGCATCCAAAATGGATGGTATTCAAAAGAGGGTTTAGAAAAGAATATTTAAAAATGGTGAATTTATTGAATATGTGATATACTCCCTTTAAGGTTATATTGGTCAGTTTTTAAACGATGCAAAAATAACAGAAGTATGAAATATAATATAAACAAAAATTGATAAATAATTCAGAACAATATCGCTAACTTACTTCAAAAGATGTAATAAATGTGTTAAGCTATATTCTCAATGATCTTGTCTGAATAACACAATAAATTGCAAGAACAATGTCTTCAATAAGGAAAGAAGATATCAATTCTTCGTTCATTGTTGTAGAATAACGCTCTGTTCGAGTTCAAATACGTATGAATACAATAACGAATGCTAATAGGCCTAGGAGATTAATTACAAATCATTTGAACGAAACGCCGTGCATTGTTATACTAATATAATACACGAACAATTAATATTTATTTCCATTCTAACGTGCTAATAAAAACTTATAGAAAATGTTAAAAACAATTTAGCCTAAAAGTATTTTTCTCTGACTTAATTTAGTTTATCGACGTCATATCTGACGTCATATGACATGTTAACATTCCATTTAATCATGTGCATATATCGTGCAATAATGCGTTTGATTGCCCTACCTGTATCATAGTCATATGAAATGTGTTATAATTAAATTTATAAGATATAAGAATAATAAAATCGTATTATTACACATTGTTGATGATTGTGCATAAGAGGAAAAAAACCATTTAGCTAACATAGCATTCTTCTAGTTGACTTATTTTTCAAGAAATTCTTAAGTCATAATAAACATTCAGTCAATCATAAATATATATCAGGCAAACAAATAGGCGTATTAAAACAAAATAAACAAGAGCCATGTCAACATGGCCATCCCCCGCCGAATGTGTTTGCTCATTGGAAGAATGTATATGTAGTAGAGCAGAATAATTCCATTTTAAGAGGTCTTTTGGTAATGAAAACTGATGGCTATAGTGATAACAGATTTGAAACCTATGTGAATACTGATGACTGAAAATAACAAAGGGCAATAACTGAAAAATAATGCAGGGTAGGTTATCATTCTTGTGTGCTGCATCCCTCCTCAGTAAAATCTATCCACCTATGAAGTTTCAAGTTGATACCTCAAATACTTTTTGAGAAAAAAATTGAATTGAAAAATTAAGTATGAAAAATAACAAAGGGCAATAACTCAAAAATATTAAAAGGTAGAGTTATCATTCTTGTGCACTGCACACCTCCTGAGTTAGATCTATGCACCTATGAAGTTTCATAATGATATCTCAAAGGCCTTTTGAGTTATGCTCTGGACAAAAAATAATTTTGAAAAATAAAAAAAGGGCAATAACTAAACAATTATGCAGGGTATAGTTATCGTTTTTGTGCACTGCACTCTTCCTTAATGAGAACCGTCCACCTATGAAGTTTCAAGTTGATACCTCAAATACTTTTAGAGATAAGCTCCGGACAAAATAGTATGAAAAAGAACAAAGGGCAATAACTAAAAAATTGTACAGGGAAGAGTTATCATTCTTTTGCACAGCATTCCTTCTCAATAAAATCTATCCACCTATGACATTTCATGTTGACATCTCAAACGCTTTTGAGTTATGCTCCACTCGGGTGAAAAATTATGTATGAAAAATAACAAAGGGCAATAACTCAAAAATTATAAAAAGGTAGAGTTATTATTCTTGTGCCGTGCACACCTCCTGAGTTAGATCTATGCACCTATGAAGTTTCATAATGATATCTCAAAGGCCTTTTGAGTTATGCTCTGGACAAAAATCAATTTTGAAAAATAACAAAGGGCAATAACTCAAAAATAATGCAGGGTAGAGTTATCATTCTTGTGCACTGCACTCCTCCTTAATGAGATCCATCCACCTTTGAAGTTTCAAGTTGATACCTCAAATACTTTTTGAGATAAGCTCTGGACAAAATAGCATGAAAAAGAACAAAGGGCAATAACTAAAAAATTGTATAGGGAAGAGTTATCATTCTTGTGCACAGCATTCCTCCTCAATAAAATCTATCCACCTATGACATTTCATGTTGATATCTCAAACACTTTTTGAGTAATGCTCCACTCAGGTGAAAAAATAAGTATGAAAAATAACAAAGGGCAATAACTCAAAAATTATGAAAGGTAGAGTTATCATTCTTGTGCACTGCACACCTCCTGAGTGAGATCTATGCACCTATGAAGTTTCATGTTGATATCTCATAGGCTTTTGAAGTTATGCTCTGGACAAAAATCAATTTTGAAAAATAACAAAGGGCAATAACTCAAAAATCATGCAAGGTAGAGTTATCATTCTTGTGCACTGCACTCCTCCTCAATGAGGTCTATCCACCTGTGAAGTTTCAAGTTGATAACTCAAATACTTTTAGAGATAAGCTCCGGACAAAAATGTCGGACGGAAGGACGGACGGACGGACGGAAGGACGGACGTTCTCACAGGACAGTAATTATTTGGCTACTCTATTGTTCTCTCTATTGTTCTTTTTAGCCACACAAAAGAAAATAGCCACATAAAAGCATTACGGAATGAATGACATCAAAGAGAAAGAACAGTTACTTATTGTCCCTCTAACCACATAATTACTGTCCTGTGAGTGCGGAAGGTCGGACGGACGGACGGACGGACAGACGGACGGAGACTATTTCTATACCCCCCGCCGCCTTTTCGGCGGGGGATAATAAACTATATTGTAAGTGAATCTCATATTAAAATAAAAAGTTATGAAATTTTCAGGTTAATAATTTTCAAATATTTAAAACGTCCTATAATTCAAGAAATAAACACAAGATACCATCGTGCAATTGGTCAATCAAATTCAAACAACTGAATCATTTTTTTTTTTCAGATGACATTGCGAGACACACAAAACAATACGATTCACAAAAAGTAAAGGAATTGGCTTCTTTTCTTCACAATTTATTCGACAACCGGATAATAATTATGGCGTGAATAGTGCATTGAACTTCATTATTTGTGAGTGGAAAACAGACAGAATAGACAGATACAATATTAATAAAAAGATTCTAGTATTCAAAAAGACGTGTGTTGATTGCTTGTTTACAAGAAAATATCAAATGTAACTGAAAGACCTTTCACAGGTCATCGTCAGTACATTAAGTGATATTACGCTCATTTTGCCATTGTCAACTTAAGCTAAAATATCTGACATTTGACTCTTATAACAGTGATTGACTAGCACTTGATATTCAAAAGTGTTTAGCATAAATTATTTATTGCCCAACACTTTTTGTTTATAAATTGAACGTTATATGTTAATTCCGGTAGATATTTACAGACATTTCCTCGGAACACGTGAGTCGTTTATCGTTCGTGAAAGTACGTATATTATAAATTGAAAAGAATTGTGGCAAAATGTAAACTTATCTGGAGTTTCTCCTGTTAACAAGCTATATACCCTTGGCTAGGCATAATGTCACTTTAAATCAAGCTCCGCTGAAAGGTAAATTATGCAATCCACATCTGTTCTTTCCCATTACATCGTTATACAGAATAAACAGTTGTTGGTACTATATTAAACTATGTATTCATAAAATCGCATTTTGTCCTTTCACCTTTAAATGATTAATATACGCGTACATCTTTACATTTGATCGTAATTGTGTATAAAACCTTTTATTTTGACTTTGCCCGGATGATCAATAACCCACTTACAGGATAAAACGAGTTAAGCGGTCTTTTATATTTTATATGGTCTACTGCTATACATATATCTGTATCCGTGAATTGAACGCAATTATATTGAATGTATGCTATGCCCAAATATAATATTTGAAACTACTAAAAATTGATATAAAGTCTCCTTTTGAATGCAAAATTCATGTAACTTAAATATAAGAATACCGTATGCCAATATAGGTGTGAAGATACATCATAGGTCTAAAATCATCAATGAAATTACATGTGTTCTATAATATGGAATGTTCAATGAAGGGTTTATCTAGACATATATAAATGATGATATGCACAAACTTGACAATATTGGCCATTATGAAAGAAGATGGAAATATTTCTTAACATAATACGATAAATAAATACATCGGACCACTTGTATTGTTAAATAAGTAAAGGTCAAAGATTTTCTGCATAAAAGGTAATCTAATAAAACAATTAATCTGGTCTATATACATGTACCTATAGCATAAAGTTTACACACAAATTCATGTTATAATGTAAAATCATAAACCGTGAATGATTCAAGGATTGTTTACATCGTCGTTCAAAATTGCAAATGCGTTCATGTTTAATAAGATAATAACATTATTAAAGGTTTTATAATTACAGTAAATTCACTGCAATGTATACGTTAACTGTGATACTAAAATTACAAATGCTCTCACGTTTGTTCACATTATCATTTGTCTCTTATCTTACCACGTGGTTTGCAAGGTAGCCTCTGTCTCATACGGTAATTATTGTAATTATCATTTGCAAGGAAGAATAACTGATTGTAACATTTACTCACGTACATACATAAACATTTATGGTTTGTTTTAATGAATCTTTGTGTAGGGATCTCCATTTATGAACTGAAATACCATGACCTTACTTTTAACTATACTCATGTATATAAGTACAGTTGATACAACTTCGATAATGTAGGCATGTGTTGCTGTGCTGTTTGTTATTGTTATTAGTATGCTTAATTGTAGGTGTACGTGCAATGAATAAAGTAATATCTAAAGTCTTAGGCAATTTATTAACTGATTGGTCACTTCCATGTTGTAAACTTTATACGCAAGTAGTAGATATACATGCTTATGTGAATACAGCAAGGTAAATATATGCCTTTATTTAATCTTATTCACTATTTATGTATAGTAAATGATAGGTGTGGATTTGAACAAAATCATCTTAACTAGGTTCTATTTATTTGTGCTTAGTCTAAGCAAAACACAAGAATAACAATATAAAACTAGTGTCTGACAATGCTTCCGTACAACATTAATATTAGCAAAAAATATACATTTACAACGACAAACTGACATTTAACAGTCTGATTATGCAAATATGTTTAGTACCCACACAGAGATAAAGAACTTATTGTCAACATTAAAAGCATGATATGTTAATGAGTTGTTTTTCAGACATTTTCGAGGCTAATGAAATCAATTCAATATTTTGAATTTATGATTGTATTCAATAATTTTACCAGTGTACGTAGTAACAATTTATAAAAGGCATTGGAAAGCTATAACGAACTGTGCTTAAACTTTCTAATTTAAAATATTACTCAAACTAATAAACAATTGACATACTTTTGATACGTTTGGTATTTATATTGATTTATCATGCAATTCTTAAGCTGTCTTCAAAACCAAAGTTTAACGACTTTAAACTAATGTAGTACATTTTGCAAACAACCAAACATATATCAAAGATAAAATCATAAAATGTCAATGAAGCATTGTTTTCCGTTACATACACACATTTTTGGAAAGTTTCAATGAAGCCAGTTTACAGTTATTTAATTAACCATACAGTTATTTAATTAACCATACAGGAATAAATGTAAATAAATACAAATATTTTATGCGTCAATAATGACTGTCACATACAGTTGTTTTACATCTTTGTTACGGACTGTTTTATATTCACCAATATTACTTTGTAGATAGATTGATTTGACCGCGACAGGTAAAATATTTATTACAATCATAATTTGGGGAAGTGTGGCTTTTTTAATCAGTCACCAGGAAATATAGTTCAAGATCAATCCTGAATACTTCTTCACACGTCAGTATCAGTATATCAAAATAAATGTCAACTCTTTATTAAGATAGACAACAAATAATGTTCTGCAAATCCATAACCCTTTTCTTCTGTAACGCAGACGCGTTAATGACTATACACTTTTGAAAAAGGTTTAGTTGAGAGTCGAAACCATTTTCAAATGTTTAACATTATATTGATATAAAAATAGGCATACAAGGAAGAAAATACCCAACACGCTTTCCTTCTACAAATTATTTGAAAGTGTCAGAAAGGTTTCCGTCTGAAAACCATTCAGTCCTTTTTTTATGAAGACAGTTTTGTACTATTCAAGTTTTTGAATTGGCACCGACCACTCATGAAATAATAAAATTGTTTATAATTTCTGTAAGGGATTCTTTTCCTGAAATTATTACATAGCTCTATAAACGTTCAAGATAACAACTATGTTTGAGTTATCTAAATGGTCACATATATCCAACAGCGAAATACCTCTAGTTTATGGAGACACGAACATATTTTTTCATATGCTCGAGATCATGTTATGGTATAAGTGTCTTTAAAGTGTCACAAGAGAGTGATATTATATTGAGAAAATGGTCACAAAGAAATAATATATAACCTTGACAGAAATGTTGAATTAATGGTTAACGTAGATAATATATATATGTTTATAATGCTCTTTAAATGATAAATGAATGAATCTTAATTGCAATGAATTATTTCGAATTACTTCTGTAGAAAAGATGATATGTTAATTAATATTCTTTGATATTTCATCACTTTTCCGAGAACTACTGACGCCTGTGACAAGAATTGTGAAGTAAGAAAGTCTTCAATTAAAAATGGAGTATGTTAATAATTAACTTGGGATCAATTCCTTTATTTTAAACCATTCCGAATGATATGCTTCAGTTTTTCAGAATTTCAGATCTTTTACATTACATAGAATTTTTTCAATGCACCAAGCGTGTGTATCTTGATGTGCTAGTAGGTTTGTTAGGTTTCTTGGAGTACGTACATGTATTTCATAGAACATAATACTCCTTAAACAAGGCATGCACAAGAAAACGGCTTGCAATTCTTTGTGTTTACCAATGTTGTTTGAAAGTAAACATTTAAGAATTATGATATTAATACATTTATGTAAATGGTTAGATTATGTCACACCGACACGGTATAGGTCATATGGCGTCGTTACCAGCGTTACTTGTGAAGGAAGACCGCAGGTGCGATTCCGCGCATTACAAGCATGAACAGACACTTGAGAAGAACCACCGCTATTCCGTAAGCTAGCTGGATAGCTTCCTCACATAAAAGAATAGCAAGTCCGTGTCGGGATTTGTTGCAACAGCGGTGAGGGGCAAATGGTTTGAAGTCAACCACTCGGCCAAGGAACCCCCACGATATGTAAGCCTATAAATGAGAGATATGTGATAACTGAAAGAGAATTTTTTTATTTCAATTCTCATTAAGATGAATTCAAGTTTAATCTTGTAAGTAAGTAAGATACACATCGACAAACAGAGACGATAAACATATAAACAAAGTGAAGGCAGATACCTCTCACGCAGCCTACGACTAGTTTCCGAATATTAAATTATGATATCTTTACTTTTCTTTTGAAATGTGTTTGTTTTAACGAACGATAAAAAATGGTTTTACATAATTAGGATGAAAATACAATATTCAAAATCCATGTCAGTCTGACACTTTTATTGAATAGCAAATATGAAATTGTGTGTCATCAACAAATCACTATCTCCTTAAGTTTAATATTTAAGAACAAATCCTAGTAGTTAATGAGCGCTTAATAGTTTTCAAGGACTTTATTTGTCCCAGAAGATACGGGGTTTTTTAGTTTGTTTCCGTATAAGCTTGTGACATGAAAAACATAACATCTTAGCAATAAGCAATTTTAAAGAAGAAAGTTTTTTTTATGATATGCCTAATAACGTTTGTAAAACTTACTTTATTTTTAATTGATCGATTTGTGCTCTTGCTTATTAACACTTGTAAGGATGTTAAGCCACATAAAAGGGAGTGTTTCTGTATTCTGGTAAACAAAGATGTGGATATTGTTTATTTCTATTTATACCTTTAAATACCAGTGGTAAAAGGGATTGTTTCTATTTTCAAGTAAATATAGATGTGCATCTTGTTTACTTCCTTTAACCTTTAAAAGGCAGTCCTGTAGCTGTCTGTACTGTTAAACAATTTGACCTTTAATCCGGATATAATCGACTATAAATGACTTCATGTTAAATTACAAACACTTTCTCTAGTTGAAAACATTTTTTTCTGATAATTATACAATAAGGTCAAATGTCAGGTTAAAATGTATATGATACCACATGACAGTTATGTATAATGTCTGAAATTTTCGTACAGCTGTGCTTATTTTCGTATGTCATAAATGGCTTTGTTCAAAATATCACAGTATTCATCTTCAATTGTAAAGTGTTTTCTATCAAGTACAGAAGAGTAAGTCAAATAGATAAGATGCATGTAAAAATAAAAGACATTGACAGTCCAGACAATCATTACATTACACATGTATATAAATTGGTGCACACCTAACTTAGAATCGTAAATTTCATTTGACAAACAGCGCGTCACCTCAATTCCATAATGTTCTAAGTGGACAGAAATATTTTTTTAGAAAACCGAGTTGAAAATTTTTAGGTATCATTTCTCAACAATTATTCAACATAAAACTTTCATTTTTGGTACATGCCATCTGTGTATACATGTGAGCATGCATGCATTTTTTTATCTGAATTTTCAGGGTATTTTATGACGAAATCAGAATTCTAAAACAATAAAGTTACACTTTTATTCAAACATTCAACATTTCAAATTAATTCCAGAATGTCCTACAAAGATAGAACATTTTAGACGTAACGAAACAAAACTTTTGTGAAATACAATGTTCTATTTGATTTATTTCTGCTTAAACTTATGCAGTAAAATTTATAAACAAAAGAATAAAACAACTTTTTTATGTAAAAATGTGAAAAAACAGTCTTATAACATTATTTTAGATTTTGATACATACATGTATCTTCACTTTCTAGATCAAATATAATACATTTTTATATCAAATCTGACAAAATTGAACAGTTCATATTTTTTTTCTGAGCCTTTCTGGTCTAATACAACAAGAAAAATAAGAGCTTATTGTTAATAAGGAACACATTATGTCAGTGGTATCCACATTTGCTTTGTGAACAACAAAACACAACGCTGAATTTCGAACCTTGATTATCTTATCGTTTCATCTTCTTTTTTAATGTTTTACTCTGTAGATTCGTAGTGGATGACCGTTTCCCAATTTTAAGAATTGTCCTAAGATATTTACATTCAATTTCAGGAATATACTGTAACATGCCTTTTATATCTTTCACTTTATCTGGAGAAATAATAGGTTCTTTATGAAGTAAGCACGGTCTTTTTAACACTTGTGCTGGACCATTTCTAGTTATAACTCTACCTATGTTAAAAAATATGATAAACAAGATCGACAAGGAAAGGCGGCATTCAATGAACGCAGCCTTCTTATAGGTACATCCTTGAAATGACTTTTTATATTCAACAAAAAAATCTTGGTCTTTGATATATTTTAGACACTTAACTTTAGTATACCGAATTTCATTGAACTTAAATTGTGAGCTTGATTTCTGAAAATCAAAAAAGTTATGTTTTTGCAATTGGATGATTCTCATTGAATTTTTCCAACGTACAGTTTTTAAATTTCGAACTAAACTAATAGGGCTATACCCTTCACATGTTCGCAACCGCTTTTCAATATGACTGTGGATATTATCCACCTCTTGGATAGAAGAGTGACCAGGTTATATGTTATCTCAGTTATGCTAGGATTATCTTTCATAAAGGTTTTAAGAGCGTATGTCATTATAGAATTTCTGTTCTGAGGTGTACATTAGTCTGACCACAAAATAAACTTAGAACTACTTGGTAAATCATGTTTAATGGCTGACAAGATGCACAACAAGGCGGACGATATCTCATTTGCACCTCTACCTGCAGTTGTTTCGTTCCATAAAGCATTATAAGCACCTTTGTTTTCTGAACAATGACCAGTTAAATTATATACATTCAGCTTTCGTTTATAAAAAAAGTTAGAAACATTTGCTCTCGGGCACTGGATAACGTTTTGAAGATCAAAACAAACTGTAGCCTGGTCTTTATTCAGCAATATTTCTCGATCATAATCACGTTCTAACTTTGTGTCAGTTTTGTCAGCTAGATGATTTTTTAGTTTTTGAAGATTTTCCGAATTTAGACTGTCATTTAAGACATTTTTATGTAGTTCACATTAATCACATTTGTCGGCTTTTGGAATATAAAAACCAATGTTAAATTCCTGATCGAACACCTTACTGTATGTATGCTTTTTCTGAGCAACAATTACCTTCTTCTCACACTCTTCAGAATAAAGTTCAAACATTTTAGCGACTGAAAGACCAGACTCAAGGTATTCTATTCGCGTCTTTTGTCTACAATAATGGGAAGGCATCCGTGGAAATGATTTTATATGTTGCCTTATGAAATTCAAACTTTCCTCTGAAATCTTATTTTGTCTTTGTTTTTTCTGTTTTGGGCTCATTATATTGTTGTAGTGCCATTGTATTCTTCGTTGACTGATATCAAGTGTTGTAAGATAAAACTCTTTGCACACTCTTGTTTTAATTTGATCATTTGTTGTAAATAGATAATATTTATATGTAAAATTCTTCCTTTTTGAAACCTTTTGTGATCTCTCTGTAGTAGTAGAATAAAAAATGTTTTTATCTGATTTCCAGAATTCATCAAAAATTTCCTTTCTATCAGTATTCGAAAAATAAAGGCTGCACTTAAATCTACAATTTCCCATGCAATCTTTCTTTGTTAGCACTTCACGCTTCCTACATATTTTACCTGAAGAATTAATATGCTCTTCACCAGATTGGTACTTTCTCTTTCTAATATTCTTTTGCCATTTACTTTCATCTTTCACTAGTTTTCTACCTTTGGGTTTTTCAGTTTGTAGAGCAACAGATGACGTTCCTTCATCTTCAATCATAGTATCATTATTATTTTGGTTACTTAAACTTTGATTTTGCTGGCTATCACTGTTGTTTTCCCGAGGAGACTTTGGCATAGCATTACGACAATCATTTATCTGTAATACTGGTGACTCAGATTCCTGTTGAGTATTATTGTTTACATCCGTACTATCTATAGAACGACTACCTTGTTCGACTAAGTCTAGATTTAAGTATGTTTACCATTTTCTTCAATTATAAGATTTTCATTAGGTTCATCATGTAATACAATTTCATCGGGCACCACATCATATAACTCTTGTAAATTTTCTGAAATGTCATTATCGTCAGTGTGAAACACATTTAAACTTTGGTCTCCTTCGCACGGCTCATTATCACTATTAGTTGCATTTAGACACTTTTCAGTTTCTACATTTTCAATAAAACAATTAGTATCATCACTGTCTTCAGTCACAAGGTTTATTGCATCAAAAAGACTTATTCTATACATGACTTATAACTCTGATCGAATAGTCCATGTATCTCTCTTCAATTCGGTCTTTGAATTCAGATATGTCAACTGTGTCATCTAGGGATATCTGGAAATAAAACAATGTGTTGTACTGTTCAGATAAGATTTCTTCACAATCCTGAAGGCCTAATTTCACACCAGTAACATCCAAAGTAATCAAAGCAATGTACTTGCATAATTCAATTAACATGGACGGTGTAATTTGTGTAAATGCAACATTCAGTTGGCTAAGATGCCTGCAGCTTTTAATGGCTTTGAAGTCATCATCTACTAGATTACGGCATTCAGAGAGGTCAAGTACTTCAAGTTTTGGACAATCTGTGAGGAAACATATTGTTGATATAGGACATCTGCTTAAACTCAGCCAAAATAAATTCAATCCACTAAAATGCTTACAGAAAAGTATGTCTATGTTAGGCACCTCACACCTAAAAGTTGTGTAAGGTAACATCATTGTCTGAAAGTGTCTTAAATGTTTTAAGATATTAAGAAGATCATTCTCTGATAGTGTCAAAGGATGCTCAAATTCGAAATATCTCCAAAAGCACTGAATACCTGTTTATTATGAAGCTTAATCTCTTAGAAACTCTGCAAACTGACTTCAACAAGAACTGGATATCAAGGTTGCTCAAAATTCGAATAAGGACCTCGTCAGGCAGAAAAGAAAGTGATACCCTGCAATAAAGAATATTTCAACATAATGTCACATTTCTTATCACTTTATCATTTTAGAATCAAAAGTTGAAATGATTTACATAGCCTGTATATTTACTTTATCCGAAAATGTTTTCCGTACATCTGGTAAAGTCTACAATGACTTTCACTTCATAGACCCTTTATTCTGTTAGTATGTTTAATCTATTAGGCTGGTCAATTATAAATGTTTCTTATACAAATATTATGCAAAATCTATGAATACCTATCTATGAATATAAGCAATACTTACATATTTTGTGATTTTTCCTGTGTAAATCAAATTGAAAATGTGTACATTGAAAGTGCAAATAAAGCGTCACGTGGTATGATCTTGTACATCCCATTGGTCCAAAAGATACAACATATTGGAATCAGTGTTGGTCACTTTCTGAGATAGAACATAATTGAATTGGTATTACCTTTCTCAAAATTAGAGATAAAATGTTCTAAGTCATTTGTTTATGTAGGTCTCTTCAACATCTTTCCAATGGTATAAATATCTCCATTTTTCAAAAAATTGAAGATAGAACATTTTGGAATTGACGCGACGAGCGGTAAACATACATGTGTGTTTAACATTGTAAGATAACTAAAATTATTGAATTCAATGTTGTTTTAAGTAAAGCTAAACCAGTACATTTAATATCACCGGTAAATTAACTCAACATGTCCTTTACTAACTTTGCCATTTCCAATTCGTGAATGTCTGTCATGATTATCAATCAAATTACTTGCGATACTCAATCACGTCTCCCATTACGTCCATCATGATATAAATATCATATGTAAGAGAAATTATCTCGTTTTTATTATTTGATTATGAAATTTATAAGAAATCAAGCACGTAATATTCTTTCAGGTTACCGGCTCGATAGGTGCACTTAAAAAGTATGTGTTGAGCATATTATTGATTTCTTGATTTACTATTATATTCCCTTTAATCTTCAGAAAAATGTATTTGTCATCCTTATGTGTAAAAGCAGCAATTTTGATAGGCAAATAATTTATTTCTTTGATAAAGGAATACCTATTTATTTGTATCATAGTTTGGGGACCTTTCTGTTGAAAATGTGTCAGAGTTAAATCGTATACTTATACATGCACAGTGCGTTAACTGGAGTGCAGGTATTAGTTACCCGCACTTCAGAGCATGCCCATTCATTGGCCCATTTTTGCTGGGGTTTCCTTATTGTGACGGCAGAGAAAGGGAAAATCATAGAAATATCATATTCAGATGCTCGTTGATTGGTTACTTTTTCTTGGCAACAGGGACCGTGTTTTTATGTTTGACTATGATATAAAAGAGAAAGAACAAACATCAAAATACTTGGCAATCTGATAAATACTCGGGGGCTACGCCCCCTCGTACAAATCAGATAACCTCGTATTTTGATGCTCTTTCTATTACATACGAGGGGTTATCCAAAAATTCGTGGACTTTTTAAATATCTCTTGAACGTCAACGTGTATTGTAATAAAAATTTATCAGCATACATTGTAAAATATTATCAACACATTTTGAAAGGAACAGTTATTTGTCTCAATAAATAATGATTTTATATTGCTTTTAAATACGCACATACACGGCACCCGGCGCACGGTAGAAAAGCGCAGTAAGTCATCGTATATTTCTTGCTGAAAAACTAAAAAATTAACGTAGAAAACCCGCTGAACATTGAATGTTTCTTCTATGATGTCACTTAATTAATTCTTTAAAAGAATGGATGTTTTTTCCGTTTATGTTTGTTGATATCGCTAGAAACGCCAGACACCTTTATTGTTTACAACGGGAAAATGACGGACACGCGGTAATTAGAAAATCGCATTAATTTGGACATAAACATTTGATAGAAATCAGCAGACGAACAGAGAAAAGAAAATTTCACGATCATTAGTGTTAAAGTGGCATAAGAAAGTTAGTGATGGACATTACTTTGAGAAGCAGTAACCGTCATTGACTGCGTAACGTTGAAGAACAAGTTGTACGTAAATATTATGACGTTGACTCAATAAATTTTTAGAGTGCGCCGCTGTCGCCGACATGTGTTTATGTAAACTTAAATATTGTTGTAATGTAAGAAGCTACTCAAATGAATTTTTCTGTGTTTATTTGTTATCAATTCTTCTAAGCAGTGTAAGAAATTCAAATTAATATCTTAAATATATTTACGAACAAAGAAAGTCCACGAATGTTTGGATAACCCCTCGTATTTCTATTAATTCATCGAATTTCAAGTATATTTTGCATCCGTTTTTTTTTCCATTTCTCAATTCTCACAATAAATACCTACATACTGTATGATACGCACTGCTCCCTAATTCAGTTATTCAGTTCTCCTTTGAAGATTGTATCTTTGGGAGCTAACATTGTGCATAATTTCTATTTTTCAATAAAAAAATTGAATGAATATCTATAGGAATGAATATTATAAATCATTACAAATAGATTTCCAATATGAATATTCTTACTGAAAGATAGGTCTTGTTAACAAGAAGTGGGTTTTCAGCTATCATATTTTTCATATCATTATAATGTAAAATATTTTACATTGAGTGTCATTAGCGCGTCTGCGTCAGAAAAATAAAATAATAGATGCACAGAAGCTTATCTGTTGTCTGTCGTTATGAAGAGTTTATAAAATAAATTGATATACTGATACTGACGTGTGCAAACTTATGTAAAATAATCTTGAAATATATATTTCCTGGTTACCGAACGAAGAGACAAACATCCTGAATTTATGTTTCTTTCAATTTTATGTTTGTAATAAATATTTTATATGTCGTGGCCAATCAATCAATTAATGAAAAAAGTAATATCTGTTATTATGAAACATCTGTTTACATGAATGTGAAAGAAATTTCTGTCATAAATGACCCACCAAATATTTGCTTACGTTTATTTCAGTCTGTATACATGCATGGTAAATCGAATAACGGTAAACAAGTTTTCAAAATATGATTGTAGTGCTTGGAGTGAGGAGAATATGAGATTGTATGCAACTGAAGTCAATGCTGAATTGACTTGATAGTATTTTAACTTTAAGTAAGTTAAACGCTTGCTTGTATAACCTTCAACTTGGTAAACTTTGGTTTTAAAGACAACTTAAGAATTGCATGGCAAATCATAAAAGTAATGAAATAAAATAAAAATAGCAATCAAATGTCTGTCAATTTAATATATGATTTTGATAAAAAAAATGTAATGATTTAGTTCGTGTATGTACAATGCGTAATAGCTTGTCGATTTCTGTTATAATTTGCTGTACTTAATACACTGAAACAAGTATTGGAAACAAAACCTTAATTCATCCACAAATTGAAAATACTGCATACAATAAAGATATAAAGATATTATATGCTTTTGATTTTGATCAGCCTTGAAATTATTTGAGTATAACTAGTATATCATGTGGTTTTAATGCTGACAATTAGTTCTTAATTTCTGTAGATAGACACTGAACCAATTTGCACCATTAGACATTTTAATGTCAATTTGTCCTAAATGTATATTTAAATTTCTTTCTTACAGAAATAATGTGTGGTCGAATTTTCAGATACTTTTGCTAAAAAGAAACATTTTTTTTGTATTTTGTTTCAGAATCTATAAATTACTATAATTATAAAATATCAATCTTTTTTATTTCATGTTAGAGGTTAAATCTATACCTATCATTTACCATAATTAGAATACACAAGAATTGAAAATATGAACTGAACAATATTTTCAAAATTTTTTCTGTCACTTTCAATGTTTTAAAATAAATTGTATATTTCTTGCAAAACTGTATATATTCTTCAGACAAATGTAAACGTTTAACAACAGGTTTTACAGAAAACATAGAAGCTAGTTAATGATTGAGTTACTCGAAAAGGCCAAATAACAATATATTACTGACTAACTTTCATGTCAAAGTAGCATTGACTGTCGTTACATCCCTGTAAATGCTTCTCTTTGCTGTTATCATCAAAATCAAACTTGAAAGGATTAATAAAACAGTTTTACCATTATTAAATTAACCTTGCATATATACAGTAAAAGTTGTAAAACACATTAAAATGCCATTGATGCAAACAAACTTCTAACTTTGGCAGTTGGTCAAGGTCACCAGTAGTAACAATAGATGTTTACATTTGTGCATACTTCCCTTTTCTTTTGGCTTGAGTTGGGTCAATATCAAAAGTGCCAATAAAAGATTTCTTCACATTTAAAAATACAGTTTTTTTCTGACTGATGTTTTTTCAAGATGGTAACTTTGGTGGTTTTCTTCCTTTGAACAGTCGGGTGAAGGTCACTAGTGCTAAAAATAGATTATAACACTCTTGACCACACAACTTTAATTTATTGACAGATATCTTGCATGGTCTTCTCCCGTCCGATTGAGTAAGGGATCAATGGGTCAAGATCAGGGTACCAAAATGTTTTCTAAACATTTCTTAATACATTTCCTTCATGTACAGACTCAATCAAACCGAATCTGCAATTCTTTTGTAATTTTGTTGTAATTAATGCTTCCGAGGGATCACTTTGTTTCCAGATTTTTATTTTATTGATGGTATGCTTCATATTTTGAAGGAACATACCTTTGATGGTCGATTGTTGGTAGTCACAATGGCAATGTCACCTATTCTAGCAATAGATTTTTTACACGTTTTTTTTACAGCCTTACAATATCGTCTAATTTATGTGTAAAATAAACAGAAAACATAGTATAACCAGCAGCCAACTCAAAATGCTGCGTACAATACGGCGTGTTTCTTGCCATTACGTGATTTAAATGCTATGTTTTATACAATAACTTGAGGTTAAAAAAATGTAATATATAATTTGGTAATATTTACTTGGAACAGTCTGTTGCATATGACTTGCAGATCACGAGATATGTATAGAATATACGTATGGTCAAATAAGTTAGAACAGTCTATTTTGCAAGACACATTGAATTTGTTGAGAAAGAAAATAATGTTTTAGTTGCAATTTATGTATTAAGCTCCGTAACATATGTAGCATGCCAAGGAGAAAGAACAATCCATTATTGACCAGTTTCTCTATTTAACTTGTTTTGGAGAATTTGGAAATAGAACATTATAATTTTCAGGCGACGAAACCATAGTTTAAGTAACTTAACACATCAGTATTTATACTCAAAAACACCATTTTAAAGTACACGCAATCGTTTGAAAGAATATTATCCGCTTGACTTTTAACATTTACATTATCACATAAAATGGCATTAGATCCTAAATACCATGTCAATATTCCGATGACCGTAATGACAGACGTAACTGAACAATCTCAAATAACTGGATTGATAATCTTGACGGACGTACACTTATAGGAAATGGCAATGTTGGTCAAGGAAATTTTTAGTTAATCGTATTTAATAGACTTAGTTTCACTGATTTCACAATATCATTAATTTCAATAATCATATTAATCTTGCATTGTTAAACACACAGTCATGTAGTGTTACCACTGTCTGTTAATTCAGACCGAACTGTCTTAAAATTTTTCCATTAATCAATACCAGGGTGTTATGGGTACGGATTATATGAATTCATGGTATTCATCCGATAGACTTACTTATTGAAACTAGATTAGAAATATCTTATATAACCGTAGAACGAGAAACTTAGCACTGTTAAATTTTATAGATTTATTATTCTTTATATCTAGATATTTACGAATAAATGTAATTTTGTTCACCTAACATAAAGTACATTACAGTTGATTATATCAAACTCAAAGGTCAAATGGTTACAGACAGCTATATGACTTTTAAAATAAAACGATAGTAAACAAGATCCATATCATTCTTTACCTGATACAGGAACACTCTCTTTTATAGTGGTAAAGTAACTAAAGGCTTGATCGATAGTCCGTAAACAGGCCCAATCAAACCGAACTTGCACCATTCTTTGTTTGGCCGTTTTAGGCGTTCTTTAAGGATCATGAGCAAGATGGATCTATCAACAGAAATATGATCATAAAAAGTCAATTTAAGCTCTAAGCATCACTTAATAGTTTGATCATTATCAGTTCTGTAGAAATAAAATGATGTCGTAATCAGAAACAATTGATAATGTTTTCGATAAATATTAGATATATATGTGCTTTTTATTTTTTCAATTTGAATGTCAAATGATTAGGTAATTCAGACAGTTAATCGACTATCATTTAAGGCAATTTATTAGGAATAAACAAGATTGTTAGAAATATTTACCATACGTTACTTTATTTAATGAGTCTTTGTCAATTTACCTTTAATTATTTAAAGGTTTATGATACTGGTATACACTTTGCATAAGGACAGGTGTAGGACTCTACATGTTTTAATATGCAGTGGTTGTCCTAATGAAGCAACATGGCAAAACACCTAATACCTGGTTTCAATAAATTATGTATTCAAATAATCAGCTAATGCAACGCTCATATATTGCAATTGCAACTATATGGGAGATATTCTGTGCACATTCAAAGCTAACCAAAATACATATTTACATATATGTGTAACAGATATTGATCAAATTTCTTGAAATGAAATACCCGAACTTAAGTGTAAGTGTTACTTAAAAAGGTTTTAGAATATCCGTAATATTGTAAATTAATTAACATGATATGTTAGGGAATGGGAAAATGTCTCAGAAACTAGCACAAAATGTAAGGTTTCTGTATTATATTTCTTTGTTGAAATAGATTACTTGTTTGGAGAATCTGTTAAAGGTTCTCCATTGCGACCAAAAAGCATAGAAACGTTGTATTTGAATTTCTATCATAAAACAGTTGGGCCAATTAAAAATGAAATATATGCAAACGAAAAAAAAAGCAATATATATATGCAGTACATATAAAAATAAATCGACAACTATTGGCGTTTGATTGTAAAGATTTTATCAACGTCTTTGGACACGGTATATGTAGCTTGGCGGAAATCTGCTTGAAAAACTGTTGAATTAAATTTATTTTTTGTCATGAAAATCAACTCATTAACTTTATCGTTCTATAAAAGACATACATTTCCACACAACGGAAACGATAAACGATAAACGTCATTCATACAGCCTACTGAAATGCCTTTATTTCAAACAACGGTGAATAATAAATTAGTTTTAAAATGCATCGAGATTTTTATATATAATTCGAATGATAATGAGACAATAATTAAAAAAATGGTGTAGTTCTGATTCTTATAAAGGAATATCAGAAACATTATAATGACCTTTGTAGACAATTTGAATGAAAGTTTATTAACCTCTATTATTTCAAAATTTGTATAAACTTCTTTAATCACCTCTGCAATTTTTGCAATTCGCTATGTTTTGCGTTCCTGTTTTAATTTTATTTTAATGTTTGGTTGTTCAAAGGATATCACTTTGTTCCGTTTTATTTCTAAAATGTCTCCAATATCATGGCATTTTATAGATGCTTAAACATGACCTACAACATAAAGAAGAATTATGTTGGCGTCTTCGTTTTCATGTGAACCACAACTAAGACACTCGTTTAAGTAATAAAACATAGAGTTCGTATGTGACAAAGAAATGTTGCGGGGTTTTTTGTAATTTTCTTTTAATTATTCGTTTGGAAAAAATATGTAGATCGTAGATGAACAAAATAAATCATAGTTTCTTTACGATTTTTTTATCTTGCATAAGTTTTTGTTTCTGAGACATAACAAATATGTTAACTGCTAGCCTAAAAAGTTTCAATACCGTTAGTTATCAGTGCTTGGTTAGAAGTGGAGGCACCGGAAAATTCCAAATATGTTTTTTTTAATTTAAAACTTGTTTTCATAAATACATTTACTTATTATATTATATATTAGTTATAGAGAATTTCTTTAGTTCGAATGTGTAGCTATGAAGTCTAATTACTAGTCCGAAGCGCTCACATGGAATAGCAGTGGATCTTTAGAATATTCTCTTTTTGATGAGTGAAATTCACGAAGGAAAACATTTTGTTATGTATCCTGTACATGATATAAATGCATGTTATGATTTACGTTAAAGCTATCTACAGCTTTACTGTTAAATTTTTTACCATTTTTTATGGTAAGTTCATTTTTTATTAACTATGACATTGATTTATTGTTTTTCTGAAATAAGTGACAGTTTGCACTTAATTCACTTTTCATTTTCCTCCTTAAAATTTTAAGTATAAGATTGAGTGACATTTAACCGTGGAATATGGAATGAAATTTCAATATTTAATGAATATGTTCATAACATGACTGAAGGCGGAATATTGAAATATATATTTGTCTATCTTTAGGTTATTTGCATCTTTGAAACAGATTGTTTGTCTACTCTTGATGGATTGTTTATATTTTTGCAAACTTTAACGTAGGGTTCTTTTTATTCTGAATAGAATTAAAGGAGAAAATTTAGCTAAGTATTATCATTATTCAAAAACAAATTATATATGCAGACAATATTAGGTTTTATTTGAAACAAACAAAGGCTTACTTACGGGTTAAATGAAGTTGCAATAATACCTTGATAAGTAGAGATTATTTTTAAATATTAAAACAAGTGAAGAAATGATTTTCAGGAAAGGTACGTTAAGGTTGGTTTCTTGAATTTTCATAAAGACATATTCTGAACGCCCCAATTTTATATCTTGCCCCAAATACATAAAGATTATAATGAAAGTCTACCCAATTAGGCAAAATCAAACGGTTCAATATAATTTATTTTAACTCCTTATGTCGCTAGACTATGATAATATAAATAATTTTAAGCGAAACGAGATTGAGGTCTGATTTTTTTAAATGAAAACTCCAGAAAAAGTCTTTTAGTCATTTTATCTCATTTGCATTGAAAGGAGAAACTGATCGAAGCATTCACTTGATAAGGTAAAGTTTTTACAACTGGTGGATCATTAAATACTGCCTTTGAAGCATTTTCTGGTCAAGCTTTGAATATATGATATTATTGAGAATTAGCTATGATAAGATTTCAAAAATCAGACCATTTTGATAATTTTAATTCACAAATTCTAAACTATGCTTCAGAGGTAAGCAGTATTAATGATTATTGCAAATCAAAAACAAACATCAATTAGAAAAGCTATAAGGCAACAGATTGCAAACTTAAAAATATTTTATTTAATAATAATATGACAAAATAGAAAGAAAACGTTTGAAATGTTAAAGAAATGTTCAAGCGGTTTTGAATATAGACTGAAAAAGTACTAAAGGAAGATCAAAAACATTGTCAGATAAAAAAAGGCCTCAGCTTAATGTTTCCTAATATATAAACTTGAATGCCGAATAAATCAAGAATTAAACATTTGGTGAGGAAATGAAGTTTAGAAGAAGAATTTCTCTTAATTCCTGAATAATCCATTTAATATACAGACTAACGAAAACAGAAGTACATGTACTTGTAAACAACACTTTTGTGAAATCGAATATACTAAACTTTTATTGCATTAATGAATTTAGGAAACGAAATAGAAAAAAAACACCTTTTTTTAAAGATTTTGTTCACTTAATAAACATGCAAAAATGTTTGTCCCAAAAACTGCAAAGGCGTACATGTACAAACTAAACATATATTATTATTATTTTAAAATTATATCCAAATTGACAGGATTGCTGTGCTATGTATAAAATTACCGCCAATACTTTGATACTTTGAGGTGCGTTTATAATTGCATCATTAACTGCTTGTATTTATTCACTATAATTGACCATTTCATTATATAACATGATTGTGTACAAATAGATACATGTACACTACTAGGAGTTAGTTTGGAAATTAACCATTAACTCTCTTGCAAATTATTGAATCGGGAATTAAATATATCGTCACATAACACTGTACGTCATTTATTTTGTTTTAAAAACTGATAAAGGTTTCTAGCCATATGATTTTGTCTGACAGAACACATATACCATATTCGTGTTAATGTAATTCTTGTCAGTAATTACTATATTTCAAATATAAATTACATGGTGGTCAATGTCAGGCAAAATAGTCTTATGCTTTATATGGTAATTGTCGTAGCAATGTAAGAGTAAGATTTTTTGGTCAAAATCTGAGTTTTATGATAAAGGTAAGATATCTCACTTGACACTGGTCTGTTAATTGAAACCATTGTCCAAATATGCATTTCGTGTCTTACCTATGCTACAGACGATAATTATATAAGTTAGAAATTAAAATATAGAAATATATTCCTGCTCCCATGAGAAAATATTAGCTGAGCGCTAAATGTTAAATTCTACAAAACACAATTCACGCAGTTTAAGATTTAAGATAATGAACTGACAAACAAATGATTTCATTTCGGAAAAAATAAATGCCTTTGACATGATGAACGTGAGTCTTTTCTTTTAACATAACGAAATGGTCTGCTTGTTAACCAATGAAACATTATTTAGTTTATTTTTTTTTAAATTTTTGTTTGAATTTGAAATTTGTCTTTACGCTAAAGATGTCAAGATTTTTTAATGTATTGGATAAATCGAATTTATGTTTGCTTTCCAATTCTTAAAGATATTTAGTCCAATAGCCTAGATCATAAAATTTGAAATTTTCTTTTAACTCAACTGGTTGACTTAGATTCTAGATGCAATTAATAATATATAACTATTCCAGGTAGTAATTTTTTTATCGATTTTTTTGAGAAATTTTGACCAATTACCTCAAAAATGGATCATACCATAAAAAGGATATGAGCAATTAATCTGAAATTTTGTACACGAATTAGCGGTCAAGACCTACATCTAGTTATACATAAACTTTTAGAATATATTGTCTGTCCCTTCATGTCAAAAAACCTTATTGGTGTCCCTTTAATAGTCAAACAATGTTAAAATAAGAAATCAAGCCACGTTGCACGTTCCACACATAACGACCCTGGTATATTTCCTTCAAAGTGACTCATTGCATCTATACACTTTGTTGCCAAAATAGATATATCTGATAAATAAAAAACAGCAAAAAATAAAATAAGTTTTACTTCTTGCCTTGTCATACAAAGTAAATATTAATCCCTCCAACAACATAAATTAACGAAATTGTAACATGTTTTCCACGAATATTAACGAAATGTAGTTTGTATGTAACTTGCAAACATAAGTTTCCATGAAAGTGTAAATCATTACTAATTGACAACCTTCTATAATAAGTAATTTAGTTAATAAATATGCATTATTCTACTAATTGGGAAACTTACAATTGAAATTAATCATTACCCTATAAATTGGTATTTCCGTTGTAAATTTTGAAGCAATTGTTTTAAATGATATCAATCAGCTGATGAAAATATAAAGGCATGTGTGAGATTATTTTCAATTAAAAAAGGAATACCAAAATTATAGAATTACATATTCAAATAGAGGGGTGTTTAAAAAATTATGTATCTGCTAAAGTATTAGTATACGTAGGCATGCAATGCTGCTATATTCGCAGGGAATTGTAGCATTCTTTGACTTCTTTAAAGATGCATTTTTTTTTCCAAATTATATGATGTGTTTACAAAATAAATATATAAATTACAGTTTAGAAAATTGCATTTGAATGTGTTTACCATCTAAATGACTCATTCTAAGTCCACCTATCCTTTTGGAAGTGCTGGAAAAATGTACTTGCTTGTCGTATAATAACAAATAATGAGGTCACAGCACAACATATGCCTCGGATCAAGAGAAAATGTTTTCTTAATATCAAAATTGTTTGGAGACTGACGGTGATGTCCGGCCTAATCTAATTTGAGATAATTATTAGGATAATCTAGACAGAAACCTATTTATCACAGTGGTATTTTGGATCAACCTTATCGACACATTCTCTATAATATTGTAGACATTTGGACAAAGTGTCAATCATTTAACGTTCACGTCATTTGTGTACGAATGATTAAGTGGTCAATTTATAAAAGGTTAGCAAGTAAACTAAATAGAGTTTGTGTGTTTTAATTAAAATTATAATATTGAATTATGAATACATGTATTCACAAATCAAATGTCATATTTTCAGTAAAAAGATAAGTTTTTCAAGACGATAATTAATATCTTAAATATCTATTGAATTAATAAATATGATTTTATTCAACTATACCAGTACGAGTATATTTAGTATTAAATCTACAACTTCAAGTTTATAACTTACTTGAAAATTAATAGTTTCAATTAATGTGTTAATTGCTGCAATTTTCTTCTAGTTGCATGTTCTTTAAATTACTTAAGAAACACAGAAAGTAATTTAAGATACAAAGAAGTGATATTTTTTCTTGAACACACAAATTCATTATTCATGGGCCTTAAAATTGTGTAGCACAATCATATTGCAGTTGAACCTTGTAAATGTCTCATTTTAGAAAGTGTTTGAAATATTAAAATATGTTCTTTTTCCTTCAGACTATTCGTTGATAAATTTTATCTGAAAGTGATTCACTTCGACTGAATGAAAATGTAGTGAAAAAGGTTTTATTTTATTTTGTAAAAGGCTATAATCACACCGTACTCATTACATTGGTAAAATGTGTCATTAAGCTTCATTTTATCTTATTGCTGAATTTCAAACAACGTTTAAACTCTTTGGGTCTAAATATTATAGTTTCCAGAAAAAATCCGTACGTTTCAAGTCAATACTTAAATGCTTGCTTGTTACAAGAAAATGTGGAGTTCTCCTATTTTGAACGAACTATTTGTTTTTTTTTCTTTCTACAGAATTCCATTCTGTGCAAGTTTAGTTTGGGCCATTGCTATACATTTATATTTACATTACATACATGACACGGTGATTTAACAAACAAAAAAGGTTAATCAATTGCATGTTTTCAGCAATTTATCTAGAGAGAGTTGATTAAGACTATACAAAGTAATTTGAATACAAAGTTGTGTCTGCATAATAAAACAAATACGGCCATTGCCAATCAGTCTGATATACATGATCAAAATGAATTAAAAAGAGAATTGCATCAAAGCATTTTTATAAAATATCCAGGCAGATGTTTAATATATTTATTGAATTATTATTGTGGGCGATGAAAATGTGTTGTTTTTTTTCTCTAAAAATTTAAAGCAGGTCTTGTCAGTTAATTTATCTATTGGTTAATAAAACTTATGCATACGTATTAAATGAAAAAAATCATGATAATAAAAATAATAATGAAAGATAATAATCAATTTATGCCTTGACTTTCATAATACAAAGAACTTTTAAGTAAAAGCATGTTTCTCATATTCAACTTAATTAAGAACGTCCATAGTTTTACAATAAACACAACGTTTTATTTATATTATGTTTTATTATCTCAACATTAATTTGTGATGTCCGACTCCTAAATTTGGCTTTTCAACCCAATGTTGTCTTTTTAATCACTAACATTTAAAACGTCTACACAATCACATTTTTACTACCATTGCCTCTGTTTGCATTAATTTACTTGTTAAATATCTGCTATCCAAATTAAAATTGAAAGAGAAAGCGGTATCTCAAAACGACAACACTGAAAATATTGTAGATTCGAGGTGATGATGCCTCTCCATAGATGGTAATGGTAATCGCAATATCCCGTCAATCCGATGTTTATGAAAATTTGATAAAAGTGTTATCAAACAAAAAAAAAACAATTATTTGAGACATGTGTTATATCACAATAATGGCGCAAATCATTTCCTTTACAATTCCTTTACTTTGAAATGCCAGTTTTTACCATTTCTATTTTATTTTGCTGTGTGTTCATTCAAATATATTTCGTTTTTTTTCTAAAGCAAATCAAATTTCAATTGAAATAGCAGTTCATCGATGACAAATTTAGTTCAATTCGAATTTTAAAAAAATGAGAGAACTATGATACATTATTGATAAATACGATAAAATGTTAACTTAAATAATGCGATTTAACGTATGATGAAAGTCTATTTAACGTTTCGTTGTTTTCGATCCACGCAGACATGCCTTTACGAGAATTGTTTTCAGTAGTTACGCATATTTTACTCACAATAGAAAATCAAATGAGCTGGACTTTTGCAAAATTATTTGTTTTGTGTATGTAACAGTTTATGCATCATCGGTGTTTATAATGCGAAGTATATACGGCGGAAAAAGATGTCTGGCCGAAAAAGATCTATCATGTTTGTATTTTAGAGGCACATAATTATTATGCTTCAGAAACAAATGCATTTTGTTCTTAAAAAAAATGGTATCTTCAATTTTATAATGTTTAAATTATGGATTTAGGGCATGTTTGGTGCTTGTTCACTGAAGACAGTAGCGTTATATGTGCAATTGTTTGTCATAATATAGAAAAATATTAAAAAAGAAGTATTTTGACTTCCAGTTAAAATATATTATCACTGTAATTGTACTAGCTGCCAAAAGGCATCAGAAGAAAAAGTGGGTTCAAGTAATTCACCAGTAAGTATCATTTTGGAAATTATAAAAGTACACCAAAACTGAAATATTTTGATGAAAAAAATTAAAGGATTTTTCTTTTGCATAATGGGCCTTTTAAATATTAATGTTATATTTGTAAAGTTATTAAAATGTTTATGTTTATTGTTAACATTAATCACAATTTTAGTTAGCAATACAATGTTGTGTTTCTATTTAATATATGGATAAAATATAAGTCGTCTGACAAGTAATCAGTTTAATTGATGGGTAAACATCAACTCGAAATATCTTATTTATTTTCCATTAAATATTCTCACAAGTCTAAAAAGACTTCTAACTTTATCTCATGAAAATAATATAATGCTAATAAACGTATTGCAGACAATAAGATCTAATCTGTTTTATATAGGGTCCCAGGCAGATCAAGTTAAGTCACCGAGGTGTATGCATAATATAATTTATTAAGAAATATAATACATGTGTGTATTTCTAAACAAAAGTAAAAAGGTTGATGCCTCCAAGGAAAATACCTTACTTATGTAAACCTCATTGGTCAAGAAATGCATATCAGATGGCATATTCTCAACTCAATTCAATTATTTTTGTCTGAAGTGATTTCACAAAAGCCGGTTTCGAAAGACAGAAATATATAAAAATATATATTCGGAATAGGAATTGATAAAATAAGAGACTAGACACATTTATAAATATCTGGAAAAGGTCACTAATTGACAACTTGATTTCACAAATTAGTGACTATTGAAACCTAATGTAAATGTTTGAATGGGATACACTTATTGACTCAGAAACTGCATTTTTTCATAAACTAAGCAACGCTACTTGTGATGCACAATATAATAAAATATTCGTTTTCTTTTATAAGTTATGGTCATCTCGAGAGAAGTATTCTTCCACTCGTCGTTTGATAAGAAAATACTGAGGTCACAGCATTAATAAAATATCTCGCTATAACAAAAGAATATAAACCAAGAGGAAATATTCTCAGAATTTAGTCTACAGACTGGCGGTAATGTCAAGCCCAATCTAATTATCTGAGAAAATTGGTAAGATACGCTTGACAGAAACCTGTAAAACAAACCTTACCTTTTTGGGTCAAATTCCTTCACAAGTTTTATAATAATATATAAGAGGATATGTGTTTTGTGATAATTCCGATCAAAATGCGTTTAGGCATTTACCTACTGAAGTTAAACTGTTTCTATAAAGTGTTTATTACCATATCAGTGTCGAAACAGACAAACTCAAGACAGATTATCAGGTCGCACTAGTACTCAACGATATTTATACCTTTGTTGAAATGAAATGTAGGCGGTTGATTTTAAATTAAACGTCGAGGTATACTAGTATGTGATATTTAAATATTTACAGAAATGAAATGCATGCAGACAGTTTTAATTTGAAGGTAAATGTACAATATAATATTCAAACATTTACAAAAAAGAAAAGTAAACCGTTAGTTTTAATTAGAGAATTTAAGCATAAATATTAAATTAAAAAGAGGAAGGAAATATTGATTGCGCACTTTTAGTGGGTAATAAATTGAAGTCTTTAAATTGTACCGAATCAATAATACGCGTATTCCATAAAAACAACAAGACGAACTCCGTGACAGTTATCACAAGAACTCCTTGACAAGTTATCATAAGAACTCCATCCCTCGGGTAACACTTAAATGCCTCCCCCGTGATTACTCACATTTTTAGTAGTTCAAAGCATCGGTATTTATTCTAACACCCTTTGAATTGCATGCAATTACCTGAAAGAATATTGTCCGCTTGACTTCTTACATTTACATTATCATATAAAAATGAGATAAGTTCCCTTACATACCATTTTTATATCCTGGTAAAAGGTAATGGCAGACGAGATTTAGTACTCTTAAGTAATTGGATTGTTTGTCATGCAGACGTGCACTTATTGCTAATAGCAAGGTTGATAAAGAGATTTTCTAGTTTTTTTTTACTTTGTAGAACGTAGGACGGGTGTAGGACTCTACATCTATTTAGCTATAGAATGTCCTATTGAAGTGAAGCAACATGGCAAATTACTTATCTTGATTCAATAAATTTTGTATTGAAATAAGTAACTAATGCAAAATTCATAGGTTCCAATTGCAACACTACGGGAGATATTTTATGCACATTCATAAAACTCACAAGAATTCATATATACGTATATGTGTAATAAATGTTGTTCAAATTCCTTGAAAAACCTTTTCCGAACTTAAATGAAATGAAATTAACATATATTTAAAAGCAAACTGTAAGTGCGAAATATTGTAAATTAATTGACAGAGATAATAGTTTGGGAATGGGTAATGATCTCGGAAACTAGTATAAATTATATGTTTTCTATATATTTTTTGTTGTTGTTGGGAAAATGGCTTGCTTGAAGAACCTATTTAAGGAAATCAATGGAGACCAAAAGGCGTAGAAACATAAAATTTGAATATCTTTCATCGATCAGTTGGGTCACTTAGAATAGAAAGATATGCAAACGATGATTAAGAAAAATAACCAGATATAAATAAGAGGCGTTCTAAGTACGATTTGAATCAAAACGTTGTAATGCTTTTCAATTTATGTCATTTTTAACAATCAGGCTTATTGCACTGGAAAAAGTAAAAATGATCTGAGATTTTGCAGACATATTATTTGTCTAGACCTTCATCTAATGGAATGTTAATCCTTAACAATTGCTTCTATTATTACCATGTCAAAAAGCTCTGTGGGTTTCCTTAGTTTTAACAACCCATCATTAAAATGTTTTTAAAGCGGTCATTGTAAGAGAAACTTTTTCAGATGTGACTTCTAATATTATAGTATTTATAGGCCTCAAAATAAATTACAAACTCAAATCAGACATTCGCACATAAGGCTTTCAAATTCCGCTAATTACGTATTCACAGTATTGACCAGTAAATTATCGGAACTGTTGCATAAAAGTAAAAGTTATTTTTCCAAAATAGAAAGTCTGCACATCATTTTTATGTATTCATTGTTATTGTTAAGATATAATTAGTATTTCCATTTGTTGCCAATTTGATGAGATCATTTTTCATGTAAATACAAAATATGTTATGTCAGTTTGATACTTAAATGAGTATCTGACGTTTAAACAGAGTTTAATTCAAAGTCTAGACACTTAATTGTCAGTCATTTTACGTGGACAATAATGTTGTTTCGCAATCAATTCCAGTTTTGACCACATACTGGAAACCAATATTGCTCTGCGTGGATAATGCTATAAAAGTGATTTCACAAGCCTTATATCAGGTTACATTTTTATAAAGTTTTAAATGTATTATATCAAGTGTTGTGCATATTGCTACCATGCTCTGTGTTTGTCATCATTGTTATTGAAATAATATATATTTATCATAATACACACCTCAAATATATGGTTCATACTCAAATTGAATATAGAAAGTCCTTTATCATAAGCAGCTTACCATCACTCTACAGGTATCGCGGCCAAAGGCAAAAGAAAAAAATAAATACAAAAATAAAAATAAAAAACGCTGCAAACGCTTTGATAACATGTTTACATTCAAACAACGTTAAAAACGCCAAGTGTAGCTTATCTTTTCTTCAATGCGTGCCTTGTTTTAAAGTGATCCTGGTCTACAATGTATTACATATCCACTTCGTAACACTTAAATAAACTACAGCCACATCAAGATTCAGACATTATATTCTATCACATGTGATAAAAGTTCTGAAATTCTTATCAATATTATTTGAAATGGTTAAAGTTACTGAAATTAAATCCAAGTTATTAACATACTTTAGTGCTTACTTAAGATTTTTTTTTACTTTGTACAGGCGTCAGTATTTCTTGGAAAAGGAAATAAACATCATAAAATAAAAGTGTATTAAAAAAAATATCTGCAAAAGTTCCAGAATAAATTAATCAAAGTCAAACTTCATATAACATTTGAAGCATATTAAACGAACGTATATTATCTGTTCAATCCACTCATTCAATTTCTTGTCAAAACTAAATAAATAAGAATAAATACAAAAGTATAAAATAATCAATAAATAATCAATAAATAAAAAAATAAGTAAATAAAAAAATATAATCAAAGAGTACTGAGAAAACGGGTAACAACAATTTAACTTTGAATGATATTTTATGACTTCCTCAAGTTTTATTTATTTATATCACTAAAATGCATTGCAACTTACTTATATACTTTCTGATATTTTATACACTTCTTAATTTTTATATGCCCAAAAGAATTTCGGTATATATCATTTGTATATTGCTATGCATCTTGTGGTCTGTCTATCCATCCGTCCGTCCATCTGTATGTCTGTTAGCAGGTTTTCTTGTCCGGTCTGTATTTTTTAAACCAGCAGAAGGAAATCGAAACAACTTGGTATAAAAAAGTTAACCATAATGAGACGATGTACACAGTGCAGGTTTTACATTTCTCAGATCAAGATCAAGCTCACGCTTACTCATTTTGTTAATAATATCAAAATTGTGTGTCTGCTCTGTATCCTTGGAGCTGAAATTAAAACTTTTTGTCAGGAATATTACTTATATATAGACGGCGTCCAGAACACAGTTTTGGACTTTCTTAGATTAACATTGACGCCGCCCCGGAGATAAATTGATTTCTATAGACTGTTCTCTTGAACGGGTGAAAATAAATTGAAACTACTTGGCAGAAATGTTAATTATAATAAGACGCTTGACATTCCTTAGATCAAGGGCAAGGTCACAATTAATCATTTTGAATCAATTTCAAAATGTTGTGTCTGCTCTGTTTCTTTTAAACCGATACTATGAAATTTAATCTATTTGTCAGAAAAAATGATATTACTAAGATGCTGTGCAAATCAGTTTTGGACTATGTCAGATTAAGATCAAGGTCACGGTGACTCATTTAAAATCCTTATATAAGTGTATATATTACAAAAGGAAATTACAATGTATGAATTTATTAATACGTACGTTTCCTCCAAATATACATATACTGTATTTTTAGATATTTTAAGGTTATAATAATTGGGGAGCTTTTATAGATTAATATGATTTCATTATTTTAAAATGAGACAATCTCATTAAGTGAAGTTGATGTAAATTCACTAAATAACTATAAGTTGTAAACTAGGCATACAAAATGTCAAATGATTAAGGAAATTGATCAAAACTTTGGTCATGAATACAGTTCTGCTTTATTTTGGCAGTCCCTCTGTAATTGAAAGACTGATTAATGTTCATAGGAATAAATACCAATTTAATAAGTTTAGCCCATTGCATATTGGAATTGCTGAATCTTAAAAGATTGAAATCAAAGAAGGTAATCACAACACATTTTCATATACCCAAAAATATTATATTTATGTAAAGCTTAGATATTTTGCATGAAACATCCCTTGTTGACATCTACTAATTTATATAATTTAAACTCATTCTCCTAGGGTCCATATTGGTCCTGCCCCAGGGTTCACATTGATAGAAAACTTATTTTCACATACCGGTATGTATTCTGATGTAAAGTAACACATCCTAGATCTCAGTTATTTGGCATGAAGAACCCTTCAATTGTTTCAGAAATCACTGCTATTAAAAGATGGCTTTGCCCGTTTGGTTGATGGGGGATGGATAGGTATGGGACAGATTACATGTACACAAATTTATATAGTATACATGTTTTAAATGTCTTTTCTTCCAACATACTGCATGCAGAGCATTGATTGTCAACATGTATCATCATCACTTTATACAAGTAGAATTATCAGAGTATTGATGTTATAAATATAAAGGGAGAAATTATTTGTAAGCATAGCATTCTCATTTTCTTTCATTATTTTTTAGTAATATTATTTGGTGCATTTGAATGTATGGTGTTATATTATTTATATGTTACTTTTGCATTTTTATCATTTAAAACCAACATTATTGTTGTTTTTAGTCCGTATTTACACTCACACACATGTGACAATTGCATGGAGATAAAAAATCACCAAACTGTGCTTCAAAATTAAATGTTTAAAAGCATGACTGGTAACATGTCTTGGGTTTGTATTCCACATATAAAATTTCCAATAGGTATTCATGTGTCATAGCTCTATATAGATCGTAATATTGATAATTGATAAAACTTGGTGTGGACAAATATTACATGTATAAATGGGTATCCTCTCTGTTTAAACATTATTTTTGATAACTTTCATCTTTTTTTATAACTTAAAGCAAATTTGCATTTCCGGCGTTTATTTCCACGACTATGTGATGCTCTAATGCCTTATTTGCTTCAACAGTATTTTTAACAATACAGACATTTCCTCAAGTAAAAATCAGAATATATTTAATTGTAGCCTTTAAGCTGCAAACAAGATTCAGCCGAAGATTCTAAGATTAAATGAATCTCTACAGGGTACCATGATTGCAAATCGTTTTCAATAAAAGTATCTTGTTAAAAAGAATGAGACTTTTCTATTTGTCTTTCATATTCTAAAATATGCAGTATATTGTATATTCTTTGTAAATTGTTTCGCCTTTTAAGCATGCCTATTATGAAGTGAAGTGTTATAACGGCGCCTGCTTTACGGAAAGAAAGTAATGATTTAGCAGAACTTATTTGTTGTATTTTTTATAAAGCGTTTACAAAATATTGATGTCTGATACTGACGTGTGCAAAAATATTCTGAATGATCTTAAAATAAAGTTCCTGGTCAATAACCAAAGAGACGAGAGCCGAACTTCCTGAATCTATTTTATCATTATATGTTATCTTTTATAAATAGTTTTCTTTATGGAATCGAATCAATCAATCAACAAAGATAAATATTGGACATTAAATTTTGGTTACAAAGATGTTAACGAATGCTTGACATTAAGAACGCACAAGTAATTTGTTTGACATCTATTTCTGTATATATGCATGGTTAATTAAATAACTGTAAAAATGTTTCATTGATGCTTTCAAATTTAATTTTGGTGAAAACAGCAAAGAGAAACATTAACAGGCATGTAGCTACAGACAATGCTTCTTTGACACTTTATGATAGTTACTCAGTAATATATTGTAATTTGGCTTTATCGAGTAACTCAATCTTAAACATACTTGTATGTAAACTGTTAAACAGTATGTACAACTCATTTTAGAATATAATCAGTTATGCAAGAAATATACAATTTCTTTGGCACATGAACTTGACATAGATTTTTTAAAAATGTGGTTCAGTTCATATTATCATTTTTTGTGTGTATTTTACTAATGCTAAAAGACAAAATGGATTTGAACCTATTATATGAAATAAAAGACTGATATTGTATAACAGTAATCTAAAGATGAATACTGAAAAAAATACAAATATTTCTTTACAGCAAAGGTATCTGACAATTCCACCACTGATTATTTATTTTAAGAAAAAAGTAAACATTTACAATGACAAATGTCTGATGATGCAAATTGGTTCAGTGTCCAAACAGAAATTGTGAACTTGTTGTCTGCATCAAAGCATGTAATGTTTTAATTGTTTATTCAGATACATTTAAGGCTGATCAGAATCAAAAGCATATTATATCTTTAGATCATTCTTTTGTGCAGTATTTTCATAATGTAGAATTAAGGTTTTTTGTATCGTGTATTAAATACAGCTATGTATAACAGTAATTGACAAGCTGTAATGCATTGTGCGTACGCGAACTAAATCATACCATTTTTATCAAAATTATATATTAAATTGACAGACATTTGATGTTTTTTTTATTTGTCATGCAATTCTTTAGTTGTCTTTAAAACAAAAGTGTACCTAGTTGAAGGTTATACAACCAGGCATATTACTAACTTAAAGTCTTATTATAAGTCTTGTAATTTTGTTGTGATTAATGCTTCCGAGGGATCACTTTGTTTCAAGATTTTTATATTTCACAACTGCAGGTGTCAAGTGCTGTGTGGCAGCTGTAAAAAGTTGCCCCGTACTTCACTTCAGTGTTGTTATATTTTTCTGGTCCTTCGGGATCATTGATGCCAGCACTATTGAGTGTTGAGAATTGAGTACCGCTCAAGCCGGTGCTAGGGGGCGTCAGGGATGTTGCACTTTACATTATCCCTCATGTACAGGCTCAATCAAACCGAGTCTGCAATTCTCTTGTAATTTTGTTGTGATTAATGCTTCCGAGGGATCACTTTGTTTCCAGATTTTTAGTTTCATACAAGCATTCTCCCAACTCCCAGTACTATAGCACCGACCATGAAACTATTTGCCGTTATTCGATTTACCATGCATTTATAAGTAATAAAAGTAAAGCAAAAATTTGTTGATTCATTTATTACAGACATTTGTAAACGAATAATTTATAATAACAGAATTTACTTTTTAGTGTGATTGATTGGCCACGACAGATAAAATATTTATTACAAACATAAAATTTGAAAGAAACATAGATTCAGGAAGTTTGTCTCTTAAGAATATTAAGCATATTTTTGCACACATCAGTATAACATTTTTGTAAACTCTTCAGACAGACAACAGATAAGGTTCTGCATATCTATTTTCTTCTGACGCAGACGCGCTAATGACACTCAACGTTTGAAAGATTTGGTTGAATGTTGAAAGAATTGTCAAATCTGTTACATTATAAAGATATGAAACAAGACATATCTCTCTATTAAAATATTCATAATAGAAATCTATTTGTAATGATACCCAATAGATATTCTTTCAAATTTATCATCATTACAAATTAGAAATAGTGCACTTTCTGTAGCTGTATTAAAGGTACCATCTGTAAAGAACAACTGAATAACTGAATTAGGGAGCAATGCGTATCATAGAGAATGAAGGTATTACTCGTGAGAAGTGAGGAAAGGAAAAATATGTACGCAAAATATACTTGAAATTCGATGAATTAATACAAAATATATAAATACGTAATCCTTATTTAATATTAAATTATTCGCCTGTCGAAATTTCTGCTTTTAAACACAAGGATGACAAATATATTTTCTTCTGAAGATTAAAGGGAATATTATAGTAAATCAAGACATCGGTATGTATGCTCAAAAATACATTTTATTAATAAGTGCATTTATCGAGTCGGTGACCTAAAATAATACAAGTTAAATTAATGTTGATGCTGCACATCAAAGACGCCGTAAAATGATGTGAACAGTCAATCAGCATTGAAAACCGTTCTCTATTACAGTTGAATATCCGAAGCACAAATCAATTATTTTTTATTGTTCTTGGTATGTGCTCGTTGTTTAATAATTGAATTGCATATTTGTGTGAACATGTAGAACCTAATGCATAAATTTACAAAGTAATGTCATGTCTGAAATTCTTAAATATTTGTCTGTTGCGATAAAGATTAAACCGTCTGGTCGAAGCAAGATAAATTGGAGGGCCAGTAAAATTGAAATGATTGATATACTGAAAATTAATACAATACAATATGTGCCGAGAAATTGTCCATTTAAATATTGGTACTAATTGCATAATGTTTAAATGATTTTAAGAATGAACTGTTCTGCATTGATCTCTCCTTACTTGCCGTGGCGCAATCATAACAACTCGGCAATCTCCGTCAAATTCAGAGATCGACTTCTTGAAGTCGCCCAAGGTGTTCCGATTGGCCGTAGCGTAACCGAGTTTGGCGTACTTTCGACAAGTGATATTGATCAAAGTTGTCCTGGTTTCCTTCTACCCCGTCAATGAGGAATAAATGCTAGCATACGGAGCATCATATTAAATTTGGCGACAATTTAAGGAGGAGCCGAACTATAACAGAGGCGGAGCAAATGAAGTAAATGACACTGCCTCAGTCGTTATTACCTCTCTCAACGGTTAAGTTTTAGAACGATCGACGATACACTGGCTCATTGGCACGTTATTTATTATGAAGACAAAATTAGATAATGGTAGAAAGAATATGATAATCAAACATGGCACTATCACTTCAGTTAAACGTTTATTCTAATCCCTTAAAGCTCTGTGACATGTTTTACATCAGAAAAGCTATTTTTATTAGAAAATTTTTGATGTGTGATATTAATAATTTAAAACAAACAAATAAAAAACAAACATAAAAAAAAACAAAAAAAAAACACAAAATCAAATCTCAAATTGTCCTTATTGCTGTATGGACAAATGCATATCTACTAGACGCCGCTTGAAAGAGGTGTCTAATTACGTGTTTTACTTCTTATAAATTACATTATCAAATGATAAAAATGAGATAATTTCTCTTACATACAATACTTGTATCGGAAGTAATTTGATTGATAATCAAGGTGGTTAAGGACATTTTCAGTTAATCTACTGATGAGATTAAATGATGTATAGGTTTAGCTTTACTTAAAATAACATTGAATTCAATAATTATAGCGTATAATTAAACATCAGCGTATATCAGAATTAAAATGTTTCTAAATGAGGAAAGTGTTTGTCATAAAACATCGAGTTAATTTTAGTTATTATGTCCGGGTAGAATGTCATATTGTTTAATAGTACAGACAGCTATATGACTAACATTTAAAAGTAAATTGTAGTAAATAAGATCCACATTTTCTTTGTTTATAAGAGTATATAAACACTCCTTTTTATGACTGGCATTTAATTATTCTGCGAATAGTCGAGCTAAAAATGATAATGACAATCGAAAACCATATATAACCATTTCATCCTTGGCAAAATTTGGAGACTTATTGCAGTCAATTTAAAACTATAAGAAAACAATATAAAATAAAAAGAGTTAATTACCGCAAAAAAATGAGGTTCGTTGATGCTGCATCAGGTCGGCTCTAAGGGTTTCTTTAAAAATTGGTTTTCCTGACGCCTGTGACAAGAATAACAAAGTTAGAAAGTCGAAAGTAAGCAATAAAGTATTTTATTAACTTGGATTCAATTTCAGTGACTTAAACCATTATAAATAATATTCATCAGATTTTCAGAACTTTTATTACATTAGATAGAATTTTCAAGATACATGTAATGTCTAAATCTTGATGTGGCTGTAGTTTATTTAAGTGTTTCGAAGTTAGTATCTGATTGACCATAATCATTTTAAAATAAGACACACATTAAAGAAAAGATATGCAACATTTGGAGCTTTAAACTTTGTTTGAATGTAAACATGTTATCAAAGCGTTGTTTGGCGTTTGCAGCGGTTTTCTGGTTTTTTGTGTTTTTTTTTTTCGTTTTTGGCCGCAATACCTGTTGTTTGATTGGAAGCTGCTTATGATAAAGGCTTTTTTATATTTAATATAAGTATGAAAAACAATAATTAATGAATTTTAAATTATCATGATAATTAACTCAATAACTTTACCTTTAACAGATACGACGAAATGAAGTCACGTCACTCACGCATCCTTCTGAGATGTATTTCATTCAAAGAACGATTAAAATCAAAACGGTTGTCAATGGACATTAATTCTTACATATAATTGGAATAAAATGAGACACTTAATTAATCTGATACGTTATATCGATTATCAAAATTTTGAATCATTAACTTAACATCGTCTTCATGTGTTCAATAGTTGAGAACAGTACCAAGTGATAACTAATCTATCAACTTTAATTGGCGCAGAAAATCTGGATTTGTTTGGGTCCTTTTTATTCACTCTGGACAACAAATCGGTACATTTAAAACCATATATTTGAGGTATGTATTATGATAAATATGTAGTATTTCAAAAATAATCATGACAAACACCAGGGTACCACGGTAGCAATACGCACAGCGCGTGCTATAATACCTAAATTTATACATGTATAATAAATCATTTTGAAAAATAATCTTCATAATTATATTTATTTGGTAAGTTTAATGAAATTGTTTAGAATAACTCATGCAGTGTTTCAATTGGAACCTATGAGCTTTGTATTAGGTAATTCTCTAAATACAATAAATGCAATACATATAATTATTGCAGTACAAAATATTTATAACTTACTTGAATTGATTGATGGAAAACTTTTTAAATAGTTCGTAATGGAAATAATACATGTGTGTTTAACTATTATTATACAGGATCAATATGATTATTGAAATTTATCATACTATGAAATGAGTGCAAATAGGTAACTTAAAATTAGATTAATTAGGGATTTTCTAAATTCCCTTTACCCAAATTTACCATTTTTTTAGTGAACGTCTGTCATGATTATCAATCCAATTACGTGAGATTACTCTATCAAGTCTAGCATTATCTTCAACGGGATATAAAAATCGTATGTAAGGGAAATCATCTCATTTTTATGACATAATGAAAACGTTAAAAGTCAAGCAGATAATATATTTTCAGATGACCGGTTCAATAAATGTACTTTGAAAATTTTTGTTGAATATAGACACTCATTTCTTTATGTACTACAACTATTGTTATGCGGTTGCTTGAATAATATAATACTCTATATCCAAATTGTCAGAAACAAAACCACAAATACATATTAAATAAGAGAATTTGTCCGTAATGAACTGTTCTATCTCCTTGGCATGTTATGTTAGTGTTACGCTACAGAGATTCATAAACAAAAGTTCAGTTTATCATGGGAAATATACTGTTCTAACTGTAAGTACCGGTACATGTCACATGACATGCATGAAAATAGACTGTTCCGAGTAAATATGACAAAATCACATTTTAAAACATTATAATTCTTAATCCAAGTTATTGTTACAAAGCATTGCATTTAAATCACCTAATGTACTATATTTCTGAATATTATTTGTGTTTGATGGGGTTAAAGTCGCATCAACACTTAAGAAATTTAGATAAAAACATGTTTATTCAAAAGTCATAATGACAAACATCTTGTGTTTTCCTTTTAATGTCTTTGAATATATATGTTTGTATGTCTTAGAAATTGAAGAAATTTACGGACATTAACACTTTATGTTTTATAATCGTTAGACCAGAAATGTTTATGTTCGAAAATAAACTTCCTTAGTTAATCCTTATCATAAAAAACACATAAACATGTGGATTGTAAAGTGTTTTCTCCTTATTTCTTCAGAAATATAATCTATTTGTTCATCTTAATACTCAAACGCAAATTTTGAGAGGAAAATAATTTTTGATCTGAATTTATTTAAAATAAATATGTTCGATTTTGTTTAAGTATAGTTTGCTTTTATCTATTTTGTCCTTTTTTACAAGACCTGCCTACAACATATAGGCTCTTTGATAACAATTTATTTCACGATGCATTGTTTCATTATAGACCCATTCATTTAAGACTAGATTCAAGTTGTCGCCCTGGGATGACGTCATTTGGGGTTACGGCGGACATTAGCCGATACGATTATTATGCACATTAACAGAGGGATATAACAAGTATAACGATCTCTTACTTTTGTAGGAAGGGCAGATTGAAATTGCCATACTTTTGTGACTTTGAATAAGATATTACATAAAAAAGATTAATAAAAATGTTTACAATGATAAGTTCAATTATTTGTTTCAATACTAGACCAAATGGCTTGGTAACTGATCATGGTTACCATTTTTGTTTGATTTTTAATTATGAAAATTGTCGCACCCTGTTTTACCAGGCAGTAAAATCGTACTAACTTGCTAATACCAGAGATGTAGATAATGTATACATTTCTCTGCTAATACACAGTACCCAAGAGATATTTTGAGTTTCAAACATGTAAGAATTCTGTAGTTTCGAAAAAAACGACTGCGTAATTATTAATTGCAAGATACTGGTTGAATAGGTATTATTTTGATTTAAGCATTACTGAGACAAAGAAAAACAATAAATAAATATAAATCTATTTAATTAAAAAAATATTAAAGCTTAAAAGTAACAATTTTATTGAATGTACATGACTGTTTAATATTTGTGACGGCAAAAAGGCACTTCTAAAAATCGTACATCACGCCAAATGAGTGCACTACATTTTATATTAAAGCTGGTAAAGTGTTATTTTAATTTGATATTTTTTATTTTATTCATATTCTGCTTATCATTTTCTTTGAATCACCATAAAAACAAGTAGTGAAACACGTACACAGAATTTTTTTTTGTAACTGAATTATGATTTTACGCATTTGTGCTAGTTGGTAGTCATTCTGGAGTATCAAATCAGTAAGGCTTGACCAATAAAGTCCATGCCGGGATCATAAATATTTTGACACCTAACAAAAGTGACGTAAACTCTCTAAAATATGCACCCTGGTGATTTATGATATCACAGCCAAGCACCGCTTGTAAATACAGGATCCGTACTCTCAGTGCCTGAAAGGGCGGATGGACCCACATTAAGCCTAGAATACATATTTGTAAATACAACATATGCACCCTGTTAATAAACATGTAACGGCGCAGTGCCGCTTACATATACACATCTTTTTATTTATAAAATAAGTTACTATGAAAAGGTATTTTATTTTCATAATTATAAGAATATATTATTTTGTAATATCAAAATTAACTTATTATCGTCGGTTGCGAATCTTAGCCACATGGTTTTCGTTCATTCAGGAAAATTGATAAAATTATATCCTTCATTGATTCTTCAAAAGATTTTTTATATGGTATAATGATAAAAGATCAAAAAGTCTTGACAGAATGCATTCTGCTATTGCTCTGAAGCTTGAAAAACAATCATTAAAAGAACATTGTTTGTTTGTTTGTTTGTTTGTGTAATTGATTGTGTTTTACGTCACATCGACACAGTATTGGTCATATCGCGACGTTCCAGCTTTTACTGGTGGAGGAAGACCTCAGGTGCCTTTCCGTGCATTATTTCAGGCACGAACGGGCACCTGAGTAGAACCACCGACGTTCCGTAAGCTAGCGAAAAAGAAAGAAAAATCTTATTTTTATGTTTGTCACAAAAACGCCGAAATTTTCTATATGACAGAAAATCATACAGAAAACTAGAAAATGACCATTTAAATTTGTATAAGGTAATTTAACAGTGTATGGGTGTTTATAAAATATCGAAATTTGATTTAGTAACTAGTTATTTGCCCTAGCATTAGAGAAAATCTAAAAAGATATATTCACTTTGAAATTCCGTTGTTTTACCCTATAGACAGAATTAATAGTTTTGAACTATTCAATTTCAAATCTGCATTAAATCAAATTATAAAGAGTCATATACGTACATGAAATATAACAGAATAAATTTAAAGCAATAAAAACGTTGTTTGTTTTTAGTGTATACTATAATGTTATAAAACTTAAGGTTTAAGCCAATGAATAAATTTGACTTGTTTAACAAGATATCTCTCAAAAGCAATACAATTACATGAAAAAGATAAATTGACAGACCCGGTTTAATTGAGTGTGTTCATGAAGGATACACATACGCTAGCATCAATTAACATTATTACTTGATGATTAAGAGAATATGTTCCTTGTTTAAAGTTCAGTTCAGGAAATAGCCTAATAAAGCTTTACGACAACTGTCAGCATAATAATATAGAGGAGTAATACTCAAAGCTTTATCATAGAAGGACATAATAAAAATCAATAACAATTCAGTATATCTTTTCAGCTAGGATAAGTAAATGAATGAGGAAAAAAGAAAACTTTTTTATTTTTGCTTCAAGTACTTTTATAGACATTTACTGTAACGAACTATCGTAAGACTGTTACAAAGAACCCGGTTAAAACATATAATCAGAATAAGTAAAGAGTAGTTGACAAATGTCATAAATCATCTTTCAAAAAGAGATAAACGCGTGATATGTTTTTATTGGTAATAAGGGTAGTTGTATGAAAGGTAATTCGAGATAAGAAATAAATCAAATAAAAATGTGCTTAGCCAATGTTTCTTCATATTTCTTTTTTTCACAATTGCTATAATGATGATTGATATACTTTATTGTTTTTTCTAAGTTTCGAAGTGAGAAGCAGGCTGAATGGTTGTATAAAAGACAAAATAGACACAAAGATATCATTTTGTTGTTTTATGAGCAAGTTAAATGATCTTTTTGACATAGGTAATACATCAATGTCTCGAATTAGATCTTGTTGAATGAAAATGTAATGAGCCTTCCAGAATACAAATTGTACGCAATGAACGAATCTCCTTGTAAACAATCAATATTAACTAGGAAAAATAATGTGGTTCGTTATATTTTAATTGACATAACAAAACTATAAAACATATTGTTTCTTTGTATAAACGACTTTCAGTGCATCGATAAGATATAAAATAAAGTAATAATATGGAATGTTATTGACGTAGGACTTTCACACAGCAATTCAATCAGAGACATTGCCAAAAAGAAAAAAAAAAAAAAAAACAAACAAACACACATACGGGCATGGCAATTATGCATACCATTGAAGACAGGGCATGGCAATTATGCAAAACATAATGCGCTTGATAGGCTATGATGCCTACGTCATAATTTTTACTTACTAAATGACAAAACATTGTAGAGTTATTGTGTATTTCACCGCGACGTTATTTTTTTCTCATTTATTGCAATGCATCAGCACACAAGATACGCGAGTTAATAAACAAATGTAAGAAATATTATCTAGTTAATAACATTTGTCACTTTAAAACCTTTGAGACCTTAACTCACATGCTGTCGTTCTTGCTGTTAGTTATGGAATACGAGTATTATTGATACGGTATACAATTTAAAGACTCCAATTTATTACCCACCAAAAGCGCGCAATCAGAATCTCCTTCCTCGCTTTAATTCAATGTTCATGCCTAAATCGGCCTATCAAAGCCAACGGCTTACTTTTCCTTTTTGTAAATCTTTAAATACTATATTATGAATTTACTTTCAAATCAAAAGTATCTACATACATGTTATTTCTGTAAATGTTTAAATATTACATATACCTTACCCTTTCATTTAAAATCAACCGCATGCATTTCATTTCTATAAATGAGCAGCGCCATAGAAAACTAACATAGTGCGTTTGCGACCAGCATGGATCCAGACCAGACTGCGGTTTCGCGCAGTCTGATTAGGATCCATGCTGTTCGCTAACAGTTTCTCTACTTGAAATAGGGTTTGTAGGCAAACATCATGAATCCTGATCAGACTGCGCCGATGCTCAGGCTGGTCTGGATCCATGCTGATCACAAACGCACTATATTGGTTTTGTCATGGGGCGCTTCAAATGTTTACATATCGTCGTGTCTTAGTGCGACCTGATCATTTGTCTATGTGTCTAAAAATAGCTATCTTTTTTATGTTTACATTAAGTTTATCTTTTTCGACATTGATATGGTCATAAACACTTCATAGAAATCTCTAAGTTTAATTCTTGTAGATAAATGCCTCAAATACATTATTTAACACAATTACAAAAACATCTCCTCTAATATATAATCATATAACTTGTTTAAGAATGGGAACTAAAAGAACAAGTTTGATTAACAGGCTTCTGTCAATCGTCTGTTAACAATTATAACCTCTGTCAGATAATTTGATTAGGACGGACAATACCGCCAATCTGAAAACTTAATTTTGAGAATATTTCCTCTGGATTTATATTCGAATTTCTTTAGCGGGATATTTTGTTAATGCTGTGTCCTTATTGTTTTTTTTTATCAAAGAACGAATGGACAAATATCTCTATCGAGATGATCGTTATTTAAAAAAGAAAACGAATATTTTAATTATATTTTACAGCTTAAAGATACTGTAATACAATTTTTTTATGGTTTTATAACATAAATATGAAGCTCAAATTAAGATTTGTCAATATTGTAAGTTCCAATAAGCATTATTTATAAAGATATTACCCAATTTAACATTTCATGTAAATACAGGAAGGCAATTAGAAATTTATTTTCTATAAATTCTATGTCAAATATTCCAATAAGAAATGAATGCATATAATTTATTGATTAAATATCTCTATCGAGATGATCGTTATTTAAAAAAGAAAACGAATATTTTAATTATATTTTACAGCTTAAAGATACTGTAATACAAATTTTATGGTTTTATAACATAAATATGAAGCTCAAATTAAGATTTGTCAATATTGTAAGTTCCAATAAGCATTATTTATAAAGATATTACCCAATTTAACATTTCATGTAAATACAGGAAGGCAATTAGAAATTTATTTTCTATAAATTCTATGTCAAATATTCCAATAAGAAATGAATGCATATAATTTATTGATAACATATAATATTCTTCGATGTTTGAAAATGGTTTTAATTGCATAACTATAAATTAAAATATATAATTTTTTGCAAGTGTGGTATACACACAGTAACAATATCAATCACAAAACATACATGATATTTAAAAAGTTTTGCTCAGTTCATGACAAGATGTAATTTCTGAATTAATAAGTGTATTCCATTCAAACGTTTCGATTTGATTTCAATAGTCATTCATTTGTCAAATCAAGTCGTCCGGTAATGACTTCTTACAGTTATTTATAAATGTGCCAAGTCTCATATTTTATGTATTCCTACGAGTATTTCCGATATATTTCGTAATTACATTCTCCTCTTTCGATACCGACTTTTTTTAATCACATAAGACAAAAAAAAATGAATTGAGAATATACGATTGTTGACCATGGAGGTGGAAATAAATAAGGTTTTTTCCTTGGAGGCATTAAACTTCTTACTTCTGTTCAGAAATACACAAATGTATTCTAGTTTTTACTTTGTCTTTAAACCGACAAAATGTATATTGACTTTTGTAGTACATTAATAATTTATATATTGAATTAAATACCTATTCCTCGTGACTTTTCTTGATCTGCGTGGGACAGAGAACCATTACATAAATCAGATAAGTTCGTATTGTCTGCAATACCTTTGATAGTAGCAGTTTACTATTCTATGGGATAAGGTAATATTCCTTTTCAATCTAGTGAATCTAGTGAAGAGCCTTTACAAAGAATATTACTATAACAAATAAATAATTTTGATAGTTAGAGTTGATGTTTACCTGTTTATGAAAAACATATTTATCAGATACGTTATTCGGGGAAAATAAGATAATTTGTATCGAAATAAGATGTGGCGATATTTTCTCAATTATAATTTACCCATCTATCATTATACTGAAACACAGCATTGCATTGCTGACTAAAATAAATGTTTACAATAAATAATAAACTTTAGCATGTTTATTAATTTACAAATATAACATTTATGTTTTATATACAAACGTGATAGATCTGATTTGGTCAGACATCTATTTCCGCTGCAACATCTACCGTATATAATTTGCATCATACTCACCGATGATGCATACACTGTCACATACACAACGCAATTGTCCTGTTCATTTGATATTATATCGAGAGTAAAATATGCGCGACTACTATTAGCTATAGGCATGAACGCGTAGATCGAATAAAACAACAACAACAACAATAATTACAAAAACAAACAAAGAAACAACAAAAAACATTTAGCAACGTTAAATAGACTTACATCTTACATTAAAATCATTACAGCATCACTGTTCTGTTCACAGCTTTTGTTATGAAATGAAATACATAGCATCTTTATTTATTTAATTATGTTATTCTTTTTATTTGAAACGTATGGATAAGTTGAAAATATTTCTCAACGAGCAACCAGTAGTTATATTTTTTATCGATATGTCGTCGATAAATCGCTATTTCAATTCAAATTCGATGTTTAAGAACAATATTATAAATGTACTTGAATGGACACACAGGACAAAAGACAATAGAAATTTAAAAAAAATGGAATTTTAAAGTTAAAGAATTGTTACGGAAGTAAGACTTGGACCATCATTGTGATAACGCACAAGTCTCAAAAATGATTTTGTTTGCCGATTTTCTTGAACGTCGGTTTGACGGTGTGTCTTGTGATTTCCACAACCGTCCCTGCAGAGGTCAATCACACCGAGCCAACAACATTTTCTGTTTTGCTGTTTTGAGAGTTTATTTAGGGATTCTGTTTCCTCTTTTTAATATTAATTGGATAGCAGATATTAAACGAGTTAATGATAACGGAAGCAATGGTAGAAATAAATGAGATTTTATAGAAGTTTTAAATATTAAACCTTTGTTAGTGAACCTTATTTAAACTAATGTAAATAGGTAACCTTGGGGTGCAATAGCCAAAAATAAGAGTAGGACAACACGAATTTATGTTGAGACATTAATACATAATACGAATAAGGAGTTATGTTTATTGTTAAAATGTTGGGATTCTTAATATAGTAGAAAATGGGAAACATGTTTTTACTAGAATGTTCGTTGTATTATAAAAGTCTAGGCATTGATTAATTGATAAGCATCTTTATTTATTTTATTATGTTATTCTTTTGATTTGAAACGTATAAATATGTTGAAAATGTTACTAAACAAACAATCAATTTTTAATTTACTGGCAAGACCTGCTTTACGTTTGCAGAGAGAACAAACTTATTTTCATCTCACACAATAATAAGTAATATATTAAACATCTATTGCAAGGATATTTTATAAATAGGGCTTATATAAATTTCCTTTTTTTATCTCACTCTTTTTCATGTACGAGGAGCATTCAATATTTAGTGACGGGCCTCATTTTTCTCTAAGTATGTTTCGTCAATCACGTGCAAAGTTACATTATGATACGCTTCAACTCTTTATCTTTCCAACGGTGTATCATACATGTATCCCAATTCAAACACGTTTTAAGAAATTCATTGTTGAAAGTTGAATATTCGATCAACTGCGTATAAAAATGGCTGGAAAAGATTCAGTAAATAATGTTGAAATTCGTGTTTACATCAAAGCGCGTATGACATTTGGGTTAAGTGATGTAGCCATTCATAAATAACTTTGTCGTATTTATGGACCATCTGTGGTTAGTGAAAGAGCAGTTCAAATATGGATTATTAAGTTTAAAAGTGGAACGGAGTAACTTAAGATGCTAGTGGTAGGGGAAGAAAACACACAGTGGTCACCAAAAACAACATTAAAAAAATGCAAGAACTCATTAACAAAGAAGCTCGATATACAGTTTCTGAAATAGCTAAGTATACTGGCATTTCAACGGGAAGTACATTTATGATTCTAAAGAAGCACCTCAAAGTTAAGAAGATTGCAGCCAGATGGATACCACATTAATTGACTGAAAAGCAAAAGCAAGAGCGTGTAAAATGTGCCAAGAAATTATTGAAGATGTTTCCCAAATATAACGATCGTAAATTTTCTAACATTGTAACTGGAGACGAAAGCTGGTTCCACTATTTTGAGCCCACACGGAAGGTAAATAATAAGATATGGGCCACCAAACATACCCGTAGGCCCTGTACAGCTAAAAGAATGACTGGCAGAAGAAGGTTATGTATGCCATGATCTTTGGTATACATGTTGTAGTGACACAAGTTCCTATTCCAAAAGGTCGTACCGTTACTGCAAAATTTTACAAACGAATAGTGTTAAACAAAGTTGACAAATATTATCGCAAATGACGTCCACATACTGGTATGAGAGGTTTGTATCTTCTCCATGACGACGCTACTCCACACAAGGCAGACATTGTTAAGAAATTCTTGGAGAGCAAACGTGTAGCTGTGATTAATCACCAACCATACTCGCCAGATTTGGCACCCTGCGATTTCTTCCTGTTTCCAAGATTAAAGAAACACCTTCAGGATCGCCGTTACAGCACTAGAAATGGACTTGGTTCAGCATTACATCAGTTATGTAGGGGTATACCTCAAGAAGACTATAAAAAAGCATTTCAAAATTGGATCAAACGTTTGAAACTCTGGATATTGTTCAACGGAGATTACTTTGAAGGTTTAAAAAAATAAAAATGGTTGTTGCTTTAAAAGTTTTCATTTTACTACAACCCCGACACTAATTATTGAATACTCCTCGTATATCAGGCAGACTGGCAATGGCTATCTACGATTGTTTATTCGAGTATTTTCATGTATGTTATAAAATTGAGTCATGAATGTAATGTAAATTTAAATAAATATTAGTGGCCCTACTAAAATTGTGGACAATGGAATAAAGTAAATAAGACAAACAAATGGTTTGAAATAGGAGACACTGTTTTGCAGTATGATTAAAGCCATTTACTGAGTATAACAAGAACTTTATCACTTCGTTTACAGACACACGAAGTGAATTGACAAATATCACAAAAAATGTGAAGGGGAGGGAGAAAATTTCAACATTCAAGTGCTATTTAAACTAAGACTTTTATCACGTTTAATTACAAGTAGTTCTAATAAATAAATAATTAATAAAATTCCATCTATCACATATCTAAAATAAGACAAATTTACAGGACTGGTGAAATAGTTACTTTTTCATTGATGCGCCTAAAGTGTCACGCTAACATAAGCGCTCTTTAACGTTGTATTTGTATATAAAGCACATTGCGTCTAATTATTTTTATAACACAAGTGTACTTGTTTTATTAAATTTGTTGATCACACTCCTGCGTTGTGGCTTATGTGATAAAACAACTGTTATGTATGGGCAATAGATATCAATTTTGAGTGCATTGTTGTAAAGAAATGTCCGGTTCGCGTTCAAATGCGCAGTAATACAATCACTAAGGTCGATCAGCCTGAATGATAAGTTACAAAGCATTTGAACGATAAACCGTTTATAATACTATAATAATGCAAGAAAAAGTAATAGAAAGAGCACCGAAACACGAGGTTATCTGATTTGTACGAGGGGGCGTAGCCCCCTGAGTATTAATCAGATTACCGAGTGTTTTGGTGTTCTTTCTCTTTTGTATCATAGTCAAACATAAAAACACGTTCCCTGTTGTTACAATATGAAACCCCAGCAAAAATGAACCAATGAACGAGCATCTAAATATGACATTTCTGTCGATTTCACTTTCACTGCCGTAACAATATGTAAACCCCAGCAAAAATGAGCCAATCAATGGGCATGCTCTGGAGTGCGGGTAACTAATACCCGCACTCCAGTTAACGCACTGTGCATGTATATGTAAACGATTTAACCCTGACACATTTTCAACAGAAAGGTCTCCAAACTATGATACAATTCATACATATATATTTCCATTCTAACATGCTACTAAAAGGAAAATTAATAAAATATGTAGAAGTACGTTTAGCTTGGAAGAAATTGTCTTGATATCATTTGGTTTATTGAAATTATATATGACGGCATATGACGTGTAAGCATTCGGTGTTGATGCTGTTTAATAGGGGAATAGTGTGAAACGTGTCAGAATAGTAGTTTTACCATAATTACAACGATGCCTTTTCTGGAAATAAAAGTAGCCATCATCAATCTTTTCTTCTTACTCAAATGCGTATATCACGATAATAAACCATGCAGCTCATTGTGAGTTTCGTAAAGATGAAGATTGTTCAGCTGCTAATTAATTAACAAACTGAATAAGCATATTTTACATGGGATATACACCCAATTTCATAATACAATCTTTCATAATAAGACACAAATTCAAATAAATTTACTTGCTAACCATTTAGACAATGACCATAAAAGCGTTCGTACAGCGTTAAATGATTGACACTTTGTCCAATTATCCACTCTTTTATACAGAATGTGTCGATAAATTTGATTCAAAATATCACTTTAGTAAATAGGTTTCTGTCCAGTGTATCTTACTAATTATCTCGCATTATTAAATTGGGTCGGGCATCACAGTCAGTCTCCAAGCATTATTGATATTAAGAAGATATTTCCTCTAGATCTGAGATATATGTTTCACTGTGACCTCCTTATGATTGTTCTATATGACAAACAAGTGTACCTGTTTCTTAGCAAAGTGCCCTTATCTCTTCAGAAAAGGGATAGTGGGATCTAGAATGAGCAATATGTGTAATTTATATCTTTCTATTGAAAACTAACCATATAATTTTGAAAGATGTATCTTTAAAGAAGGGTAACAAATCTGTTTTTACTTCCCTTAAACTAAAACGGTCAAATAATGCTATAAAAACCTGCTACTTAAGCGCTTTGTATGCAACTACGTGTAATTAAATTCAAGCAATAGAATAAATTTTCGAACAGCCATATATTCTAATACATAACTGTATCATTTTGGTATTTGTTTGATAGTTGAGTTGAAAATTATCATACAGAAGCTACTTATAAGATCATCTCCATAAGCTATCTGATATGCTTCAAAACAAGTGCTTACAAAGTTACAACGAAATTACAAATTCAAGTATAATAATGATAATACTGCATATCAATCAACTTAGTATTTTAAGTATAATTATTATTAAGTATAAATAAATGCATTCACAGAACCTAATTCTGTATGCAAATTGCAAGAGATTCGTTAATTTCCGTGGAAAATATGTATGCAGCACACGATTAAAACAGTCTTCATGGAACGTCCTTTAGAAACGAGGCAGGAAAAGATCATATCTTCTCTTCGCGCTTATGTTTCAATTCTTTTTAGTCCCCTACCGGTTAAACCGGAGGGGACTTTAGGTTTACCCTCCGTCCGTCTGTCCGTCTGTCTGTCTGTCTGTCCGTCTGTCCGTCCGTCAGTCCGTCCGTCCACAAAACTGGATCCCGCGATAACGCAAAAAGTACTGAAAATATTTTTATGAAACTTGATATATGGATAGATGGCAGTATGGAGATTATGCACGTCTTTTTTTTTCTTCCTATGTTGAAAATTCTGGTTGCTATGGCAACAAATAGTCTGAAAATATGGCAAATTTAACACTTAAACTGGATCCAGTGATAACTCAAAAAGTACTGAAAATATTTTTATGAAACTTGAAATATGGGTAGATGGCAGTCTGGAGATTATGCACATCTTTTTCTTTTCTTCCTATGTTGAAAATTCTGGTTGCTATGGCAACAAATAGCCTGAATTTCAAGATTTCTGATTTAAATTTTTCAGCTTTTTCACTATATGTTCTTTATTTCTTAAGGTGTTTACTTCAAACTTTAGATATAAGTTTGTGGTCATCAACCACATCATATGTGACAAGGTTTATAACTCTAGCACAAAAAATATCAGTATTACCCCCCTTGAACTTAGATTTTTTAGGGGAAAAAATGTTGTCTTTTTTAAATAACTTCTTTATTTCCTAATGTATCTACTTCAAACTTCATATATATGTTTCTTATTATCACTTGACATTTTTGAGAAGGTTAAATACTCTAGCAAGACTATTTCCAGAATTATGTCCCCCTTGAACTTAGATTTTTTTCGAGAAACTGGTATTTTCACTCCAACTTCTTCATTCCTTATAGGATTTACTTTAAAATCCCACATCGTAATAATATGACAAGGTTGTATAAACATAATTTCCTTACTAAGCATGGAAACTGAACACATTACTGTGATATAGACAAACTTATTTTATTATGTTTTGTGGTTGATATTTTCAAATACAGACTTCATCCTCAAATTCATTATAAATGGCAATACACAGGAGTGTATGACAATTAAAGAACTTTTTGAGGGACCGGTAGGGGACTACTGTATTGCCCGCAATACTATCAAATGCTTGTTGTAAATGAAATTAATCTGGAATATTATAATTGCGTTATTTAATATGTTGATGTATATCTGATTTTTATGACTAGGCAAGAAGCAAAAGTTATATTTTTGGGTTGTTAATGTGTATTTTTTTATTACGAATGCGAAGTACAATTTGCAAACTATTCCCAGAATAAAGATGTCAGAAGAAAGTTGGAACGTAATATACCATTGCCGTTCTGTGAGGCAAGTGTAACGTGTCTTGGTTTCTTATTTAACATAGTTTGAATATTAAGAATTTGAAAACATTGCGTCTTTAAATTAAATGTAAAGACAAATTTCAAATCGAAAAAAAAATTGTTAACAAGCAGACCTTTTCCATTTTCTGGTGTTCAAGCATGCAAAACGCGATCATCTTGTCAAAGGCATTTGATGTTTCTGAAATCAAGTACTTTGGTTGTCATCTCATTCTCTAATTTTAACTTCCACAGCGTAAATTTGTTTTGTAGAGTTTGTCAACAAGACATTAACTTTAAGCGTTCAACTTATATTTTCTCAAAGGACTAAGCAGTAATATGTTTAATTTTTAAATAATATAACTATATTATCTTTAGCAAAGTTAACATACAGTTACAGTAAATGCATATTTGAACAATGTTTTTTAATAAACATAACAGGTTGTAGTTAGATACATTGACGTTATAACAAGAGCTGTCAGAAGGACAGCGCGCTCGACTTTTTTAGTGCTTGCCTATAAAACAAAACTTTGACAGTTAAGGGCACACAAGACTTTAACTAGGAATTTCTAAGTACAAATCAAGAAACATTTTCACAGAGTTATCTTCTCTTGCTTACAGATAGGTCTCATGATGGCACATAAGAACTCCAACTTCCAAAGTAATATCTCAAATGGTTAAGTCAACAAGTGGACAAGAATGAAAATCTTAACTGAGTTTCTAAGTCAAAAAGGGCCATAATTCAAATAAAATCCTTAACAGAATTACCTTCTCCTGCCCATGTTTTGGGACCATGATGGTAAACAAGTATTCCAACTTTCAAATTAATATCTCAAACAGTTCAGTCAAAAAGTGGACTGGTACTAAAAACTTAACCAAGATTCTAAGTCGATAAAAGGCCTTAATTTTTAAAACAAATCCTTGACAGAGTTACCTTCTCTTGCGTACAGATGGGGGTAATGATGTGAAATAGCATTAAAAGTTTCAAAGCAATATCTCAAAGGGTTAAGGCAATAAGTGGATTTTACCCATATTCAATGTATTTTCTAAGTCAAAAAGGGGCATAATTCTGTCAAAAATCTTGACAGAGTTATGTCCTCTTGTCTGTTGATGAAGGTCGTGATGGTAAACAAGTATGGTCAGTTTCAAAGCAATACCTCCAATGGTTTTGAAATAAAGTGAGGTGGTACAAAAAACTTAACCAAGCTCAATACACTTTCTAAGTCAAAAAAGGGCCATAATTCTGTCAAAAACCTTGACAGAGTTATGTACTCTTGTCTGTAGATGGAGGTTATGATGGTGAACAAGTATGGTAAGTTTCAAAGCCATACTTGTAATACTTCTGAAATAAAGTGGGGTGGTACGAAAAACTTAACCAAGGTGTGACGCCAACGCTAACGCCGACGCCCACGCCGACGCCGACGCCGGGGCGAGTAGGATAGCTCCCCTTTTCATAGAAAAGTCGAGCTAATAAAACGCATATTATTTCCTACGACCATAAGCATATAAAGCACTTAATCTATTCGCCTGGCATTGATCACTATGCAAATTATATCTAAAATGAAATCATTACTGGGATAAAAATCATACAAACACGAACACAGTATAATGTGTTCTGTCAGAAATAATAATAGGGTAAGATACCTGAATCAGTTTATAAGACAAAGAAATGACGCAAAGTGTTATGTGCCTATATAATCAATTCCCAATTCTATAATTTGAAAGAGAGTTGGGAGTTTATTTCCAATATATATCCTGGCAGTATGTCCATGCGTTCACAGTTCTTACTCTAAACAATCAAAATATGTAAACAAAATGGCCAATGTAAGAATAAAATTAGTATGATAATATTTAATGATACAATATATAAACACATCTGAAGGTATTATTACATTTCTGGTAAGTTTATACTGAGGACAGTTGCAATCCTGTCAATAAGGATGTTAATAATGATATGCAAAAAAAACGTGAAAAAGGTAAACAATAACATATGTATAATCTTAACGTACATGTACATTCATGCCGCTTTTTAGACAAACATATCTGCTTGATCAGAAAGAGTAATGTGAAATCGTTTTGAATATCAATTGATAAATAAATAAATCGTTTCCTTAATTTATATAAAAACATAAAAAATTAGTGTATTCGGTTTAACCAAAGCTGTGCTACCATGTACGTTTTGTGTGTTTGTATATGTGTGTGTGTTGGTTCGTGCGTGCGCGTGTGCGTATGTGTGCGTGCGTGCGCGTGTGTGTGTGTGTTTAGTATAATACAACACTCAGGAATAAAAAGAAATTCGTTTTCTAAAATTAAATAATTTCAACATTTCCTATCATCGAATGTACAGTTATTGGTTTATTTGTTTATTCCACGTTCAAGTCTATGTTGTCTTTGTTAGGAAACTCTTATCCGAGACAGTTCAATTATATTTTAATTGTATCAGTGTTAATACAATTAAATTTAAATTATGCAAAAATATATAACGACGAACTATGTGTCATAGGTGTTCAGCGCGTTGATTGGTCAATACCTCCGGGCCCCAACCCTCCTCACCCACTCTACAACCCTCCTACCGCTCAAAACCATGTAAACTGCAGTATTTTTCATTTGAAAGGTATGCAACTCGCCGCTCATTTTTCAGCACTCATCTAAATATGAACTCCAATTCATCAATTTTCAAAATCTTGGTACCAAACGGTAGGGAATGGATTACTCTTAAAGGAAATAAAGCTGTCATTACAATCATTCTGATTTATAAGAAGATTTATGTAATCTCGAAGTCACCGCAATTGGAAGTCGACAGAGAACTGTGTTTTTGTCAAAAATACCCGACTTAACGGCAGTTTTTTTCGAAATGAATGAATATTTGTTTGCATTGTGCATAAAAATATGATAAAATTATATTATTATTTGTAATAACCGTTCAATCAAAACATCATATGAAACTATAACCAACCTTTTGTTCCGATTTGCTAATCTCAATCCAAAATGAAAGTATAATTAGGTGCATACGTATGGAGTATTTTCATTGGTCGTGTTAAAATCTTAGACCAATGAAAATACTCCTTACAAAAAATAAGGAGAGAGAGAGAGCACTCTACAGAACCATGACTTGCATTACGATCTAGTAGTGACCAATCAACGTGCCGAACACCTAATCTCTGAGTGAGTCATTTAAAAAAAAAATAACAAAAAACAAACAAACAATTTGTGATGAATACATTTGCAAATACTGATAAATACAAAACAACTTTTTGTCGAATTTTGTTTTGAAAACTATCTAGAATGATGGAAAATTGTCTAACTTAGAAAATAAATCCGAACACTAATATCTGTAATTCAGTCAATAACGCTCTACAGACGTTTAAAGAGTTGTTTACGTGACGTCACAATGTAGCGCAAAATATCGCGTGCAAAACAGGTAAGAATAATATTACTGCACGCTGTACAATTGCAGCTGCGTAGCAAGCAAGGGGGTTCGTAACCATTTTTCTTTAATAATACAATTAATATAAAAGGTTATCCTCTTATTATTACTTTTTCCAGTCTGTATTTTACTGTTCTTAACTTCTATTATAGTTAATCTTCACTTATAATAAAAATTTTCAAACATCAATAAACCTAAAGCCTCTGTCGTTTCAGAAAAAATAATAAGTTAAAAATCTTCTGCATATAGAAAAGAAGTTTTTAAAAAAAATATCTCCTTAAATTTCATTCAGAACAAACGATGTTATGTTAAGATATGTTTAAAGATCCTGTAACACATTGTTTCCATGTTTTGTTTCATAAATATGATGCTCAAATTGAGAATTGTCAGTATTGTAAGTTACAATGAGCATTATTTATAAAGAAATTACCGAATTCAACATTTCATGTAAATAAAAGGAGGTAATTAGAAATTTATTTTCTATAAATTCTAAGTCAAATTTTCCGATAAGAAATGAATGCATATAATTTATTGATTAAATATAATATGCACAAATATTTGCAGAACACATTTGACATATTCTTCGGTGTTTGAAAATTGTTTTATTTGCCTAATTATAAACATATATAATTGTTTGCAAGTGTGGTATACACACAGTAACAATATCAATTAAAAATCATACAGGATGTTTAAGGAATATTGGAAAATCACTTAAGTGCAAATTGCCACTTGTTTAAGATGAATAATACATCAATGCCATAGTCAATACAATGGAAATTTTGAACCAATTGGAGCTCATGAAAACCACCTGAATGATTAGAGAAAGTTAAAACATGATGTTAAGTATACCTTTTATACATATTTTATATAATGAGGTAAAGTTTCAAGATTATGACATATATAACTTTCAGGGACATCTAATTATCCGCAGCAAACAGACAATCCAGAGCATATGTAGGTAATCATACAAAATATGTTACGCATCTTACATGCAAAATAATGTCTTCGGTCATATATATTTATCAAAGGTTTCAACTAAACATTAAATAGATTAAAACAGGTAGTCAATCGGTATAAATGGTAAAATAAACAGATTTGGGTTGTGGACACAGTTCTTATATATTCAACTACAAGGTCGTCCTATAGATCGTTTCGATTTATTTTCGGATATTTTTTTAAAGAATTATCCTCAAATTGAAAAAAAAATATAGTGTCTAATACCTTTTATGAGTTTAAGATAAAAATGCAAAAACAAAATTCTCAGGATAAATATTCAATATGTAAATTGATGAAAAGTGCATCAGCAAATTTGCAAACGTTATCAAATGAAATGTTTATAAAATTTTCCTCCCTTGCATAAATATTCTCTCAAAATTTGTTTAATACGCAATACAAGCATTTGTATGCACGATTAAAATGCATGAAACTCTGCATAAATTATTCCTAAAGATATTTATTTGAAATATTAGAATTATTTAATACTGACTGTAATATCATAGTTTTAATATATGACATGCAATTATCTCAACATGACCACTTAACGTAAGAATACATGATACATGATACATTATAGCCACACTTTCGACTCAGTTCCTGGAACCAAAAAGTACTAAGCACTGGTGGTAAATATTAGCTGAAACAAACAACGGATTGTCCCTGACTAGCGATAGTTCAATTACAAGTCCGAAGCGTTAACCCTTTGGCCGCGCCGCAACTTCAAACCTTAACTTATTACTAAAGTTTCTTTAACCTCTTAAGCTAGGAGTTTCACATTTGTTTATGTCTCAAAATGTTTTCAAGATCAAAAATTGTTAAGAAAATTGTTACGAAACAATGATCCCATTAGTTGACTTACAAAGTACACATACTTTCCTAACAATATTTTAATAACAAATTTCTTTGTCACATAGGAACAATCCAGATTGTCCTTGAGCGAGTGCCTAAATCATGGTTCACAGTTTTGATATGCTAGAATGCAACTCGTTTTAGATCTAAGCTTTAAAGAATATAATTATGTCAAATAAGCACATTCTTTCTTCCCGTACATGATATAAGTTTGCTCGTACGGTACAAATATAATTTCAATAAAGAAAAATAATAAAATCAGTTTGCCAAGGTACTGAATAAAAGTATTTTCATCTATACCATAAGCATAAGACATCATTATATTAAACACTACTAAACAATGTTCGAGAAACAACTAGCAATCAGCGATTGTGTTTCATTGTTGTTTATTTTCACATATTTATTTATGTTTGCAATTGTTCATTTTTCCTAGTATCATTCAGCTTCAAAGATGAGTGGAAGAAAATAGCAATATAATCCGATTTATATCAAAGTATTATCTTTTCAAACAGCAGCACAAACGTGAAGAATATCTTACAAGTTTACCAAGACAGTTAAATTACTTACCACCTCTGAAATTTCGTACGTCAAATCATCGATTGCCAGTAGAATTACTCCCTTTTAACAATACTCCATATAATAAAAGAATTTGTATACAATGCCAAACACTAAGTGATGAATATCATGCAATTATGTCGAGTAAATTGTTTCGAAATAAAAGGAAACAATTGATTCAAGAGTATTATTATAAGGATCCAAATGTCATCAAGTATAATCAACTTCTTAACACTACACATTTTGAAACACTAAAAAAGTTAAGCTTATTCGTTTCACATATCATGAAATACTATAATAACTGATATTTACGCATCATATAAAATTATCGTTGTTTTTCTCATGTTTACTATCCCAAATTGCTTTACGATACAGTTTCTAGTCAATGGCATACCTTATTTCGTCACGTTTTCACGGTGATCTAACTCTCCCAACATTATTTAATACTCTTCATGCTTTACCCGTGACACAATTCTCCTAACCTACTTATACGACACAAACACGGGCTCAATCGTCTGCACTATAAATACCAATGACATATTTTAATATATACATGTTTTCATTGTTGTTATTTTTTTATCTCTGTTAGATTAATTTTGCTTATTGAAAAACAAAACAAACGAATAATATTAACAGTTGATAAAATGCATTTATATTTGTGTATGGAAAAAGGTGTCAAGAACTTTTTTAACTGGTATCCCGTCATTCTTTTGTCATATAATGTTAGTAATATCCAGTACATGTATTTATTTTACAGAAACTGGTACGCTCAAGTTCTTATAATACTAATCATTTTGGTTTAACCCACATGTGTTAAAATAGTATAGTACTTTTGTAATGTCTGTTGTCATGTTATTTTGACCATTGACCAAATAAAAGGATTTTGTTGTTGTTGTTGTTGTTGTTGTTGTTGTGATTAGTAACATATAAATCTAACCCAAATCAGTATCAACGAACCTATTTTTTCTATCAATTAATGACATATATTGAGTAGTTTTTTACTCGCAGTTTTATATTGTATGCATTAATTAATTATTTATCGTTTTAGGGAGCCTATCTCTTAATGCGAAATAATGCATAATTTAGTGTATGATTTACCTAAAAAACACACTTGTCAGTTATATCACATACATGTTTTTTTTTTTTTTTTTTTTTTTTTTTTTTTTAAATTTGGGTTTGATAATATTAAATGGCATAATTCTTCTTAGAAGTCAAAGGGCATAGAGAACGATATAAATATATATAATTTTTGCGGCATGTCTGATTGGGCAAGGCGTGGGAATAATCATAATAATAAATATTATGAATCCAAGTGGCTGGGTGGGTACAAGCTTGTCAGGAGTAAACCTTAGTTTCCATGAGCATTTATTTCAGGATTAGGTCCACGAATGTAACGTTGGGACGTAATCTTAAAAATTTGGTTTCTAGTTAAAGCTTAATGATACAGTTACACTTTACCGCGCTAGATACTCTCATTCAGCCTTTTAAGCCTAAAATGAACCAAGTCGTACCAAATAAGTAAATTTAGAAAATTAGAATATAAGTTCATTTTCTCGACGTATTCGATCAGAAGTTTTGATGAAACTGGGGATAAAAAGTAAATATTCCTGATATATCAAACCTTGGAAAGATCACGATATTCACTAAGTCAAATGTTAAACAATGAATATTTCATTACAAGCTATACAATATGGAGAATCATCATCTATTAAAAGTTGAGAAAGTGTGAAATAAATTCTGTATAATCTAAATCATCGATCAAAATGTCCCATGGCAACCACTTATCAATTCTAAGTAACAACAGTTTTACTGAAACAGCTTACTTACATTTTATATATTAACGTCAAAACCCTGTATAATTATGTTTATAATGAAACATGTATAAACTTCATATGTTGTTAACAGTTCATTGACAAATATAATTTCAAGTAAGCCTTTCTATCATTTAATTTCTGTGTGCAAGTTTTTGATAACTAATGTATATGTAAATAACTAGCCAATTCTTTTTTAATGTATTGATCTCAAACAACTTTTATATCAATATTCCGAGATGAAAATGATTTTATTAAATGTAGTGATTCTTTGCAAGGAATTTAAAAGATTTGATGTCAAGAGGTATAGATATTTAAGTAAGCTAACCGCCACTGATGTTTGTGAAACCTTACCAAAATAGCATAAAAAGAGACTGTTGCCGTCATGTTTAATTTGTGTAGGTCATAAAGATTTCAGACACAATTTTTTTATATTATTTTTGTTCATTCTACCTTTCCTATTCACAGCTAGTTCAGATAAAATAATAAATTTGATTAAAATGACAGAACGGATAAAATTCCTCTGATGGCAATAAGTTTAGAGTTATCCCACAGACAAAGAACTCCATTAGCGAGACACTTCTTGTTATTTAATTGTAGACGCCACCATGATTATTCTAAATCTTAACGGTCACGGCTTTTGCATCAATTAAATGTAATAAGATTGGAAATATTTAAGACATAAAATAGAACAATCATAAAAACGTGTACTTTAAATAATATAACCTTGAAAGGAAATTGAATAAGTGGATAATGCATATAATGTACATTATTATAATATGATTCAAATGTTATATGAATCTTTACTTTAATGAATTTAATCTGATACTTCCGCAGAATAAAATGTAATAACATGTTATTCCGAGATTCCGAAAAATACTGACGTCTGTGACAAGAAAGTTAGCAATTCAATTTCATTGACATTAACCATTTCTAACAATTTTCAAAAGATTTTCGGAATCGTTTTTTTTTTCACGATGAACTTCATGTGTGAATTTTGATGTGGCTGTAGTTTATTTAGGTTTTATGGAGTAAGTATTTGATCATAGAGAATGTAGAGCATGAAAAACATTTGGTGTCTTTAGTATTGTTTTAATATAAATATTTCAACAAAACGGTTTTGTTCTCTATAAATGTTTCAATATCGTTGTCTCGTAGTGCGACCTGATAATTTTTCTGTGTGTTTAAAAATATATATCTTTTCTATGTTTGTCGACCTTGAGTTTATCTGTTTCAATACTGATAAGGTCATAAACACTTTAAAGGAATCGCTATGTTTAATTTTAGTAGATAAATGCCTAATATTGATCAACAGAATTAAAACAAACTTCTCCTGTTCTATAAAATCATATAATGTGTGTAAGAATTTGAGCCTTAAACAAGTTTGATTAACAGATTTCTGTCAATCGTATCTTACCAATTACCTCAGGTAATTAGATTGGGTCGAACATCATCGCCAGTCTGTAGACTAAATTATGAGTATATTTCTTCTTGATTTATATTCCTTTTTTATCTTGTTAGTGCTGTTACCTTATTACTTTCTTATCAAGCATCGAGTCAAAATATAACTCTAACCAGATGACCATAACTTAAAGAGAAGACGAATATGTTATTATAATGTGCATTACAATTAGTTTGGCCTAGTTCTTGACAAGATGCAGCTTTTGAGTACATAAGTTTTTCCCATTCAAACATTTATATTAGGTTTCAATTGTCATTTTTTTGTGAAATTAAGTCGTCACGTAGTGACCTTTTAGAGATATTTATAAATGTGTCTAGTCTGTTATTTTATCTTTTCCTATTCCTAATATATTTCATATATTCTCGTCTTTCGATACCGACTTTTTAATCACTTAAGACAAAAATATTTGAATTGAAAATATTGCGATTGTTGACCATGGAGATCTTCGTGGGACAGAAAACCATTACATAAATCAGATAAGTTCTTATTGTCTGCAATAACTTTGATAGTAGCAGTTTACTATTCTATGATAAGGTAATAAGCCTTTTCAATCTAGTGAAGAGCCTATAGAATGAATATTACTATAAAAAAATAATGTTGATGGTTCGAGTTAATGTTTACCTGTTCATTAAAAATATATTTATCAGATAAGTAAATCGGGGGAAAACAATTTCGAATTTATCCAAATTAGATGTAGCGATATTTTGTCAATTATAATTTACCCATCTATCATATATTTAAACACAGCATTGCATTGCTGAATAAAATTATGGTTAATGTTTACAATACATAATAAACTTTAGCATGTTTATTAATTTATAAATATAACATTTCTATTTTATATAAAAATATGATAGATCTGATTCGGTTTGACATCTATTTCTGCTGCAACATCTAATCATACTCAACGATGATGCAACACTGTCACATACACAAAGCAAATATCATTGATCAATTGTCCAGTTCATTTGATAGTCTATCGAGAGTAAAATATACGTAACTACTACCAGCTATAGGCACGAACGCGTAGATCGAATAAAACAACAACATTAATTACACGAAAAAACAAAACAATTAACAACGTTAAATACACTTACATCTTACATTACAGTAAAATGTTTAAATGTTAAAATTTACAAATAATTACTGCATCACTGTTCTGATCACAGTTTTTGTTATGAAATGTTACACATATGTCATCGATAAACCGCAATTTCATTTCAAATTCGATGTTTAAGAACAAAATTATCAGTATACTTGAATGGACACACAGGGCAAAAGACAATAGAAATTAAAAAAAAAATGGAATTTTAAAGTAAAAAAAATGTTACGGAAGTAAGACTTGGACCATCATTGTGATATCGCACAAGTCTCAAATAATGATTTTGTGTGCCGATTTTCTTGAACGTCGGATTGACGGTGTGTCTTGCGATTTCCACTACCGCCCCTTCAGAGGTCAATCACACCGAGCCTACAATATGTTCAGTTATGCTGTTTTGAGAGTTTATTTAGGGATTCTGTTTCCTCTTTTTAATATTAATTGGATAGCAGATATTAAACGAGTTAATGATAACGGAAGCAATGGTAGAAATGAATGAGATTTTATAGAAGTTTTAAATATTAAACATTTGTTAGTGAACCTTATTTAAACTAATGTAAATAGGTAACCTTGGGGTGCAATAGCCAAAAATAAGAGTAGGACAACACGAATTTATGTTGAGACATTAATACATAATACGAATAAGGAGTTATGTTTATTGTTAAAATGTTTGGATTCTTAATATAGTAGAAAATGGGAAACATGTTTTTACTACAATGTTCGTTGTATTATAAAAGTCTAGGCATGGATTGATTGATAAGCATCTTTATTTATTTTATTATGTTATTCTTTTGATTTGAAACGTATGAATATGTTGAAAATGTTACTAAACAAACAATCAATTTTTAATTTACTGGCAAGACCTGCTTTACGTTTGCAGAAAGAACAAACTTATTTTCATCTCACACAATAATAAGTAATATATTAAACATCTATTGCAAGGATATTTTATAAATAGGGCTTATATAAATTTCCTTTTTTTATCTCACTCTTTTTCATGTATATCAGGCAGACTGGCAATGGCTATCTACGATTGTTTATTCGAGTATTTTCATGTATGTTATAAAATTGAGTCATGAATGTAATGTAAATTTAAATAAATATTAGTGGCCCTACTAAAATTGTGGACAATGGAATAAAGTAAATAAGACAAACAAATGGTTTGAAATAGGAGACACTGTTTTGCAGTATGATTAAAGCCATTTACTGAGTATAACAAGAACTTTATCACTTCGTTTACAGACACACGAAGTGAATTGACAAATATCACAAAAAATGTGAAGGGAGGGAGAAAATTTCAACATTCAAGTGCTATTTAAACTAAGACTTTATCACGTTTAATTACAAGTAGTTCTAATAAATAAATAATTAATAAAATTCCATCTATCACATATCTAAAATAAGACAAATTTACAGGACTGGTGAAATAGTTACTTTTTAATTGATGCGCCTAAAGTGTCACGCTAACATAAGCGCTCTTTAACGTTGTATTTGTATATAAAGCACATTGCGTCTAATTATTTTCATAACACAAGTGTACTTGTTTTATTAAATTTGTTGATCACACTCCTGCGTTGTGGCTTATGTGATAAAACAACTGTTATGTATGGGCAATATATATCAATTTTGAGTGCATTGTTGTAAAGAAATGTCCGGTTCGCGTTCAAATGCGCAGTAATACAATCACTAACTAAAGGTCGATCAGCCTGAATGATAAGTTACAAAGCATTTGAACGATAAACCGTTTATAATACTATAATAATGCAAGAAAAATTCATACATATATATTTCCATTCTAACATGCTACTAAAAGGAAAATTAATAAAATATGTAGAAGTACGTTTAGCTTGGAAGAAATTGTCTTGATATCATTTGGTTTATTGAAATCATATATGACGGCATATGACGTGTAAGCATTCGGTTTTGATGCTGTTTAATAGGGGAATAGTGTGAAACGTGTCAGAATAGTAGTTTTACCATAATTACAACGATGCCTTTTCTGGAAATAAAAGTAGCCATCATCAATCTTTTCTTCTTACTCAAATGCGTATATCACGATAATAAACCATGCAGCTCATTGTGAGTTTCGTAAAGATGAAGATTGTTCAGCTGCTAATTAATTAACAAACTGAATAAGCATATTTTACATGGGATATACACCCAATTTCATAATACAATCTTTCATAATAAGACACAAATTCAAATAAATTTACTTGCTAACCATTTAGACAATGACCATAAAAGCGTTCGTACACAAATGACGTGAGCGTTAAATGATTGACACTTTGTCCAATTATCCACTCTTTTATAGAGAATGTGTCGATAAATTTGATTCAAAATATCACTTTAGTAAATAGGTTTCTGTCCAGTTTATCTTACTAATTATCTCGCATTATTAAATTGGGTCGGGCATCACAGTCAGTCTCCAAGCATTATTGATATTAAGAAGATATTTCCTCTAGATCTGAGATATATGTTTCACTGTGACCTCCTTATGATTGTTCTATATGACAAACAAGTGTACCTGTTTCTTAGCAAAGTGCCCTTATCTCTTCAGAAAAGGGATAGTGGGATCTAGAATGAGCAATATGTGTAATTTATATCTTTCTATTGTAAACTAACCATATAATTTTGAAAGATGTATCTTTAAAGAAGGGTAACAAATCTGTTTTTACTTCCCTTAAACTAAAACGGTCAAATAATGCTATAAAAACCTGCTACTTAAGCGCTTTGTATGCAACTAAGTGTAATTAAATTCAAGCAATAGAATAAATTTTCGAACAGCCATATAGTCTAATACATAACTGTATCATTTTGGTATTTGTTTGATAGTTGAGTTGAAAATTATCACACAGAAGCTACTTATAAGATCATATCCATAAGCTATCTGATATGCTTCAAAACAAGTGCTTACAAAGTTACAACGAAATTACAAATTCAAGTATAATAAGGATAATACTGCATATCAATCAACTTAGTATTTTAAGTATAATTATTATTAAGTATAAATAAATGCATTCAAAGAACCTAATTCTGTATGAAAATTGCAAGAGTTTCGTTAATTTCCGTGGAAAATATGTATGCAGCACACGATTAAAACAGTCTTCATGGAACGTCCTTTAGAAACAAGGCAGGAATAATAATATCTGTCATATTTTGCGGTTCGGATCGGAATATCCGTCCCGAGGTGACCCGCCCATTGGGCGGTAACGAGGCTTGCCGAGTTACCGCCCATGGGCGGGTGACCGAGGGACGGATATTCCGATCCGAACCGCAAACATATGTCAGATATTTTTTCTTGCATATTCTACCATATTCCATTATATTTTAAATTCTTTATCTTTATTTTCAATGAAAATTTATATCATTACAACCGTAACTACTTTCATTTATGCGTATGAATTCAGCGTATGAATTACAAAATCATTCATAACGGTAAAATGACGTCATCTTTATCGTGCCATTGTACAGCACGCGACTCATCTGGAACCCCCCATGCCAGATGAAATTTCCGGCATGGGTAAAACTAACGGAAACGCCAGTCTGATATGCAAGAAAAGATCATATCTTCTCTTCGCGCTTATGTTTCAATTCTTTTTGTAAATGAAATTAATCTTGAATATTAGTATTGCGTTATTTAATATGTTGATGTATATCTGATTTTTATGACTAGGCAAGAAGCAAAAGTAATATTTTTGGGTTGTTAATGTGTATTTTTTTATAAGTACAAAGTACAATTTGCAAACTATTCCCAGAATAAAGATGTCAGAAGAAAGTTGGAACGTAATATACCATTGCCGTTCTGTGAGGAAAGTGTAACGTGTCTTGGTTTCGTATTTAACATAGTTTGAATATTAAGAATTTGAAAACATTGCGTCTTTAAATTAAATGTAAAGACAAATTTCAAATCGAAAAAAATGTTAACAAGCAGACCTTTTCCATTTTCTGGTGTTCAAGCATGCAAAACGCGATCATCTTGTCAAAGGCATTTGATGTTTCTGAAATCAAGTACTTTGGTTGTCATCTCATTCAGAATCTCTAATTTTAACTTCCACAGCGTAAATTTGTTTTGTAGAGTTTGTCAACAAGACATTAACTTTAAGCGTTCAACTTATATTTTCTCAAAGGACTAAGCAGTAATATGTTTAATTTTTAAATAATATAACTATATTATCTTTAGCAAAGTTAACATACAGTTACAGTAAATGCATATTTGAACAATGTTTTTTAATAAACATAACAGGTTGTAGTTAGATACATTGACGTTATAATAAAACGCATATTCTTTCCTACGACCATAAGCATATAAAGCACTTAATCTATTCGCCTGGCATTGATCACTATGCAAATTATATCTGAAATGAAATCATTACTGGGATAAAAATCATACAAACACGAATACAGTATAATGTGTTCTGTCAGAAATAATAATAGGGTAAGATACCTGAATCAGTTTATAAGACAAAGAAATGACGCAAAGTGTTATGTGCCTATATAATCAATTCCCAATTCTATAATTTGAAAGAGAGTTGGAAGTTTATTTCCAATATATTTCCTGGCAGTATGTCCATGCGTTCACAGTTCTTACTCTAAACAATCAAAATATGTAAACAAAATGGCCAATGTAAGAATAAAATTAGTATGATAATATTTAATGATACAATATATAAACACATCTGAAGGTATTATTACATTTCTGGTAAGTTTATACTGAGGACAGTTGCAATCCTGTCAATAAGGATGTTAATAAGGATATGCAAAAAAAAAACGTGAAAAAGGTAAACAATAACATATGTATAATCTTAACGTACATGTACATTCATGCCGCTTTTTAGACAAACATATCTGCTTGATCAGAAAGAGTAATGTGAAATCGTTTTGAATATCAATTGATAAATAAATAAATCGATTCCTTAATTTATATAAAAACATAAAAAATTAGTGTATTCGGTTTAACCAAAGCTGTGCTACCATGTACGTTTTGTGTGTTTGTATATGTGTGTGTGTTGGTTCGTGCGTGCGCGTGTGTGTGTGTGTGCGTGCGTGTGTGTGTGTGTGCGTGCGTGCGCGCGTGTGTGTGTGTTTAGTATAATACAACACTCAGGAATAAAAAGACATTCGTTTTCTAAAATTAAATAATTTCAACATTTCCTATCATCGAATGTACAGTTATTGGTTTATTTGTTTATTCCACGTTCAAGTCTATGTTGTCTTTGTTAGGAAAACTCTTATCCGAGACAGTTCAATTATATTTAATTGTATCAGTGTTAATACAATAAAATTTAAATTATGCAAAAATATATAACGACGAACTCTGTGTCATAGGTGTTCAGCGCGTTGATTGGTCAATACTCCGGGCCCCAACCCTCCTGCACCCACTCTACAACCCTCCTACCGCTCAAAACCATGTAAACTGCAGTATTTTTCATTTGAAAGGTATGCAACTCGCCGCTCATTTTTCAGCACTCATCTAAATATGAACTCCAATTCATCAATTTTTCAAAATCTTGGTAACCAAACGGTAGGGAATGGATTACTCTTAAGGAAATAAAGCTGTCATTACAATCATTCTGATTTATAAAGAAGATTTATGTAATCTCGAAGTCACCGCAATTGGAAGTCGACCGAGAACTGTGTTTTTGTCAAAAATACCCGACTTAACGGCAGTTTTTTTTCGAAATGAATGAATATTTGTTGGCATTGTGCATAAAAATATGATAAAATTATATTATTATTTGTAATAACCGTTCAATCAAAAACATCATATGAAACTAAAC